>NW_027069525.1:1144313-1193333 GCF_002906115.3 Quercus suber | reverse complement strand
AAAAAAAAAATGATTATGAAGCACTAATTTTTTTATTTTTTTTATTTTTTACAATTCATTTATTCTACACTCTTTGGATTTTGTACTTAATAACTTATTTGGATGAATATTTATTATGTGGTCCCACATTTGATTCTAAAATTAAGAAATAAAACTCTTTAAGAATAAATAATTTAGAACACATGACGCAAAATTGGAACTCTAATTTGGAATTCTAATTTCAGTTTCTCTTAGCTTCACCTATTATTATATATATATAGACTAGCTGCGAACCCGCGCGTAATAATTATTTTTATGGTGGTTTTATTAATTTTTTTTTTTACAATTTAAACTAATTTAATAAATAGTAATGTATTTTATAATCATATTTTTATTTATTATAGGGACAATCATAAATGTAATATAGAAAAAATCATAAGTATAAATTTTATCGTATCAAAATAAAAACAATACAATTTTTCTCAAAGATTCAAAAGGCAAGTTAACGAAAATATTCATTTTTTAATAAAAATTATTTATAACATTTTGTGAATCATTAAAAAGAATATAAAATTTAGAAATGATTCTTTTAATTTCAAACAAACTTTCTTAAACCTTATTTTTTTACCTACAATCCAAAACACCAAAAAACGTAACTAAAAGAATTAATAAAACTTAATAATGATTAATTGGACTAATTAGGAAAACAATTTCTTATTGATAATCTATTAAGGTTATTTTCTTTGCATAAATTTTAATTTCACCAACCCAAAACATATTATCAAATAAACAATTATTAGCAAAATCTAAGAATTAAATTTCTATATATGCATTGTTATAAAAAAGAAAAAGAAAAGAAATTGCGAAAACTAAAATTTGTCACATATCAAATTATTTTCGTTTGGCTAACCTTTTCTTTTCTCTAAATAAATGGCATTATATAAAGTACTTCGAATACAAGTATTAAGAGTACTTTGTCCACCACAAAGGATTAACAAAAAAAAAAAAAATAGTAAAGTCTCATAGTTTAACATCTAAATTAAGCACTATAAAAATTCATGATATGTAATAGAATAAATACCAAATTACAATAAATTCCAAATTATCCAAATCATGCCATGTAATAGAATAATATTATATTTTTATATGATATATTTAAGTCTTTATAATGTAATAGGATAATATTTAACAATCGAAGAGAACAAAAAAAAAAAAAAACACAACAATTTAAAAAAAAAAAACCTAAATCGCATTAACCCAAAGTAGAGTTTTAAATAATATAAAAAATTATCAACCTTAAGCAGAGATGTAAGAAAAATAAAAATTCTACCAAAAAATTGAGAGAGAAAGAGAGAGAGCATCTTTTTCTTTTTTAGGGAAAATTATGCATAGAATGAAAGAGACAGTGACAAATTTATAGTAAGAGGGTGTGAATAAGAAGAGACAAAAATAAGGGAAGATGAAGAGAAAGAGGAAGAATGATATTTATGTAGAGAGTAGTGGAGAGATGAAAAAGTAAGGGAAGGAGAAAGGTTGAAGAAATAGTGGAGAGATGAAAAAGTGTAAATATTAAAAATATAAATGATAAAAACAATTATAGGAAAATTGGAAAGAAAAAAGATAATGACGTGGATGCTGATGTGACTCAACTAGAGTGTAACAACAATAAATACTATGTTTTAGTTTATATATATATATATATATATGAAACAAAAAAAATGAAATAGTCACCATCCAAATTAGACACTCAAAATCAAATAGATAGACTCCACCTCAAAATCAATTGTTGATGAGGAAGACATACTCAAATATTTTATGACATTTGACATAGCACCCTGTGGGCCTGCTGTGTTTAAAGCGGTTGGAGGAAGTCAAATTGTGATCCCTCAACAAGGTTGAAATGTGGCATTATTCATTCATTAAAAAAATGAAATAGTCACCATCCAAATTAGATACTCAAAATCAAATCAATTGACTCTCCACCTCAAAATCAATTGTTGACGAAGAAGATATACTTAAATATTTTATGGCATTTGACATAGCACCTTGTGTGTTTGAAATCAATTGTTGACGAAGAAGATATACTTAAATATTTTATGGCATTTGACATAGCATCCTGTGTGTTTGTGTTTACAGTGGTTGTAGAAAGTCAAATTGTGTTCACTCAACAAAGTTGAAACGTGACATTATTCATTCATTAATATATATTTTAATAGAATAAAATTGAGTATGCCATAATAAAAAAATAAGTAATCAATCAAATTAGATAATCAAAACCCAATGAATAAGTCACGATTCCTTGATATTTATTTTAATGTTTAAGTTTGAACCTAACTAAAATTTAAAACTCTTCTAAAAAAAACTACTTTAAAACGAAACGAAGGTCTCTTCATTTAAAATTGCTCTCTTTCCTAAATCAGATTAAATATTATGGAGTACTATAGAAGTATTTTTTTCCTTTTTCTTTTTAAAAAAAAGTTGGTATCATGTAAAATTTTAGATTTAAGAAATAAAATTTTAAATGTACAATACATCCAATTGACAAAGCCTTTTTCACTTGTTCGAACAAATGGTAGACTTCAGATGCATGGGAAATGGTCGGCTTAATTTTAAACGAAGCCACAAGAA
Organism: Quercus suber; assembly: GCF_002906115.3. Classification (NCBI taxonomy): domain Eukaryota; kingdom Viridiplantae; phylum Streptophyta; class Magnoliopsida; order Fagales; family Fagaceae; genus Quercus; species Quercus suber. The sequence continues at coordinate 1,190,726 of NW_027069525.1, read as the reverse complement.
CCCATTCAACACTTAGAGAACAAATTTTTCTCTCTCTCAAGAAAAAAAAAAAAAAAAAAAAAAATCACTTAGAACAAATGGACTCAACCAAGGACTGAAATATTCTGAGTTATTCTAGGATTTTTTTTTTTTTTTTTTTTTTTTTTTATAATTTATTTATTTAAATTTTTATAAACTGGCAAAATTCTAGTACAAAAGTTTCAAATGTCTAAAAAGACCAATATATATATATATATATGAGTTAGGTTCAAGTTATATCTAGTGTAACTCTAAGTAATGTTACACCACTCAATAACTTGTTATAGAATTAATATTTTGAAAATCCAACCGTTGAATTACATGTTTTATATGTTCTTAACATGCATGTCAATTTTCATATCAATCGGATGCTATTTACCATTTGATCTATAAGCTCATTTTTTATGTATTATCTTAAACGACAAAAATTTAAAATTTAACAATTGATTGATGACATGACTATTAATCTTTGATCATCTCAAAATTTTGCAAACATGAAGAATATATAAAGATAATGTAATCTAACGGTGAATTTGTCAATATTCGCATTCAATTAAAAAATATTGAGTGGTGTAACATTACTTAGAGTTACACCAGGTGTAACTTGAACCTAACCCTATATATATATATATAAATAGTATTAATTATTTTATATGGGAAAGGCTCACAATTGTGAATTTTTTTAATAGTATTAATTTATTTATATTGGAAAGGATCACGATTGTGAAGTTATTATTTATTTAAATGAGCTAGAGTTATCATTACTTTTTTTTTTATTATTTATTGGAAAGCCTCTCACATTGTCATATTTTTTTTAGTCCTAAAATGTAGCCACTTAGTACACTTCCATAACAAAAGTTTCAAATGCCTAAAAGAAAATTTTAATTTTTTTTTTTTATGGGAAATGCTCTCACGTGAGCAACAATATCATTTAATTTTTAAATTGTATTTTCTTAAAAAAAAAAATGAAAAGAAGTTGTTGTGAAAGGCATGATAATTGTTAGAGATAATTAATTAATTTCATAGGGAAGAGATGTGATTGAGAAAAATATAGCTAAATTGTAGGAGTTTGAATTAATGATATTTACATTAATATTCCCAAAAAAAAAAAAAAAATTGAATCCAACATAGAATTACACAAATTGATAAATATAGGCATAGTTAGGATATATATATATTTTTTCTTATATGAAAAAAAAGGTTTTTAACAACCACTTGATAGATGACTTGCACTTTATGTGAGCTTTGAATTATACAATTATTTTGTAAAGTGTCTCACACAAACTCAACCAATATGCCCATTATGCAATTCAATAAAATTGTTGATATGTCACCCTAAAAAGAAAAGATAAAAAAGAGAGAGTAAGGATTAAATATAACTACTTTCTCTAAGCAATCTATTAACGTATTAATTATATTGCAATCCTATCCAAATTGCATAGTTTGTCAAGTTTAATGCTGTTTAAGGTTAACCTCAAAAAAAAAAAAAAAATACTGTTTAACGTATTAATTATATTGCAATCTTATCAAATTGCACAGTTTGTCAAGTTTAATACTATTTTTTCATTGGTTAAGATTGCAATATAATTAATTTGTTCATCTTTTTTGGTTAATAGTAGAGTAACATAGTTTGATACTTAATCCAAATTGCAAAGTTTATTTATTTATTTTATATAAAAACAAATTTTACGCATTGTAATATTGTAATCAAAGATTTTTTTTTTGGTGCTAAATAAAGACTTTTATTAAAAGAACAAACTAAGACACAAAGAGAGTATCCTCCAAAGTTCTACGTACTGTAATATTGTAATTAAAGAAAAGCAATGACTATTCCTAAATTGCACAATTTTTTCTTTAAACAAAGTTTTACATACTGTAATATTGTAATCAATTTTTTTTCTTAAACAAAGTTCTACGTATTGTAATATTGTAATAAGAGAAAAGCAATGGGTATTCCATTTTGTAATCAAAGAAAAGTAATCAAGAAAAGCAATGGGTATTCCATTTTGCAATCAAAGAAAAGCAATGAGTATTCCATTTTGTAATCAAAGAAAAGCAATGAGTATTCCATTTTTTTAAGGTTATGAGTAGCTTTAACCCACAAATGCGTATCATACAAAAAGAAAAAATAATGATAAGGAAATATGGAAATAAAGAAAAGTACTTCAGAGTCCATATAATTAGAATAAGGAATAGAAAAAGTAACCTACCCAAATTTAACAAAAACAACTACAAATTGCATAATCCTCATCAATAGACAAACTATTGGTGACCGTGATAAAAAAAAAAAGTGTTAGAAGACTATTTATTTCTCTATTAAAAAAAGAAAAAGAAAAGAACTATGTACATTGACATACCTGTTGTTTTCCTCAAAAAAAAAAAAAAAACTTGCTGAGATGGAAAAGCCATTTTTATTTGGGCAAGAATAATTAGATCTTTTGTTTTTGTAAGTAGAGTTTCTTTTTCCTGTATCTATTTATAGAGTGATTGTAACACTTTACCAACCTTGATCAAGAAAAATAGAAATTATCACAAAGAATACATATCACGTGTAAATATTTATGTAAAATAAAAATAAAAATTAGAAGAGAAAAACTAACCAAAGTTGCAGTTAGATAACACATCCGCTATGTAAGTCTCATAGCTTTTGAGCTTAATTAATATGCTGTAGACATCAAATTCCAAAAGAAGTTATAGAACAGTGGTATTAAATAGAATTTGGCGACAGAGGTTCCAAAGACATAAAAGCTTAAATTATTTGACATGAATGGAAAGAAAATGATGAGTAAATACCCTTTTGAGTGGCTTCATTTGGCACGTAGTCATCTATTATCAAAATGCAAAAATGTTTGTTCCTCTTAGTGTAAAAACTAAAAAGCAGGGACTTGAGGATGGAGATGGGAAGTATTTTTATTTTATTTTATTTATTTATTTTTTTTATGGAAGAGGTGGGAAGTAATTTGATAACATTATAATTGCTTAATGATAATGGGGAGATTTAAATTTGTTGGGTAGAAGTTTGGAGTTGTGTCTGTGACTAAATTGTGGGTGTACGGCTGGTTTTTTTTTTTTTTTTATTTTTTTTTTTTTATCAATACGGCAGACGTGTTTTTACAAAGAAACGTGCGTTTGTTTTAATTTTAATTTTTTTTTTTATAAGTGAATAAAGCAATTTGAAAACCATCAAGAGAGTGGTCTTGTTTTATAGGCAATGTTTTAGTTGAAGTTAAAGATATATTTTTACTGGGTTGCCTTTTAGTTTTGTCTCTACTTAAACCTAAGGATGTAGGAGTAGTTTTGTATAACAAAATGTCCATACCAAACCGGAAAAGCCCCTTAAATAGTAGTATAGATAAAATTTTTACACCAAATAAAATGTCAACTTAACACACACACACACACACACACATATATATATATATATATGTATGTATGTATAAAAAAATGAAAAAATATATATATACTGAAACTTACCATAACTCAAAACAAAGATTTCGTAAAAAAGTTATGAGATTTTGTTGTATTTTTAAATTTTCACATCCTACAAAAAGAAGTCAAGAGAGAGAAGTTAGGAAAACAACAAGAAATTGTAGCCTTGGATTCTGCACAATTTATACTTCTCACTGTTCAGAGTCCATCAAAACAGAATACTCCACTCATGACTTTTATTAGATGGCACAATTTTCTCTTCAATGTACAAAATCAAAGGGCTTGTTAAAAAATTAGGTCTCACAACAAAACGGGTTGGTTATAAGATTATCTTGTTGTGAAATCCAATTTTGACAATATTTTTAGATAAAATTGGTTGTTCAATAGTTGTAATAGAAACTAGAAGAGTAAGTCTAATATAACTACTCTATAAACAAGTTGTTAAGTTATGATTTTCTAGTCATACTGCTGATGAAACAACTCAAAAAAACTTGACAATTTTTGAAAGTTTAGATGCCAAATTTCGTTATGGTCATAATGATGAACTCCATTCTCAACATTATTATTATTATTTTATGGTTTTTGAATTTTTGTAAATAAAAATCGTTTACCAACAAACAAATATAATCAATTTTAAAATATTAACGTGCCTTTCAAAGATCCAAAGTCGAGCTAAGAATAAGCACTCTACCCATGCTCACTAAACTGACAATTTAATTGTTGTTTGATAATGATGCTTGATCGCAAAGTCATCTTGTTGATGACGAGCTCAACTTCATCTCTCAACATAATGACCATTCATATTTCAGACATCTATGTGTATATATATATGTGCACATGTGCCACATAGTCATCTTTTGCCAAGTGGTTGGTAGATAGCTGAAAATCAACAATCTACTAACTTAATTACAGTTGTTTTACTTGTGCTAATTTTTCCAATATTTCTACCCTAACTAATGAATATATTACTAATAAATTAGTCTTCCTTATTTTTTTGGATAGGAAAAAAAATATGCTTTTTCTAAAGTGCTACGGTTCAAATATTGGGTTTTGCTGATATAAAACCACCTAAACTCAACACAACCGATCTATACTCTATCTATACACTTGTCTCCCCACGTGATTCACCAAATGGATTGTCGCCCCCCATTCTTGACATGCATCGTCTCTCTCTCTCTCTCCCTCCAAAATATGGAAGTTGATGTCAATCTCGAACCCTTTTACTTCTAGTTAGCACTGAATCTATATCTCAAGGAACTCCAACTCTTTGGAATCATCATTGTGAGTCTATGACATCGTCACAATCTTGAAGAACTCATTATTGTGTTATGTCCACCATCACCACCGTGTCATCACACCAGTCTTCGTCTCTAACTCTCTTATCTTTAAAGATGGTCCCATGCATGATTTATCAGTTTTAGATCAATGTATTTGGGAGGTCAAAGGTTATTTTTATTTTTATTTATTTATTTTTTCACTTTGGCAAAAAAAAGAAAAAAAAAAAAGAAAAAGAAAAAAAAATGAAAAATACATTTTTCTATTATAAACTGTCGCCCATGTTACATTTAAACCCCTAACTATCACCTCTGTTTCAATGTTCTCTTATTGTTTGTTTTGGTGTTAAGTCTAACGAAATTTAGTATTAAAAAACCAATTTACCTTTCTCTGCAAAAAAGATGGCTAGTGGTAAATTGATATTTTAATGCTAAATTCTATTAGAGTTAGTGTGCATTTGAAATATACATTTTCCGTGCATTCTTGTGTTTGGCTGAAAAATAATGGGTCTCGTGCATTATTTACGGGATCGCAAGTACTTTTTTTAGCAAAAAAAATTTTAAAACTGGGTTGCACAGCACTATTTATACAATTAAAAATTATTTTGTTATAGTATTTTCAGTTTTTAGTAATAAACAATATTTAAATAGACTCTTAGTAGCAAAACATACCGCATGAAGTTACGTGTAACACGTTTTAAAAGTGATAACCTTGAATTTGGCCCAACTAAAGACTCCATGTTGAGATCTAACTACTCACGTGACAGTGTGGTCTGGTCCCTACCAAAAAAGAAAATGTGGTGTAGTTTCTACCAAAAAAAGAGAGTGTGGTGTAGTCGACTCCAACCAAATCTTTCAAGTGGTAAGAAGTGTTAACTCCCACCAACCGACTTGTTCAATTTGGGTGATACAATGATTAGGCTGATAGGCATCATGACCCAAACTGGCCCTATTCATCACCCTTAAATAAGAGGGCCTTGTTCTCCACTTTGTATAGCCAAGCCAAGGCTATTTTTTTTTTAATTAAAAAAAAATTCCTTCATTGATAAAGAACAAAATGCCTAAAAATGAATTTGACAATACTTTCTTAGGGTTGATTCTCGATTCTGGGTTTTCCATTTCCAGCTCAGGTGTAATAAGAGGGTTTAGCACTAAGCAGACCTAGGCAAGAGATTTTTTTGTCAACTTCTAGAAAGAGACTAATATATTCACATTAAAAGAAACCCCAAGAAATATGAAATAGTTCATAATTTGAAATTATATGCGGTTACTTCCGTATAACAAGACTTCATGTTACTGTCATTATATGAGTTTAATCATTAAGCATAAATGAACTGCAAGAACAACGGGAGAGGAATGCCAGCAAATTTGAAAGCATTGAGAGAAATAAGTAGAATTTTTTGTGTGTAACAATACCAAGGCAAATCCCCACTAATTGTCTGTGTATGGATGAACTTTTTGCTCATTTGCTGTATAGTTTTTACCTTGAAAAATAAGTTTAAGAAAAAAAAAAAAAATCCTGTATAAACAAATAAACTAATAAGCTACTACCAAAACTTGGCTCTCAAAACTGTTTTTTAATCATTTTCAGGAAAATTGTTGCAAGCTTAAGAAAGCTTTGGGATAGGCAAGAGGTAGGCACTATGACTACTTTCCATGTTCAGGGCAGAGTAAAAACCTGGTTTGAAGTAAATTGTTACGTCTAGCAGTCTTTTCTACACATTGCATACTGTAAATGATGCAGATGCAGATGCTGCAAAGCTACAGAGATGAAAAAATTGACCAAAGAAGGTATAATCACTACTTATTCACTCTTGCTCCGTTACTCTGTCTCTGATGAAAAGTAAAACACCACCATGAAAAGTAAAACACCACCCACATGGCGTTAGCCTTAAGAGTAGTTCTAATATCACATAAATTGCCAAAACTTTTACCACAACTATTTTACGTATTAAACTATGACTAGTTTCTTGTAACTTTCATCTGGACACATCACTTTTCTCCACCATTCATGGTCTACCACGAGGATAGTTGTGGCACAAATTGTGCCATTTTATGTGGTCTTAGAATTTTTCTAGCTTTAATTCACATCTTACTCAAAGTATCTAAAGTCCTAGAATGACATACAAATGCTTGTAATGTTAAACAATAACAATGGCACAGTATTATTTAAAAATTTAAAGACAAACCAAAAAACAGGATCCACCATTTTCAGCTCTTTTGGTCAATGATAAACTAGCAATTATATCAAAAGCCTAAATTCTAAGGAAATTGAGAATCTAAACTTCCCCTCATGTATAAATCTAAATCTCCCCACCATAAGTAATTCCAAACATGTATAAATAAATATATATATATATATATATTTATTTATTTATTTATTTTACTTGAAAGTATAATCAACCTCATGCAATTCATTTAAAAGTAATGACGTTAAAACAAATGAATAACTACCTTAAAGATCAGATTTGTATATTTATAGCTTTAATGTTTAGAAAGACTTTGACTTAAATTTAGCTAGACCAAAGTGGACTAAAATGCTACGTTAATGTGGCTTAACAAAAATGTAACAACAATAAGTTTTATCCTTAAAATTTTAGATATTACGTGTTTGAGATATATATATATATATATATATTGATATAAATTTGGATTTAGAATAATCACTTTCAACCCAAACATATCTTTTCCTTATATATAAGTGCATAAAAATTGACCAAAATAGACTAAACTGGACACAAATGGAACGAAGTGGATTGAATAAACAGAATAGGACCGCATGGGAACAGGGTGGACCGAATAAGAATGAATGTACAAATTAGGACTAAAGTGGACATATGGACTGAATAAGAACAAATAAGATCAAATAGGACTAAATTAGACTGAATAGGACCAAGTGGACAGAATGCATTGAATAGGGCCAACATGGACCAAATAGGACCAATGTGGACCGAATAGAACCAATATGGACTGAATATGACCAATGTGGATTGAATAGGACTGAAGTTGATAGAATAGGACCAATGTGGACTAAATGGACTCAATAGGACTAACCTAGACCAGATAGAACCATAGTGGACCGAAGAGGACAAAATGGACCGAATAGGAGTTTTGAATATTTATCACTTTTATTGTAATTTTAGGCATCATATTTCTAATTTATAATGTCTATTTTGTTTTTGTTTTTTAACTCAAAACTAAAGAGCTCAAATATATTAAAATTTTATACTTTTCAACTAAAAATAAAGAAAATAAAAAAATTTTTTGAGCTAAACTTGTGAAGGCAACCTACAAAAAGAATCAATTTAAGGCCCAATAAATCCAAAATTGGCCGAAATTGACTGAGTGGACCAAATTGGACCGAAGTGTTCTAAAATAGAACTAAATGGACTGAAAAACAATTGTTTAATTTTTAAGGATAACAAATTATTTAAAAAAAAAAAAAAAGAAAGAATAAATTATAAATTGTATTACAATTATAAAACAATTATTTATTCTCACGCATCACGTGGGTCTACGACTAGTATATATAAAAATAGAGACCTCATGTTGGGAAGTATGAGATTGTGCCATGTGGCGCATTTGTTGAAGTTCTCTTTATTTAGGCTTCCACTTCAACAAAGTTTGTATTTATATCAAAGTATTAGTTCATTGAATTAGCCAATAGAGTAAATGCATATGTTAATTATTTATAGTCGTGCATTAATTATTTATATTAAATGATTTTATAAGATTGTTTTTTATAAACTCTATATAAGAAATAATTTTTAGTTGGAATAATAATAATAGATATAGAATATGACATTCTTCCTCATGTTTAGTTGCTTTGACAACAATTGACACAAAAACCATTAAAAAAATGAACTATTTTTTAATACACTAAAATTAATCTTAACCTTTTAAATTTCCTAAATCATTTCAGTGTAATATATATATGTGTGTGTGTGTGTGTGTGTGTTTGGCATTGTAGTATTTATTCTATGTAATTAGAAAGATAATTGTTAGAGATATATTAGCCCATTAGTCTAGGCCCAAGCTTAATTCTATTTTGTCTACAAGCCAAGTCTCCTATTTGTACTAGAAATATATTAGTCTAGGATTTAGTCTATTGTATATACCCATGTTAGGGCTCATTGTAACACCAATTTTATGCTACAATACTCTTATATAATAAGGATGTAACATTTAAGGGTATTCTCCATGGAGGTAAGTCGTAAGGCAGAGCCATGTAACATGTGTTCTTATGTTCCTATTTTATACTTCCCTCTTCTACATTTATTCTAGTATATTCAACATGGTATATCAATGCTAATATTTAATGTAGGTGAAGAATTTGTTCCTCCCCACATCTAATTGTATCCTACCGCGGTGCCTGGCGCGGTGCGGTTTTTGCCCCTCGTCCCCGAGTGCAGGCAAGCAAGGAGGGTTTCATAGTCTCAGCCCCAAGCCTGTTGTCCCACATCGGTTAGAGAGAGCGCCCCACTACCCTTTATAACGCTTCAGGAGCTTGGGTAGTGTACCACTACTCACACGTGAGTAGTGGTACACTACCCAAGCTCCTGAAGCGTTATAAAGGGTAGTGGGCGCTCTCTCTAACCGATGTGGGACAACAGGCTTGGGGCTGAGACTATGAAACCCTCCTTGCTTGCCTGCACTCGGGGACGAGGGGCAAAAACCGCACCGCGCCAGGCACCGCGGTAGGATACAATTAGATGTGGGGAGGAACAAATTCTTCACCTACATTTAATAATAACTAATAGAATGAATATTTTTTTTTATATTAATTATTTTAAGTATGATGAAATTTTAATATCATTCTTTTAAGATTCATATGAGAAACAATTAATTTTTTTTTAAGTGATGAACAATTGATTTGAAATATGGTATTCTTACTCAAATTTAGTTGTTTTTGCAACAATTGAAACAATGTCCAACAAAAAGGAAAAAAAAAAAATTAGTAACACAAAATCAAGAATGTAAAAAAAATAGTTGAAGGATATTTGCATTTTTTAGTAGACATGAAACATGCCTATCTATATGAGCCACTATGTCATGCAATTTTCAATTTGTAGACAATAAATAAATAGATATATATATATATATATATATATATAGTATAATTAAATCACTATACTATTCTTAGTGTCTTTCTATTTTGTCTATAAAATAACTAAAGATTACCATTTTTTACCATGAAATTTTTAAAATTTTTTTTTTTTTATACATTGATAGTTAAGTGTAGGAGTTCTAAATCTTGCATGTCTTTATTGGAAATATTGGATAAAACTAATAATAAGCTGTACGACATATCGTGCGAGAGTTTGGTTAATGAGAGGTGAGAGGAGACACATTTCAAACTCAACGACATTCATCCCAAAGACCTACCCCAAAAAAGAGAACATACCAAATGCAATTTTTTACAAAAAAAAAAAAAAAAAAAAAGAAAAAAAAAAAAGGTATTCTTTCATAATGCATCCAAACGCAGTCTAAGAAGATCAAGAATAGTATTTGATAGGATAGAATTTTAACATGTTTTAAGGGGTCCAAACTTGGGTCTGCTTCACAATCATTTTATTACGCTACCAATCATGAAACCCATCTTATTACTTGGGAAATGAAACCATGGTTGTATTTTTTCAATCAACAATTCCAGCGTTACGGTAGCTTTCAATGGCATCAGTGAGAGTTTCCTTCAATGGCCGGTAACTCCATCCCAACCTTTGCAATTTCTTAGAACTCAGCCTTTTTTCATCCCGCACTTGGCAAAAGCTGCCCATAGAAGCAAAATCCAGAAAACATGAATTGAGACACCCAAATATGTTATATAAACACTCAAAGATGCAAGATATGATTGTTAAAGATTTGTATATTCTTTTGCACGGCCTCATTGATCCATAAGTAGACACCACACTGAAAGATCACCTTAGTAAATTAAATAGCATCAAAGATAAACTTACTTCTTAGGATAGTTATAGTTGGGGTGTATACTCTTCAGCGAGTCCACTAAATCCTTTGCATTGATCATGTGTGCTAAGCATATGTATCTTCCTTCAGCCTCAGGCTTTTCAAAGGCCAGAAGTAGTGCCTCAGCAACATCACGTACGTCTACAAGCATTGAAAGCTTGTTTTCTATTGATTCATTCCCACCTGCAGGGTAATTGAGTGGTAAAAGAAGAGAGAAGTACCTCATACGGATCAAAAGAAGCCTGTTTAGGAGAAGAAAAACGGATATTTTCTAACATATTAATCAGTAACACACTAACACTAATACAATACAAAAAGTTTCCATTGTGTTAAACTTGATGAGATCAATCTCAATGCTGGTGATGCTAGGACTCATGCTAGTGCTGTGGAAGATAAGTCCAAAATTGATACCAGTACAGTGAAAGGCAAGACCACGATCCCAAAGACAGAGCATGAGGTAATGGACATGAGCTACTTAATGGATACAATAGAAGCCATACCTTACCATGACTTGTTTATACATAGTTATGAGGAATTGCTGCCACATGGCTTAGGGAGATAAGGCTGTGATATAAATTCTTGTAATCATAGGTAGTTGTAGTATAAGCTTGTAACTACTTTTCCCTTCAAAAGTGAAAATTAGTTTTTTTTTCTTCAATTTTATCAGATAGCTCTTGTATATAAATAGCTAGGCGATTGTATTTTATTCATTCTAGAAAGTTGTATTGCTCAGTCTTCTTCAATAAAACACAGTTTTATTTAGAGAGCGCCTTCACCTCTTTTTACACATTGCAGCGAATTGCTTCTAAGCTAAGGAACAATAAGACAACGGAAAGACAAAAAAGTAGAAATTCAAGCAACATGGAACTGAGTCAAAATTTTATATATGGTTTTTTAAAGCATGAAACATTAACTTGAGATGTTAATAGACAGCCTCATCAATACGTAAACAGAGCTGTATATAAAATTACAATGAGGGGTTCTCCACAGTGTATATATAAATATAAATGGGTGTCTGCGTATGTTTATATTTATGTAACAGCTATGAACGATACAAGGCTAATATTAACATTAGAGTCAGGTACCTTTCAGAAGTCTAATGATAATTAAGCTACTTGAATTTACTGTAGGCTGCAGAATCGGCCCAAAAACTAGGGAAGGACATACAGTTACAACATCAAGCCCACTTCTTTTTGCAAAATTCAATGCCTCACTTTCTGCTTCTATTTTAGAAAGCTGATACCAGCGCTGGAAAATTTTTGAACTAGACAATTTAGTGAACGAATGGAAACATTTTAACACAATCCATAAATCAAATTGCTATGCAAGAAATATCATAAAAATGTATTATAATCACACATTGTACAAAATAAAGCAACAAGCTTAACATAAAATTGTATTTTGTGGCAGTTTACCTTTGTGGTTCTAAAATATTCCTTGTCAGTCCAAGAAGTTTTGAACGGTTTTTAGACCCTTTAACCCAACCAAATTTACCTAGTTAATTAGCCAAGTGATTAACTTAGTCAAATAATGCAAATCTAGGTTAACACAATTCAATAATCATATCAAGAATATAAAGCAGTGAAAATATAAAAAACACAAAGATATGATCACCCAGGAAAACCAAACTGGTAAAAAACCTAGGGAGGATTTAACCTAGCTATCCTCAAGATAAACTTGAATCTACTATATGAAAGAATCGAAATTCATACAAAAGGACTTAAAAGCAGCCACGCTCGACTTCCTAATGCTATCCACCTGTAGGACTTATTGACACGACCACGTGCAAGCTCCGAATCCACATACTCCTTCTTTCTTGGATTCTCCACAAGATACAAGCACTCCCACTTGTGTTTCTTTAAGCTCTAATGGCAGCAACTGAGTTGATCATCAAGGTGTTGATAATATCTCTACCTTGAAAACCCTAAGTTTATGTAAAGGAAAGCTCCTCAAGGATCTCACAAGAGATTCACACAAACCGCAAAATATGAGCAACAATACAACCAGAGCAACTCTAAAAAACGTGGTTATAGTTTTGCCTTATATACCTAGGACAAAAACCTAAAACCCAAAATGTTTAATGAGATAGGGATGAGTTGGAAATCCTGTAGAAAAACATTCTGGCCGACTTTCGATCGATCAATCGAGCCAGGCCGAAATGCACTAATGCATCTGCAGTCTCTCGATTCCAACTTTACATGAATTACACAACTTCGAGCAAGCCTAAACAAGACTAAACATATTGTTCTAATCATGGTTTGCCAACCTTATACATTAGAGTTCTAAATACATCAAATCCTAAATCTTTAGAACCCAACAAACTCCTCATTTGGCAATCCGTGACAAAACATAAATTAAAAACTCAAAGTTTACAAATAAAAGCCCTTTACAAAAATAATGCTCATAAACACAAATTCAATCCTAACTACTATCCATCAGTTGCAAGTGTAGACAGCAGTTTAATTGAATCAACCTGTATATTCCTGAAACACTCAACAAACGCATAAACGCATATGTGATAGAAAAACAGTAAATCAACAGATATGTAAACTAACTCATGTAAACTAACTCTCCCCTTAAGTTAGATACAACAAAAATAAAACATTCTTGTATGTTTCACACAACACATAATAAAGACATATATCAATGAATAACTTATAAATATAAATCAATAAGTAGTGAACACAAGAAACAAGAATCATATATATCAAAATAAATGTATCTCCCCCTAACATGAATAGCAAAAAAAAAAAAAAAAATGATATACAAAGTGAAGCACGTAGATACAATCTAATATCTCCACTAACTCCACAAAACAAAAAAAAAATACTCCCCCTAACTATAAAAACTCCTTTACAAGTGTCAAAACTATACTCCCTCTTTTTGTGACAGAATGCCAAAGAACAATCACACGCCATTATCAAAAGGAGGTGGTGAAGATGAACGAAGATGCGCTAAGTCGGCTTGCAAAGCACGTATCTCATCAAGCAAGTCCACCAAAATCTAACCATGAGTCGCCTGAACGGTCATGACAGTCTCCAAGGTACGACGTATATCAATGTCATCCAAAGGAGGTGGAGAAACATCAGCAGCAACAGCATCACCAATAGGATTAGCAACACTCTCACCAGTAAGACCTGTAGAAGAAGAAGGAGGAGGTGCGCTACCAGAAGGCTCAAACCTAGGGTGTTTAGAGCCAGCTCGAAGATGAGCAACCCTCTGTCTAAGAAAAGACGCATCTATGGGAGCAATAACATGTACGGGCTCAGAAGAAGGGAAATCATCCAGACCAAGATATAACAAAATCCTATGAATAAAAATGGGATGGACAAAAGCATGAAAGGAAGATGAACTCCTATAAACTTCATTCAAAGAATGAAGAAACAAGTGAGGAAAACTAATAGGAGCATCGGTAACAAGAGCGTACAAAAAGACACATCGCTCGAGAGAAATGGTGTGAAGATGAGAAATGGGCCATATAGAATGACATGCTATCCTAAAGAAAAGATAATGCAATTCAGATAGCTCAGCAGTGGTGATCCTAGGATTAGAACCCCACTGGATAGAAGACCCAGTGATGTATGACATGACATCACTCAAAAGAGGAGACTCATCATAAGGGTAGACAGGGTGCTGGACCAAAGATATCCCTAAAGCATCAGCCACTACAGTAGGAGGAATGGTGTACTTTACACCTCGTATCAAACTCTTTACCAAAATGTTGGAATCATAGATGTGGATAGAGATGTTTGAAAAGAACTCTCTAATCAGGGTAGCTGGAGGAGGAGGATCAGAAATATCTAACAGAGGTAACCAGCCCCGACGCTCAAAATTTTCCCTAATGGCAGGATCAAGCTCATCTAACACAACAGAATGCTTAGCCCATATCTTTCTCCTAAGGTTCAGGGTCTCAAAAATCTCTTGGTTTTTCGCACTAGGAAACTTCTCGTGGTTAAAAGAAGATGGGGGAGGAGAAGGTGAGGGAACAAACCTATGAGCTCTAGTCTTCCTAGGCATGATGATAAGGAAAGGACAAAGACACAAAGATAGAACCAAAAGAACAAAATAAAGCACAAACCAAGGGCAGACTGCAAGTTAGTACAAAAAAAATATAACAAAAATCTATATGATGCATGAACAATTACAATGTTATGATGCATGTTCTAATGCAGTCAAATTAAGTTAATTTAAGTTCAATTTCACAAAATTGGCTTGAGCGCAGAGTTTCTAATAAAAACCCAATATTGAAAACCACTTGTTAAGATTTTGGAAAATATTTGACTTATTGATCATCACACAAGCTAGAAAACATAATATAATGATCAATTACATCAATTCAACAAGCCAATTACATCAATTGAACAAATCCCCAATTCGGAACAATTACAACCCTAGAATTTTCAATTTTTCACAAATCACAGAATTGATCAAATTAAACCATCAAAATCAAGTTTGTATCATGTTCGAACAAAAACTCAATGATCAATTTCAGTTAAAAAGGCTTGAATCATTAAAAACCCAAAAAGAAATAGGTCCAAAAATTACAATGAATAATGCATGAAATATGTAAATAAAAGAAAAAGGAGGGGTATAATGGACATATCGGCCTTAGAGGACAAAAGCCTTGTAAAAGATTCAAAGGAAAATGACAAAAAAATTGAAGATTTAGCCTTGCCGAGTTGGAGAGAGAGAGAAAAAGGTTTGAAACTTTTTGAAAAGTGATTTGAACAAGTCAAAGTCTGATATTTTAAAAACCTGATTCGCGATATTCGATTGATCGAAAATTACAATCGATCGATCAAATCAACCTAAGACACTTAAAAGAATTTTAAGCACATTTTCGATCGATCGAAAAACAAAATGGATTAATCAAAACAGGCAGAGGCTCACAAAATTTTTGGGAAAGAAAAAATTTTGAAAAATATATTTTGGCCATAAACTCCTCAAAGCATTACAATTGATGAACAAAATGTATGAGTATGAGATGAAATGCTTTTTCAAAAACCCAAGTTTTAAACCCAGTTTTTCAAAGAAAATTTCAGCCATTCTCCCTTTAAATTCTTGAGCAAAAAAAATGTTTTGCATAATACTCAAAGTATTTTCAAATTTGGTTGGTTAGACCAAAAACACACACAATAACATGTACAGTGTTTAGCAAAGAGTAACTTGTGTAGTGTATGCAACTAGCAAAAACTTGAGATACATGTGAGGTGATATGTGACAATAGCAAATCTGAATTCTGAGTTTTTGATAAAAACACATGGACAAATTGGATTATTCTCAAATCCTTCTTTCAAAAGATATTCACTGAGACGATTTTACCACATGCGTCCGGATTGCTTTAACCTATATAAGGACCTTTGTAGCTTGATAGAATACATACTTCAGGATGTAGGATTATATTTTTCAGGCATTTTATATCCTTTAGGGATTTTCATGTAGATATCATTATCTAATGATCCATACAGGTATGCTGTAACAACATCCATTAATCGCATATTCAAATTTTATTTTGCTACCAAACTAATCAAAAATCTGAATGTAATTGCGTCCATTACAGGAGCATATGTTTCTTCATAATCAATACTAGGTCTCTGCGAGAAACCTTGTGCTACAAGTCGCGCTTTGTACCTTGTAATTTTATTTTTCTCATTTTGTTTACGTACAAATACCCATTTGTATCCAACAGGCATTACACCTTTAGGTGTTCGGACTACAGGTCCAAAAACTTCATGTTTACTTAGTGAATTTAATTCTGCTTGAATCGCCTCTTTCCATATTGGCCAATCATTTCTACGTTGACATTCATCAACGGTTTGTGGTTCATATTCATTATCATTACTTCTGGTAATATCAAGGGCAACATTATATGGAAATATGTTGTCGACAACAATTTTATTTCTATCCCAAATTTCTCTTGTATGTACATAATGTATCGAGATCTCGTTATTTTCAGGTACCTGATCCCCTTCAGGGGATAACTCTTCAAGAGGTTTATTTTCAGGAGATTTTTGTGCACAAGTTTTGGATAGATCAATTATTTCTGTGACCTGTTTCCTGGGTATAGCCTCTTTATAGGCTGCAACTTGTTTTTCTTGTACTTTTCTCTTCCGGGGAATTTTATCTTTAACATCGATAGGTCTTCCACGCTTCAAGTGTGGCTTTGATTCATTTACTGCTGTATTAACTAATTGTCCTACAGGGACTTCGATCCGTGCTAGAGTATTAGCAACTGGAATGTGAGATTTCACTATTTTCTTATTGTTGGTGAATACATCCGGTAATTGATTTGCAATTCCTTGCAAGTGAATAATCCTTTGAACTTCCAGTTCACATTGATTTGTACGATGATCAAAATGAGATAACGTCGAAACATTCCAAGTAATCTCACGTCGTGCTTCAGGCAACGACTTTTCTCCCCCTAATGGTGGGAAGATTGTTTCATTAAAATGACAATCCTCAAAACGTGCCTTAAAAACATCACCAATTAGAGGTTCAAGATATCTAATGATAGATAGGGAATCAAAACCTGTATATATTCCAAATTTACGTTAAGGACCCATCTTAGTGCGTTGTGGGGGGTGTAATAGGTACATATACAACACAACTAAATGTGCACAAGTGAAAAATATTTGGTTGTTGGCCAAGTACAAGTTGCAATGGCGAAAATTTATGATAAGCAGTTGGCCTAATACGAACTAATGATGCAACATGTAAAATAGCATGACCCCAAGCAGAAACTGGTAATTTTAATTTCATAAGCAAAAGTCGAGCAATAATTTGAAGTCTCTTGATAAGTGATTCAGCTAAACCATTTTGAGTATGTGTATGGGCAACAGGATGTTCAACATCAATTCCAATTGACATGCAATAGTCATCAAAAGCTTGAGATGTGAATTCACTAGCATTATCTAAACGAATTTTCCTAATTAGATAATCAGGAAATTGTGCTCGCAACCTAATTATTTGAGCAAAAAGCCTAGCAAATGCAACATTTCTAGTAGAGAGTAAACAAACATGTGACCATCTGGTTGATGCATCAATTAAAACCATAAAATACTTGAATGGACCACAAGATGGGTGTATTGGTCCACATATATCACCCCGAATTCTTTCTAAGAAAGATGGACACTCAACAACAATCTTTGAATATGATGGCTTGGTAATTAATTTACCTTGAGAACATGCATTACATGGATAATCACTAGTTAAAAGAATCTTTTGGTTCTTTAAGGGATGTCCGTGGGAGTTTTCAATAATTCGACGCATTATTATTGATCTTTGATGACCTAGACAATCATGCCAAAGCATAAAAACTTTTGGATCCGAACACTTCTAGTGTATTGCAACATTTGTTTCAATTGTTCTCATTGTAGTATAATATAACCCAGAAGAGAAAATAGACAAAGCATCATCAATACAGAATACAAAGCATTATCAATACAGAATTTTGTGCCCTTTGGTAACATGATAATCGCTCTTCCAGAGCCTTCAATTAAGTTTGATGAACTTGATATGGTATTGACATTGGCTTTGCATAATTTTAAAATTTGAAAATATTTTTTATCTTTAAGGATCGTATGAGTTGTTGCACTGTCTGCTAGACATAAATCTTCTTTATTCATCTTGGAATTGATTTTACGAGTAGAACCCATGCATCTTCATATATGCAAAACATAAATTAAACTTTATTACTTTAAACATAAATAAAACTTATAAAAATACTTATTACAATGCCATTATATAATAAAAGAAAAATAATTAATTGGTATGGACATCTCCATCACGAATCATACTTATTAGAATATGATAATATAATAAAAGAAAAATAATTAATTGGTATGGACATCTCCATCACGAATCATACTTATTAGAATATGATAATATAATAAAAGAAAATAATTAATTGGTACGGACATTTCCATCACCAATCAAATTATCAAATTTTTGATCAACATCCTCAAAGAAATCAGAGACATCAAGATGAGTCATATCCACTCCATTTGGAAGGTCAAGATAATTCATAGGATCTTCAAGATCATTATAATCAACAAAGTTTGTTTCTATTTCCTTTCTCTTTTCTTTTATGGAGGCTTGGTACAAATCTACCAAATGTTTAGGAGTATGACAGGTACGTGACCAATGACCTTCCATTCCACACCTATAACACTTATTTTCATGACCGTTTGATGGTTTATTTTGTAAACCCTTGCCATTTTGATTCTTCTGATGGTAAGGTGTGTTATTCCTTTTTGAAGAATTATGAGTACGAGCCTCTCTATATTGATTGTTCCATCCACGGCCATGACCACAACCACGACCACGACCACGCCACGCCCACGCCCACGACCACGACCACGACCACGAACATAATTTCCTCTATGTTTATCAAACGTGGTTCCATTCGCTTCAAGGAATGGAGTAGAACCGGTCGGGTGAGATTGGTGGTTTTTCAACAAAAGCTCATTATTTTGTTCAGCCACTAGAAGACATGATATCAGTTTAGAATATTTTGTGAACTTACGCTCTCGATATTGCTGCTGCAGGAGCATATTCAAGGCATGAAATGTAGTAAATGTTTTCTCTAAAATGTCTTCATCAGTGATTTTTTCCCCACATAATTTTAATAGTGAGATTATTTTAAAAAGTGCAGAATTGTACTCACTCACACTTTTAAAATTTTGCAACCTCAGGTTTAACCAATTATAACGAGCTTTTTGGAGGATTACAGATTTTTGATTCTCATATCTTTCCTTTAAATCATTTCATAAGACAAGAGGGTCTTTTACTGTAAGGTACTCAGATTTTAATTCTTCATGGAGATGATGGCGAATAAAAATCATTGATTTTGCACGGTCCTGCAGGGATGCTTGATTGCCAACCTTAATTGTATCTCCAAGTTTCTTGCCTCTAGGTGAATCTCAGAATCAAGGGTCCATGACAAGTAATTCTTGCCCGAGATGTCAAGGGCAGCAAATTCAAGTTTTGTAATGTTCGACATCTATATAAATATATAATTACGTAAGAAATTAAATAACTATATATATATATATATATATTATCATACACAATTTTAATGAAACAGCACTACATATACATGTTCAAATTTAATTGTATTGGAACAATACTTACATTTTTAAACATTATTAGTACACGTAATAATGTATAAACATGAAGACAATATTTAAAATCTATCACATAGAATTCAAAAGAGACTATCACCTAAAGAGTTACATCATATAACTCTCACATCTCCTAGAATTTAAGCTTGCAATCATGTAAGTTTCTTGAATTTTGCCTCATATTGTACACATCAATTTTAATTATGTGATTTGGCATCAAGCCTAATAGTACATATTAATTTTAATTATGTGATTTGGCATTAAGCCTAATAGTACACACCAATTTTAAGCATTAAACAATTAAACCGAGGCTTCACCTTATGTTCTTTTTGTGCATGTGATACACTTTCTCGAGCACAGAATCTTACGATATACACTAAGGTATTCATGATTGGCTAGTGAATAGTGGTGAGATGGTTATTTATACTTTTCTCAAAATGATCAAGTCCAACAGTCAAATAACATGTGACTTCAAGATCAAGACAAAGTGATCAAAAACCATAAACATCTTTCCCACACAACATGCACTACAAAGTTTCAACTAGTAAAGTGCAATAAATAAGCTCATCAAAACTAAACAAGGTATACAAGACATGTTATGTGTGAATAAATTGACCAACCTTGTTTTCAAAAACCAAGAAAAATAAAGCCAAACACAATTTGCTTTCCTCCTTTTTTATTTTTTATTTTTTTTATTTATTCAAAAGAAAAAACAAAAATAAATCCTAGAATGAAATGCATGAATGTTATGCAATACAAGTCCTAAAAACAAAATAACACAAAAACCAAAATACAATGGTCACAAAAGAGAAAAGCAATGAAGCACAATGACCATGTCAGAAAGACTCAATTAGATCAAGTCTTTTGCATCCAAAATCTTTTAGATGCACCATGAGTATTGGAGTTTCTATTCACGTTCAAGTGATTTCCAACTCCAGGATTGGAATAAAGGTTTAAAACCTTTACTAATTCACTAATGAGTGCCATAATATCTTGTGCTTGAGACACAAGCACTTTTGGTTTGTTTGCTCTCTTAGCAGCTTGAAGTTTGTAACAGTTAGGACGAATGTGTCTAGATTTCCCACAAAAATGACAAACCCAAGCAGGTTTACCATGCATCTTGTCCTTAGAAAGGGTATACTGCTTAGGTTTAGACTCTTTTAGATTAACCCTAATCTTCCTAGATTGTGAAACTTCTATAGGTTTGACAACCTCACTCACAGGAGGTTTGATAGTATCATTCACAACCTCACTCACAGAAGGTTCAGAAGAAGATGAAGGAACAAAGTTTGCGCAATGTGGTGCAGACACAAAGATGCTTTCAACAAAACTTAAACCAAATTTGTCAGAAGGATACTTTTGAACATTCAGCATTTGATCAAGTTTAGAACTAGCAGATCTAGCAATAGATAAATCATGTTCTAAAGTTTTAACTTTATCAAGCAAAAGCATATTCTCAGATTTCATATTGTTCAAAAGATCATTAGCATCAAACAATTTAACAAGCAAATTTTTCTTTTCAAGCTCAAGAGATTCAATTTTCTTCAGGCCAAGTTCAACATTCATAGCATTCTTTGCAGCAACTTTACAAAGTTTATTATAGGCCTCTTGAAGATCTGCATCCTCAGAGAGTTCCCCATCAGAAGGGTTCTCTTCAACAGACATGCTTTCATTGACTACAGTAGTAGCAGTGAAAGCAATGAAATTTCCATCCTCGTCACATCTAGACTCATCATCAGAAACCTCATTATCACTAAGGGTTATAGCCATAGCTTTACCCTTAGACCTCAAGAATGTAGGACATTCAGATTTAACATGACCATACCCTTGACATCCAAAACATTGAGAACCCAAAGAATTATTGAAAGATTGACCTACTTTTTCTCTAGGTTTTTCAGTGTTACTAACCTTATTGGGATCATTCTTCCTAAAATTTCTAGGTTCAGCAGTGTTTGTATTTCTTGCCTTTCTGTTACTGTTTCTAAGAAAGTTTCTAAAGTTCTTGGCAAGGTTAGCAATCTCTGTAGCAGTGAGCTCATCATCAAATCCACCAACCTCAACATCATCAACAGACTTAAGAGCCATTGACTTGGATTTGCTAGATTGGGATAGGTCCAGCTCATAGGACTGAAGAGATCCTACAAGCTCATCTATAGGGATGGAGTCCACATCCTTGCTCTCAATAATGGCAGTCACTTTGGGCCTAAAGTTGTCAGTCAAAGATCTAAGAATCTTCCTAACAATTTTAGGTTGATCATAGATTTCACCCAAATTAAAAGCAGAATTAACAATATTATTCAGTTTAGCATAGAATTCATCAAAAGTTTCATCATCAGACATCCTAATACTTTCAAATTTAGAAGTTAATTGCTGCAATTTATTAATCTTAACTGCCTTTGTGCCTTCATGCACGGTCTGGAGGATTTTTCAAGCAGTATGAGCAACTTCAACATTAGAGATTCTCTTAAATTCCTCCATAGAAACAGCGTTAAAAATGACATTCATAATTTTGCTATTGAACCTAGCTGTTTTTTTTTTTGAGAAGTTTGCCACTCACTCACAAGAGTAGTGGGCTTCTCCCATCTGTACTTAACGGAATTCCAAACCCTCTCATCAATAGATTTCAGGAATGCTTTCATCCTTTCTTTCCAATAAGCATAGTTATTCCCATCAAAGTGAGGAGGAACAACAAGAGAGTATCCATGTTCCATAACAATAGAGGTCAAGGATCAGCTCAGAGATCAAAAGATCTACAACAAGGGAGCTACCCGCTCTAATACCACTTGAATGGTTTTTAGACCCTTTAACCCAACCAAATTAACCTAGTTAATTAGCTAAGTGATTAACTTAGTCAAATAATGCAAATTTAGGTTAACACAATTCAATAATCATATCAAGAATATAAAGCAGCGGAAATATAAAGAACACAAAGATATGATCACCCAGGAAAACCAAACCGGTAAAAAACTTGGGGAGGATTTAACCTAGCTATTCTCAAGGTAAACTGGAATCTACTATATAAAAGAATCGATGTTTATACAAAAGGACTTATAAGCACCCATGCTCGACTTCCTAATGCTACTCACTAGTAGAACTTACTGACATGACCGCGTGTAACCTCCGAATCCACAAACTCCTTCTTTCTTGGATACTCCACAAGATACAAGCACTCCCGCTTGTGTTTCTTTAAACTCCAATGGCAACAACTGAGTTGATCATCAAGGTATTGATAATATTTCTACCTTGAAAACCCTAAGTTTATGTGAAGGAAAGCTCCCCAAGGATCTCACAAGAGATTCACACAAACCGCAAAATATGAGCAACAATACAACTAGAGCAACTCTAAAAAACGTAGTTAGGGTTTTGCCTTATATACCTAGGAAAAAAACCTAAAACCCAAAATGTTTAATGAGATAGGGCTGAGTTGGAAATTCTGCAGAAAAATATTCTGGCCGACTTTCGATCAATCGAGTCTTTCCTTCAATCAATCGAGCCAGGCCGAAATGCACTAATGCATCTGCAGCTTCTCGATTCCAACTTTACATGAATTACACAACTTTAAGCAAGTTTAAACAAGACTAAACATATTGTTTTGATCATGGTTTGCCAACATTACACATTAGAGTTCTAAATACATCAAATCCTAAGTCTTTAGAACCTAACAAGTTTCATCCATCACTTGACCCTTGGGCCAGCTTGGATTCATCAGCAAAGTAGCAATAGAGGAAACAAAAACAACCGCTTAACTTTTGCTTCAACACATGCATTTAGTACATTAAGTGTGCCCTTTACAGCAATTTCAATCAATTCCACCTTCACAAAGTATATTAAATATGAAAGGAAAAAATTATGTATGTGCATTAATATATGTGAGAGACCGTGCCCCCGGCCCCTTTTTTTATGAATTGTTAGGGCAAACCCACGTGAATGGGTGGAGTCGTGTTATTGCCTCTCAAAATGGAGGTTCGACTAGTTATATCTTTCCCTTTAGATTAAGAGTTTTACAATGGAGTCGCCACTTATTTAATTATTGGGATAAATAAGAAAACCAAAATTGAAAAATTCCTCATTTTATTAATTTGAAATTTGAATTTACATTGATCATAGGAAAATTACATGGTTTTGATCCTAGATACAATCTAAGATAAAATACATGACTTTGTTTTCTAGTTACAATCTAAAAATTGAAAATTACATGGATAAGCATTTGATCTACCAACCCTTGATCTAAGTTCGGAGGCTATGTTACAAGGTAGGAAGGTGTTAGGCACCCACCTTGCCTGGTGAAACCGGTCTTCTAGACTATGTTGGCCAACAATCATATCATATCATCCAATATGTCAATCAATTTACATGCTGAATTTAATGTGTGTGTATGTGATAAACCCTAATTCAATTTATTAAGCATTGCATTTGGATTGAAAAATAAATTCTAGTGAATGTGTGTGAATGGTGATAACCTAGATTCAAGGATTTGAAAGAATTATTAAACAAACATCTTTTTCATATTTTTGATGTAGATTTAAGATTAAAATTAGTAATATGCATGAATATGTAATGAACAACCAAGAACATATAAGAACAATTAAGAACATTCAAATATATTCAAGGGAATTTAAATGATTACTATCATATTTTAATCTTAAATTCTCATCATGGTAACACAAAAAACAAGTTAGGGAAATGAATTATACCTTCATGCAAGATCCATATGGTGGAGGAGGAGATTCTTGGTGGAGGTCCTAAGGGTGGAGGAAAAAAAAAAAAAAAACTAGGAGAGGGAGAGTGAGTCTCACTCAATATCTTGAGTCTCAGGAAGACCAAGATATGACAAGACTACTCAACTTCACTAGAACTCAAAAGAGGGGAGGAGAGGAGATTTTTTTGTGTCCTTTGGAATGAAGGAGATGGGGGGTTTATATAGTAGTGGTGGAGGGAATATGAATAGAAGGCCATTTAATGAGGGTTGACAAGGATTATGAACCTAGACCTCATTTTAGCCTTGGGAAAAATCTTGTGCATTAAATGGAGAGATTGGTAGGAGTAGGGAGCAAGCCAAAATTCGGTTTTCCCGTAGCAGCTGTAACAGCTTGTAGAGTCAATTTCGAAGAATCATATCTAACTCAATTCTGATCAGAATTGTCTCGTTCTTATACTCAAATTGAAGCCCCAGATGTCTAATTTCTGGGAAAATTAACCTCATTCACATATTCAAAATATTTTGAGAGATATTGATGAAATGGTGAGCAGATGTCATTTGTTAGAAAATGGTTTCAGCACAATTAACATTAATAGGTCCCAAATTAGCTCCCAATTAACATTAGATGACTCCAAATCACTCCCATTTCAGACTTAATTGGTTTCAGATTTACTCTAATTAAAAGATAATTGCATAAATTACTCATTGAATAATTAATGTTTAACTATCTAATTAATTAGGTATATGCAACCTCACCATAAAATGTAGTCCTAACTAATCAAATTATGACATGTCATTAATCTCAAATTGATTACACTTATAACCAATTGAAATCAATTGTTCATAATCACATATAGTCGGACTAAATTTGTGATAGTGCATCTCAGTCATTAAAACTTGATTTGATGATAACTTTCAATCTGGTGATCCAATTAGGACTTATGACCAGTTAATTTGATCGTTACAACATCAAGATCATTTTGGTGAAATGAGATTAAGAATCTAATAAACAGAATCAAGATGCATATTTCTGATGTGAAAGTACCCTTTTACCCTCCATGTGAGGTTAAATGCGGGTTGCAAAATGGGGTGTCAACAGAATGCCCCTCATTGGCAGAGCTTGAAAAGCGAATGTTAATGTATGAAAGAGACACCTAACTTTGCAATCAGTATTTAACCGTGGTGAATATATGATGCATGTAGATAAAAATGTAGATGGTCATGTTGTGGATTAAGATGTGGACCGAATCTCAAGGGAGATTGCCTACGTACCTCTTGGTGGGAGGATCAGGTCCAAACGTAGTTCATGCATGCAAATTTTTTTTTTTTTTTTGAATGAGTACAAAACATGCTTACCTGAGGTCAAGAAAAAAAATGGAGGATCAAGGATCCTAGCCCATGTTTTCAGAGGACCTAGGATCTTGGCTTATGTTTTTAAAGGACCAAAGGTTCTGGATCCTGGCTCATGTTTTCAGAGGACCTAAGTTTCTGGATCCTGGCTCATGTTTTCAGAGACCTAGAATTTTTGGATCTTAGCTCATGCCGATGTGTGTCGGCCTTTTACCCTAGTATCTGCAAAATAAATATTTTCAATTAGTAACAGAGTTATTCATTGAAAAGACTTTGGCATACCTGGCGAATGCCCCTAGTTTGGAACATATTTTGTGCTTTGATGAATGCTGAGGGTGGATAGCTAACTTGCTGTTGTGACCACTGGAGAATATGGAAGGAGATCGCAATCTGCCATTTGTTTTGGAAATCTTTCATTTGAAGCTATGCTCAAGAGATTTATCCTTTGAAGTTTTGACTCTGGAGATTTTTCCATTGAAGTTTTCAAAATTTTTAATGAAGATTTGTTCATTGTAGATTTTTCCTATGAAGATTTATTCATTGGAGATTTTTCCTTGAAAAATTGAGATTTTTTTTTTTTTTTCTGAAGAGTTATCTTGAAGATTTATCCTTTAAACATTTGATTTTTTTTTAAAAAAAAGATCTATTCATGGAGATTTTTCCTTTGAAATATGGAGATTTTTCCTTGAAGATTAATTCTGGAGATTTTTCCATTGTAATTTTGAAAAACTCTAATGAAGATTTGTTCATAGGAGATTTTTCCTTGAAAAAATAGTTTTGGAGATTTTTCCTTTGATGATTTAAAAATTTTTAATGAAGATTTATTCATTGGAGATTTTTCCTTTTGAAGATCTGTTCATGGAGATTTTTCCTTGAAGATTTATTCTGGAGATTTTTCCATTGGATTTTTGAAAACTTTTTAAGAAGATTTGTTCATGGAGATTTTTCCTTGGAATATGGTTTTGGAAAATTTTCCTTTTGAAGATTTGTTCATGGAGATTTTTCCTAGAAGATTTATTCTGGAGATTTTTCCATTGTATTTTTTTAAAATTTTTAAGAAGATTTGTTCATAAAGATTTTTCCTTAGGAATATGGTTTTGGATATTTTTCCTTTGAGAAATGGAGATTTTTCCTTTTGAAGATTTGTTCATGGGGATTTTTCCTTTGAAAAACGGAGATTTTTCCTTTGAAAATGGAGATTTGTTTATGATCAAAAAGTGAAGAAGATGAAGATGGATTAGAAATGATGAAGATTTATTCATGATGATTTTTTTTTTTTTTTTTTGAAAAACCTATCCTTTGAATGAGAACAACTTTGGCTGGAAGTTGATGTGGATTGCTGGATAAATCCTTGCTTAATTCCTGTAAAAGGATAATTTCAATTAGCAATGGATTTATTCATTAACATGAATTGGAAGTACTTACCTAATGCCCCTAGTTTAGGGCATATTCCAAGCTTCGATTGAAGCTAAATTAATTTGATGTTGTGACCATGGAGGAACATGAAAGAAGATTATGGTCCGCCATCCTTGGTTCCTGCAAAAAGGCTTTCTTTCTCTAGCTTGTTAGAAACCAATTATTGTGAAAACTTGCACACAATATAAATAGGCTAATGCTCCAAGTTTAAACATGCTTAATGCAAACAAATGGGCTTAACCTAACAAGCACCCAAACAATTTTGTCACATTGTTTTGGCTTTGTTCTCCAAGGTTGTTTGGGTGATTAGGACCGGGCCTCTACAAGGCTGCCTACGTACCTCTCTCATAGAGGATCAGGTCAAGATGTAGTTCAAGAGAACTGGATTTTGAAAAAGAATGTTTTTTTTTTTTTTTGGAAAAAAAAAAAACAAATTTCCTTTTTTTTTTTTGGAACAAAATGTGATCCTTTGAACAACCATTTTAGCAAATCAAAGTGTTTAAGAATCAAACAAATCTCTTTGATTGGGAAGGATCAAGATCATTAAATTCATGTAATCAAATTTGCTTCATCCTTTTGAACATCATCAGATTAAGTCTCCAAAGGCAATCAAGAAATGAAATGAATCATATTGTTGGGTGTAAACAAGAAGAATGCTTCAGGTTTGGAAGTTATTTTGATCATTTTGAGGATTTGAGAATTTGAGAAATTTTGTCCTTGGACATATCATCCTGTGGGGTTTGACAATTTTAAGCACTTTTCCTTTTTAATTCAAGAGAAAAATATTGTTAGAGTTTAAGATGCGCCTACAATTAGCAAGACTTCAAGAAGGTCTTATTCATGGGTTGTAATGTAGGCCGGGTTTAGGTTATGAAATGAATGATATAAAAAGGCTCAAAATTCTTTATGATGTTCCCCCAAGTATGCATTACTCAAAAATCAAGTATTGAAGGAGTTTTCCCATTTCTTCTTTGTCATCTTCTCACTAGTCTTCATTGATCACTTGTATCAACATTTGTTTTTATACCTCTAGACTTTCATATTGTAAAATCCTTTTCTTTTTAGGTTGCATTCTCAACTTTCCAACTTGGTAGGATTTTCTAATTTTTTCTTTTCTTCTTTTCTTTGGCCCTAACTTTTACCTAGAACTCCCTTTTGGGTTTTCAGCCTAGCGGGCTTCTTTTTTTTGGTCTTTCATCTCTTGATTGAATGAACTTTTGGGGACATTTTTCCCTCCTTGTATTTCTCAGCTTAATGATTTTTGGTCATTTTGATGCACTCTCTAGACTTCTTTCTTGCCTAAATGCACTTGCACCTTTCCGTGCTTGATGAATTTTTTCCTTTTTTGATGAACTTTCTTTTGGATGAACCTTCTACTCTTCTTAGCATGATGAGTTTTAGGTTCTTCAAACTTGATGCACATTTTTTTTTCTCACATTGATGGAATTTCATTTCTCTTTCCTTGATTGAGTGAAAGCTCATTTTTCTTTGATGATCTCTTATCTTTAGCTTAATGAATTCTCTACTTGTCTTTCATGTCCTCTATGAGAGCTTTATCAATTAGCTTCAAAGCTCAAGGTCTCCTCAACATGAGATTTAAGCATGCATACTTTGAATTTTCCCACCCTCGATTTAGATTTTAGTGGGTTCATGTGAAAAAGAGGCTAAGTGTTTAAAGACTCAAATGGGCTAGCAATGGTTAATGATCATTCTAGGTATTAAGGTATAATCTTGTTTTACCAAAGACGACCTCCTATCCCTAGCAATGCTTGCTTGTAGGCACAGTGACTTGAGCTCTTTTAATAAATTCCTCTTAAAAGAAAAAGTATGAATGCTCTATTAGAGACACAAAAGTTTTCAGAAATTTGGAATGAATGCATAAGCCTTTTGAATTTTCTGATGAATAGATTTTCTTTGATTGCCTTATAAGATCATTTCTTCTTTTATTCAAAGTAATTTAGCAAAAGTGTTTACACGGATCAAATGAAATCAATCCTTCTCAGTATAGTTGATTGTTCAAGCATTTAAACACCTTAATTCGGAAAAAGTTTTGTCCAAGGGATCCTCGTGTACCATTTTGAAAAGATGACTTTAAAGAATCTTGAAATCTTTGAAAGAAAAAAAATGGGTCTTTTTGAAAAAATCAATAGGAAGTCCAATGCCCTTAGTTCAAAGAAATTTTTTTTTTTTTTTAAAATGACTTAAGGGCTCAATGCCCCCAGTCCAAGGACTTTTTTCATTTGAAAATTTTTCTCTTTTTTTGGGAAAGATTTGGAAATCTTGAAAAAAAAAATTTGAATTTTTTTTGTTTTTTGTTTTTTGTTTTTTTTCTTAGTATATATACATGAACAAAGCTCATTAAATGCTACACGAAATTTTTGAATTAAAAAAAAAAAAAAAAAAAAAAAAACAAATTTTAAGCTTAACCATGATGTTGCAAACTAAATGTGGAGTGAGGCAAAGTTGGGCCACTTGCTTCTGCTTGGTCCATTTAGGATGCTTGAGACTTAGTGTGCTTGAACCTTGATTATGATGAAATGGCTTGGGGTTGCACTTGGAAGGCTTGAACCTTGATTATGATCTTTTGATATTTGCTTGAAATGGCTTGGGCTTGCACTTGAAATACATGCATCTTGTGAGCTTTTGGCTTTTGATGTTGATCATGCGTATACGCCTTTGATGGGCTCAAGTATTGGGCTTAGAATGATTCAAGAAACAATTTTCGGTTTTCATACCAAGTAGAGTTCAATCACAAGCCCTTGGGCTTGAGCTCATTCATAGCGTACAAGATTCAAACAATAATGATAGGAACAAGTGTTGGACTTGAGTCATCATGGTTCAAACAACGGCTAAACAAATGCATGATGAAATGCATTTACATGGATCGACCTAAAGGTAGGTTCTATGGGTCATTACAACATGGGTAGAAGGTAGGTTAAAGGTTCCCACAAGCTAGGATGTCGTACCTCCCAACTTGTGACGCCAGGAGCGCCGCGTTGGTCCGAACGGTACAGTTTGTCCTTATGAACCACCATGGCATAACCAAGATAATCCTTGTTGCAGTGGGTGGTAGGTTCACCGTTGGGTATGTGAGTCTTAAGAAGACCACAATCCATGGTTAATACTACCGGGCTTCCGGGCTAGCACACAAATAAAATAAATTTTATTCAAGCAAATGATGCATGACATGCAAAATAATGACATATTAGACATGTTATATACAAAAAATCAATAAACAAACAATGACATGGTTGGCCACTATAACCTAATTGAAGCTTAGCCCTCAATATCCCCAGTGGAGTCGTCACTGTGAGAGACCGCGCTCCTGGCCCTTTTTTTTTATGAATTGTTGGGGTAAACTCACGTGAATGGGTGGAGTCGTATTATTGCCTCTCAAAATAGAGGTTCGACTAGTTATATATTTCCCTTTAGATTAAGGGTTTTACAATGGAGTTGCCACTTATTTAATTATTAGGATAAATAAGAAAACCAAAATTGAAAAATTCCTCATTTTATTAATTTGGAATTTGAATTTACGTTGATCATAGGAAAATTACATGGCTTTGATCCTAGATACAATCTAAGATAAAGTACATGGCTTTGTTTCCTAGTTACAATCTAAAAATTGAAAATTACATGGATAAGCATTTGATCTACCAACCCTTGATCTAAGTTCGGAGGCTATGTTACAAGGTAGGAAGGTGTTAGGCACCCACCTTGCCCGGTGAAACCGGTCTTTTAGACTATGTTGGCCAACAATCATATCATATCATCCAATATGTCAATCAATTTATATGTTGAATTTAATGTGTGTGCATGTGATAAATCCTAATTCAATTTATTAAGCATTGCATTTGGATTGAAAAATAAATTCTAGTGAATGTGTGTGAATGGTGATAACCTAGATTCAAGGATTTGAAAGAATTATTAAACAAACATGTTTTTCATATTTTTGATGTAGATTTAAGATTAAAACTAGTGATATGCATGAACATGTGATGAACAACCAAGAATATATAAGAACAATTAAGAACATTCAAATATATTCAAGGGAATTAGATAATTACTATCATATTTTAATCTTAAATTCTCATCATGGTAACACAAAAAACAAGTTAGGGAAATGGATTATACCTTCATGCAAGATCCATATGGTGGAGGAGGAGATTCTTGGTGGAGGTCCTAAAGGTGGAGGAAAAAAAAAAAAAAAACTAGGAGAGGGAGAGTGAGTCTCACTCAATATCTTGAGTCTCAGGAAGATCAAGATATGACAAGACTACTCAACTTCACTAGAACTCAAAAGAGGAGAGGAGAGGGGATTTTTTTGTGTCCTTTGGAATGAAGGAGATGGAGGATTTATATAGTAGTGGTGGAGGGAATATGAATGAAAGGACATTTAATGAGGGTTGACAAGGATTATGAACCTAGACCTCATTTTAGTCTTGAGGAAAATCTGGTGCATTAAATGGAGAGATTGGTGGGAGTGGAGAGCAAGCCAAAATTCGGTTTTCCCTTAGCAGCTATAACAACTTGTAGAGCCAACTTCGAAAAATCATATCTGACTCAATTCTGATCGAAATTGTCTCGTTCTTGTGCTCAAATTGAAGCTCCGGATATATAATTTCTGGAAAAATTAACCTCATTCACAGATTCAAAATATTCTGAGAGATATTGATGAAATGGTGAGCAGAGGTCATTTGTTAGAAAATAGTTTCAGCACAATTAACATTAATAGGTCCCAAATTAGCTCCCAATTGACATTAAATCACTCCAATCACTCCAATTTCAGACTTAATTGGTTTCAAATTTACTCTAATTAAAAGATAATTGCATAAATTACTCATTGAATAATTAATGTTTAACTATCTAATTAATTAGGTATATGCAACCTCACCATAAAATGTAGTCCTAACCAATCAAATTATGACACGTCATTAATCTCAAATTGATTACACTTATAACCAATTGAAATCTATTGTTCATAATCACATATAGTCGGACTAAATTTGTGATAGTGCATCTCAGCCATTAAAACTTGATTTGATGATAACTTTCAATATGGTGATCCGATTAGGGTTATGACCAGTTGATTTGATCGTTACAACATCAAGATCATTTTGGTGAAATGAGATTAAGGATCTAATGAATAGAATCAAGATGCATATTTTTGATGTGAAAGTACTCTTTTACCCTCCATGTGAGGTTAAATGCGGGTTGCAAAATGGGGTGTCAACAATATATCAAATACATTAGGAAGTTAATATCCAGATAACTACACCAACACTACATTGCGCACTTAATTGTGTATATACGTATATATGTATTTTATTAAGGAGGTCTCTTGATAGATTTTGAACTAATTGATGAAAAACTATTTATTTATAGGGAAAAAGAAATCACAGTTAGGTATTCTTACCTCAAGGTTTGTTACTGTCGTTGAAGGCACTGATGGACTAGAAACATGGAATACTCCAATGCAACCTTCAACTGCTGAACGTATGGAGCTATAATCCAGTAAGTCTACCATGAGCAGTCTCAGGTTTTTGGATGCATTCTAAAATGTACTCAATGAGCATATTTTGCATGTCCTGCACAGAATTTCCTCAACATTCAGTAAAATTGATGGCAAAACTGTAAAAAACTTTTTTGATACAAATTTGTTTTTTGAAAATTGGAAGTAGTAAATGGCATTTCTAGTATACATGGTCAACCCATAGAAATAAATTCTTACTATGATTTGATAGTTCCTCACAATGAGTCCATTTGTTTTCATAGTATTTGATATGATTATATTTTATTTTACACCAAAAAAAAAAAACCTTAAGTCTATTCTCCAATTGAAAATGATCATGAAATTTTCTTTTTATTTTTTATTTGTGATTGATATTGAAATCCCAGTATCAATTTGTTAGGACATATGTGGTTCACTTGTTAAGAATATATGTCATTCTTTTATGTAATTGGCTAATCCTTTGACAAAACGCATTTTACTTGTAGTTGGGTAGTTCTCGGTGTTTTTAATACTTCAAGAAATTGTGTTTCAAGATCAAGTATTGAAGTCATCAAGTCTATCCAAGAAACAAGCAGAAGAAGTGTAAGTTCATTAAAGCTCGACAGCTAACTCGATAACTAGCATGTGTCGAGATTTAGAAAGCTGCTCAAACTCATGTGCTCGACACCTGCTCTACACCTCCTATCTGTCGAGGTTTATGAATTTCAAAATTTTGATATGATTTTCTTGGAATCCTTGAATGTGTCTTTGAGCATTCTTTTCTCCTAATCCTAGACATATAATAGGATTGTTTTAAGGGTCGTCAAAGAGTACACAAGTTGTACAAGCATTGAAGAAGCAAATTGTACAAGAAAAGTCAGTTTAAGCAAATTGTGACCAGAGACAAAGTTTTGCCCTAGTTCATCATTCTTGAAGAAGTTGTTGTGTATGTGCACCTTTGGGTTTTGTGACCAAGCATCTTCTTGATCTTCATCGTGGATGAACTGAAGAACTTTGCAGCCAACAACTCTTTCTAGTCGGTGATTGAAGTCGCGTATTGGGATCCGCGCAATTGGTTAGTCACGTACTTGGGAGCCGCGCATCAAAAGCAAAAATTATCACTACAGAACAAGTCCAATTGGGTATTGGGGTAAGGGTTCAACTGTAGGTTGGTATAAGGTACTGAGATTCCTTTACTTGTAACCACTTGTTGTAATAATAGTGGAGTTTCGGGAGTGGTGACCTGAAAATCACTCGGTGGAGTTTTTGCCGTTAGGTTTTCCCCATTCGTAAACAAATCACCGTGTCAAATTTATTTTCCGCTGCACTTAAATTAATTAGTGATTTGATTATGCTACCACGCACTTTGCATGTTAATTGTATTAATTAATTCAACTTGGCTAATTAATTAATTTAATCATAAAGGGTCAATTCGTTTTTGGCCTATCAAGTGGTATCAGAGCAGCCACACTTTGATTAAGTTTTAATCTTTGCTGTGTTGATCCATTGACCCCTATTTGTCATGGATAAAGGACAGTCGTTAATTATACCTCCTTTATTTTATGGCACTAACTATGCATACTGGAAAGTACGTATGAGAGCTTTCTTGCAGTCTTTAGATGAGAAGGTGTGGCAAGCTGTAGATATTGGCTAGACCAAGTCAAAAGAAGCGCCGACCGATTGGGATGAAGCCAAGATCAAGGAGGCAAACTTTAACAGCAGGGCATTGAATGCTTTATTCAGTGCGGCCATCAATGAGGAGTTCAAGAAGATATCCTCGATTGAAATTGTTAAGGAAGCATGGACCATTCTCCAGACAACCTATGAGGGTACAAAGGCTGTCAAAGATTCAAAACTTTAAAGGCTCACTACAAGTTTTAAAGAGATCAAGATGGACAAGGATGAGTCATTCAATAAGTTCTATGCCAAGCTAAAGGACGTAGTGAACTCAGCCTTTAATCTTGGGGAAACCATTCCTGAACCCAAGATTGTGAGGAAAGTGCTTAGATCTCTACCCAAGAGATTCTATGCCAAGATAACGGTGATAAAGGAATCAAAGGATATTGACAAGATTCCTTTGAATCAGCTGGTTGGTAATCTGCAGACCTATGAGCTAGGGCTATCAAGAATTGGCAAGTCAGGTAAAGGTAAGAGCATAGCCTTGAAGGCCAAAAGTAGTGACATTGATGAGTCTTCAGATGATGATGATTCTAAGATGAAGTCCTACATTACAAGACAGTTTAAGAAGTTCATGAAGAATGCCAATGGAAGGAGTTTCGACAAGGACCGTAGGCAATCCAGTTCTTCTCAATTCAAGCGCCAAGACAAAGGGAAGAAGGATGCAAAGGATGGCGGTCAGTACACTATTCTCGCAGGACCTAAGTGCTTTGGGTGTCATGGTTTTGGACATATGAAACAAGAGTATCCTACATATCTCAAGAGCATTAGGAAGAGCAAGGCACTTGCTGCAACCTTGAGTGCCACTAAACCTGAGGATGATCTTGACAATGAGGATGATAGAATCTTGAATGCCTTTACTGCCACAGTCAATCCTACTGAAGGGATTGTTGAAGACTTGGACGAAGAAGAAGAATTGGTGGATTCTAAGTGTGAAAAGATGGATGATCAAGATGATATCCAAACAGCCCATGAGAAACTGTACAAGTTCTTTGAGAAGCATGAGAAACTGTATAGGCTGGCCACCAAGAAACTCAGTGATGTGAAACTTGATCGTGAAGAGCTGTCTACAAAGTTTGATGAGGCAAATCAAACTATTGGAGCACTGAGGTTTGAGAATAATTTCTTGGCTGAGAATACCAAGAAGCTTGAAGCGAAACTATTTCAAGTTAGAGCTCAATTGGAGAGGACTTTAAGTGCAAAGCTTGATGAGATGCTCAGCATTCAGAAATCTGCTTCGGATCAAACAAGTTTAGTGCATGGTCTTTCTTCCTCTAATATTGCTTCTACTAGTAATACTGTTTTTGTTCCTCCTACTAATAATGTTGAAATTGAGAACAATGATGTTAAAATTGAATTAGCTAGTGAGAACTTAGACAAGGGTAAACCTATCTTAGGAGCACCCCCTAAATAAGATAAGAAAGATGTTAAGAACCCTAGGGCTAAGAAGACTAACTCTTAAAAGCCTAAACAGAAGAAGTAGCATCTTTGTCATCATTGTGGAGTTGCCGGTCATACTCAAATTGCTATAAGTGATTACCCACTCAATAGAGCAACAACATGATAGCATCTGGAAGCTAGAATCAGCTTCAATCCTCTCTTGCTCCTTTTGGAGATCTTCTCAAAGCTCTCATATTCCTTTCAAACTTGAACGGTTTCAATTCTTCTCCCTCACCGCCGGTTCAAAGGTTTAATCAACAGAAAGGTTCTTCCAATGTGTGGAAGGAAAAGGGCTCTAAGTGATTCTATCACTTTCTTCTATCCTCCTGTTTTTGTTTGTTGCATTACTTGTATTTTTTGCTTTACTGTTTTGAGTCAGTCTAGTTTTATACTTTGCTTTGCTTAACATGTTTTGTTTGTTTATTTTCAGTTTTGCTTATTTTTGTTGTCATATAAAAAAAAATTGAAAAATCAAAAAAATACAAAAATAATGTGTGTTTTGTGTACATTAGTACTTGTGTACCTTGGATGGCCATTGAAACAAAATTTTCTAAAATTTGTATCTCTTGTAACTTAGATGAGCATCTCCATGCACAACTAAGTAAGTGAGCTTTGTGGCTCTTATCTGTGATGAGTAAGATTAAGTTATCTCTTGTACTTAATTCTCATATCACTTTTTTTGACTGGAATGACTAGAAAATCCTAAGAGAAAGGTATAAATAACCATCTCACCACTGTTGCCCACCAATCATGAAAGACATTTGTATGCTTCAGCATAGCAAAAGTGTGATGTCAATGACATTTGTGTGCTTCGACATAGCAAAATTGGAATGTCAAATATCAATGGGTATTTCTTTTCTCTCTCTTATATGCCCATGCATGATATGCTAAATAAATAAATAAAATATGCAAAGAAAAATAAAAAGCAAAAAGATAAAAAAAAAATGCTTTAAATATTATTACAAGCGTGTATTCTAGGAGATATGGGAGTTATAAGATGTACCTCGAAGGTGATAGTTCCTATCAAACAGTTATGATTGTGTGTGAGTTAAAGTGATTTTCTCATATCTCAAATCATCATAATATGTATACACTTATGCAAACTTACGATGTTTTTCACACACAACACACAATATTCTTTGCTACTTATGATACATGTACAGGTACAATGTGATTTGGCCATCACAAGGTTTTACATGTGTTAATGTATGCTCACTAAACTGTCTTGACTTGTTTTTGAAGAATAAAATGGTTAAACTTGTTTAGTGTGTGTGTGTGTGTGTGTTTTTGAAGATCCATGTGCTTAAGAATTTTGTTGAGAGATGATTTTGAGAGCTTAATATGTTGATTGGATCATTGGTTGAGTTGCATGTTGGATTGCATTCATGTTTGTGTTTTTCACCTCTCGAAAAACTGTTTTTAAAAGTTAGCTCGATACCTCCTCAATACCTAGTTATCTGTCGATCTTCTTAAGCTTTTTCTTATCGCAATTTCGACACCTCCTCGACACCTGTTGGATTGATCGAGATAGTTCTTACCTCCTTGATAGCTTCTCGACACCTGGTGAATCGATCGAGCTTCTGTTCTTGACCTGATGTTTTTTTCCTCGATACCCCCTCGACACCTGCATTTGTTAATGACCATTTTTCTCGACACCTTCTTCGACAGATGGCCTGATACCTTTCGACACTTTATCTATCGAGATTTACTGAGAATTCTATAAATACCTCATCGTGCGATCTGGAATTCATTTCTCTCGATCTCTCTCTCTCTCGATAGCTCTCTCTTTTCTCTCCCAAACAATCTCATCTCACTCCAATCTTGATCCTCAAGGTTTCTTCAAGCTTCATCACTTTCTAAGCTTTTAATCTCTCATTCTTCATGCATTTCATGTTTTGAAACCTAGGTTTTAGGGATTTTGAAAAATTTTGGGGTTTTTCAAAATTGATTAGCTATTGCTGAAATTTTGGGATGGGTTTTCACTTATATGAGTTTGAAATCTCATGCATTGCATTACATTAGCATTATAATAGTATTTTCATGCATTTAGATGTGTGTAATATGTTTGTGTGCTGGTAGGATTGGATTGGACTGAGCCCATGATGAATTTTCTTTTGTATGTCACATGTTCATGCATTCTCCATGCATACGTACTCTCTTTTCAATATATCTTGATATATTTGAACTGTTTGGGGCTTTTCTAATTGTCTTTTTCTCTCCCTTTCTCTCTTTGTTTACATTAGTCGTGTCTATGGCACCTAAGCGTAAATTTGCTCCGTCTCGGAACCCTCTTCATTCCGGGCATCATCTTTATCTGATCCTACTCCTTCTAGCATTCGGTTCCGTGATGAGGATGCATGAAAGGCTTTCTTAAAGAATTTTTCTAGACAAGGTAGACCCATTGTCATATCCTTGTCAATGTACATCATTAATGTCACAACCCAAACCTATACTTCAGGATTTAGAGCATGACCAGCATGTTAATATCAAGTTTACCTCAATACTAACACGAACCAACCTAAATTGAAGGGGCTTATCAAGAATTGTTTCTTGAATTCCTGTTTAATTTCGTGCATTAAAGACACAATATACAAAAATGATGAAAACCTTGCAATTTCATTTCCTTTGAACTTGGAAGACTACCACCTGGCTGAAACTTAAGGTATTCGTGTAAATATTACATAACTAAACGTTTAGCAAAACTCTTATTACAAACCTAACCCCAAAGACATATAACCGGGGTTCAAAACAAACTAAGATACTGAATTACATATGTGCTCAAGAATCAAGTACATCTTGATTCCTCCTATACAATAAAAGAGCTAAACTACTATACAACAAAAACTCTACATTCTAACAAACGAGAATCACAAAATCCTTGCCACCTCTAACACTCTCGTTGTTTTCAGGAAAGAACCTGTGCACTGAAATATAATAGAGTGAGTTGCGTAGCCCAATAAGGTTTTAAGTTCCATGAGCCTTTAATAAGAATGCATGTAAATCAAATATTTTATGAATATGTAAGCTTTGATAATATAGCTTCATACTATTCACGTTGTTCTTAAAATAACTTATGAACTTTCAGATAAAATACTTCATTTTCCTTTCATATAATAATAGAAGGACGTAATAAGAAACGTAAACATAATTCCGTTATCTTATTTTTAAAAAGACTATAAAATGTTTCATCATAAACTTCTTGTCATGAGAGTTTTTTACTTTTTCATAATACATTTAAACCAAATCATTCTCTCATGATTAATAACATAATATAATCATTCATAACATATTGATTAGTCCATATCTGATAAGTCTGTACTTGGTACATGTGCACAACAGAGAAGGCCTCATCACATTTAGGTGTCCTCGTGTGTGTGATATTGTCCTCTTTGGGAGGCCTGATAGCACATCCCCTCAAGGTTTTGCTCCTCCCCGCTATCTGTACACAATGAGGAAGAAACCTTATTCATATTAGAGTTATGGGAAACTCCATTTCCTCCACTTTAAATGGCCAAACAGATAACATTTTCTATGGAAAGCCAGTAATTAACCCCTACTGGCTGAGTTCAGATCACTAGAGGACATAACCTGAAAAATTTCCATACTTATACATTATACTGATATTTCTTATTTGTATAATATTCCACAATAATAGCATATCCATCTTATTCTTTAAAATATTATGTTCATGATATAGTTAATAGCATCAATATGCTAAAATTATCATCTATATAAGATTGAACAACTCACGAACATATATTTTACTTAAATCATGCTTATATGTAATATCTTTAATTAAAAGGTTTTAATGCATAATACTTTTTGAAATAATCTTTATACTTATCAAAAGCACATGTTACAAATCTCTTACCTGAAAACAGAAGACGCGAGAGATTGTACAAGAGGAGTTCAAGTGTCCGTGTTCTCGTTCTTGCCACCTAAATGCAAAACCAAGACTTATTATTGACAAACTCTTCCTAAGTATTTAAACTTATACCTCAATCACAACCTAACTCTCAAACTGAAGAAAATCCTTACTTCGCATCACACAAGGTTCTCCAAAGCACAAGATACAATCATCAAACACATTACATACTTAAACATAGAGAAACCAAGGCATAAAAATTTATGTATCATCCAAACATTCCAAAGGATGAGCATATTAAATTATAGCACAAAACATTCACCCTAGCTTCAAAATTAAATTCACAAAGTTAGGAGTAGCATATGTTGTTCACTGCTCATTCCAGCAGCAAAAGCCCCATTTGTAAAATACAAATGGGCTGTCCACACACATCCAAATGTCATGAAATTTTACAAAACTACTCCCCTAGGCTATATGTCTAGTATATACCATACAAATTTCGTAGTCAAAGCATAAAACCATGATTTATTAAAAATCATACAAAACAACGTGTTCAAATCTGTCTTGGCAGAGACTCATGCAACTTATAAATTAAACCATTATTTTTATACTTATCCAAATGCTGTGAAACACTTCCACAACAACCATACGTGTCTTAGGATTCATAAAAACTATTCCTAGCATCCTAATTCATAGAATATGATTTAATACATATTTTTCTTGTTGTAAACATCAAATCCGTCACAGTGACAGCTTCAGCACATATTCTTACTAAAATCATCAACAAATAGCAATTGGCCTTCATTTCATTTGGGTATTTTTATACCTATACCATACATATTAAAAAAAACCTAATAAGCATCAAATAGACCACAATATCACCAAACTTTCAAATTACTAAAACAGATTCACAAGTTCAGCTTCTAAAATCAAAATAGAGGATAGAGATTGAAAATAAACAAAAAATTATACTAACCAAATACACAAAATCAGATGAGGTTTAATTTACTTTCGCACACACTTTGAAGATGAAACCTTAGTGTTTAGACTCTTAATTTCTTCTTAGAGAAACTAGAATTTTCGGTGAGAGTGTGAGGGAGAGATGTTGCCATGTAAGAAGGGAAGAAGAAAGAAGAGAAGAAAGAAGCAAATGAAAGATGAACAAAGATGTGTCTGGTTTAGCAAAAGAAGATAAGAAGAGTGGACCTTAGGATGTTGACCTAGAAAGCACGGACGCGGTTAGGAGGGTGCCACACCCGAGTCCGACGCGGTTGACTGCGCGTCGGTGCTGCGTCTGAGTTTTTTTTTTTTTTTTTCTCGGATTTGCACCGACTCGGCTCGATTCGCGTCGACGCGGCTCGATTCTGCCAGAATCGGGCCATATCGGGTCGTATCGGCCGGCGATCGATATTGTCGATACGGCCGAAACATGTTGAAAACGGCCGAAACAGGCTGATATTAGCCTTGAAACTCGCCGGAACAACCGAAATTCTGACCTCAAAGGCATAGTAATTTGTTTCTTGCCTTCTTCTTTCTTTGTTTTGTGAATCAAGGCATAGCAATGTGCTTTTTAAGAATATTTTAATAGTAAAAATATAAATAAAATATAAATAAAAATATTTTTAATAATTTTTTAATCGCCGAGTCCCGCCGCACCCATACCCTACTTTTTCAAAAATTGCTGAGTCCCGTACCCACACCCGAAACGCACCAAGTCCCAAAACGCACCCGTGCTTCATAGATGTTGACCGTGGGTTTTGAGAGAGACTTAAGAGAGCTTCCTAGCTCTTTCCTTAAGAGAAAAGAGAGCAAAGTGTGGTGACTTTTCTGATTTGTGCGTATTTACCCGTGGAAAATAGAGGGGGAATTGCTTCTTGGATGTTCTAGTGTCTTGAGAAAAGTCAAGGAAGAATTGAAGTGGCTCTTGGTGATTGCATGGCCGGCCAAGTCTTGGCCTTTTGATTTGTCAACATGCATGATCCTTTAGCATTGCTAGTGTTGAATTCTCATTGGTTGCATGGGGTGAAATTTCCACAATCACATCTCATGCACCATATGCCTAATTAAAACACCATCTATACATCATACTAAGTATATATTTATAATACAACTAGCCATTTCAATTATTTATAATCTTAAAAAAAATCAAATCTTCATGCACTTAAAAGTAATTAAGATAATAACATGCGTATAAACCCATAAAATTAAATACGCAATTAAGTTGGGGTGTTACAATTAATATCAAGTTCAATACTTTTTAGCAAAGGGCCTTATAGCTGAATTGGCATCTCTCCATGCACAAAGTGCTTGGGAGTTTGGAGGGAAAATGTTTAAGATGCGGGTCTAACAGCATATTGTAATTATTTAAAAAAAATAAAATAAAATTCAAGACTTTTTATTACACTTATAATTTCATTGAAAAGACATTTTCCAAAAGTATCATCTACTTTTAAAAATTCTACAAAATGCTCATCTATTTTTATTGGACTTGTTGAAATATCCACACACCGTAGTACTAGAGTCATTTGTACTTGATGACTTACATACATCGGGGGACAATCAAGTAGAATTGAAAGATATTTTGCTTCCTTAGGGTCCATTTGGGATTCGCTTATTTTGTTGAAATTAAAAACTTTTTGCTAAAAGTACTGTAGATAAAGTTAAAAGTTAGTTGAAATAGCACAGTGAGACCCATGAATAGTACCAAAAAGTGTAGTGGAATCTGAATAGTAGCAAAAATAAGCTGAATAGTAAAATAATTTCGCAAAAATAATCTTTGCCAAACAGACACTTAATCTTTTTAATAATTTTACTTTTAATTTCATTTGCTAACAATTGTATCAATTCATTTTGTATATTATGTCCCAGATAATGATTATGAATTGAACTATGTTGAATATGTCAAACATGTTCTTGCATTACTAGATCAAATTCTGAAATCCTTTCAATTAGACTTAAAAAATTTTCAGTATTTTCTTGATAGATCTTTAAGTATTTTCCTTGAAATGCCAAATTATTTTTTCCAAGATTTTTTACTACAGCAATAATTCTTAACAACACCTTTTTCCAATGATATTTCTTTTTGTTAATTTGTTCTTGTAAATCTTTATCAATTGTTTTATTTTTCAACAATCTCATTTCTAAATCAATCCAAGCATTCATGTTAGTAACATGCTCTTTGCTTGTTTCATGATTTTTAATCTTATTGCTAATATTTCTCCAATCATTAGTTCCTTCATTAGTAAGTTGATTTGTACCACTACCATGTGTTGTTGAATTAAACAACTTTCAACAAAAACAAAATGCTTTATATAAATCTTTTGAATACACTAACCATTTTCTATCAAATTTCTCCCCATGAGTAATTTTTTAAAATAAAATGTAGTAGAAAAATTTCTATGAGCTTTCTATAGTAAAATTTAGACCATTGTCTCTGATTGGACCATTTTCTACTAATAAAGATACAAAATATTGATACAAAATTAAGAGATTTATTAGTAGAAAATGGTCTAGTTAGAGACAATGATCTAAATTTTCTTATAGATAAAGATTGTAGACATTCTTATGCAATAAGTCTATATGATATCAAAAATCCACACCAGGCTCTTGAAAGGGCCAGTACCCTGTCAATGTCGAATGATGCGCTTAGGAAACAGAAGTCATACAATCACAGCCACAAAATTGAGTGCAATAATTTCAGTGTCTGTACCCTTAACAGTTTCAGAGATGATCCTACCAACTTCAGCTTTGTATTATTCAGAATGTGTGGACATTGGTGTTATAAAGAACGCAACAAATTGAATCAAATTTCTTTTCAACTTCAGACGTTTTCTTTATTGGCAAGATGAACGAAAAGAGCTTCTTGTATTTACACAGATAATATCTGAGCAATACTTGAAAACACGGAATGTATACTCTATATATATATATATATATATATTTTTTTTTTTGTGGGGATGTATCATTCATGCACGTGAATTATTTACACAGATAATATCTGAGCAATACTTGAAAACACGGAATGTAT
This sequence comes from Quercus suber, assembly GCF_002906115.3. NCBI lineage: Eukaryota > Viridiplantae > Streptophyta > Magnoliopsida > Fagales > Fagaceae > Quercus > Quercus suber. The sequence continues at coordinate 1,146,954 of NW_027069525.1, read as the reverse complement.
ACTCTATATATATATATATATATATATTTTTTTTTTTGTGGGGATGTATCATTCATGCACGTGAAACACGCTCTGCTTGGAATATTTGTAATTGCCCTTACCACTAATTTAGTTGTTCTCAAGTGCTTGTACCTACTTATTTGAATTTTCAAAATAGAACAACTAGAATTGAGTGGAAGACTTCCAGTCAATTTCATTTGTTCGTTGCCAAGCTGTTTAACCAAGACATAATGCAATTCGTGTTTTGAGTTTCCATTGATTGACTCTCAAGCCTTAAGGGCTAAGACTATAAAATGTTGGGGGAAGAGGCAGAGAAAGCAAAAATGGAAGGAAAAAGGGAGGGAGGATATACAAGTCTTAAAGTCTTTGGTAGAATGCATAAATAAAGTGGCTCCAAGACCATGACCATGACCATGACTAACGTATGAAAGGATGATCAAGGAGGACCTCAAAACGGCTTGACATTCATGTCCAGTTTACATTTCTCTATACTTCGAAAGTTAAAACCAGTTTATTAACAGTGTCAATTTCAATAAAGTTAGCCCCTAGAGTGGAACTCTACAGGATTTGGTAGGTAACAACTAAAACTGTTTATCGTTAAGAGCCTTTTAACTCAACTGATATTATATAATATTTTCAACAAATATGTCTAGATTCAAACCTTGCTCCTCAATTATTGAACTAACAAAAAAGCCAAACAAAACAAACTAACAAACTATGCCTATGCATTGTTCATTTGGAGACATCCAATAAAATTAGAACAATGGTATTATCAATTAAAATATCTAAAGAGGAGTCATCACTGGTTTACATTTCTCTATATTTTGAAAGTCTAACCCAATTTATTAACAGAATCAATTTCAATAAAGTTGGCCCCCTAGAGGGGAACTCTACAGGATTTGGTAGTTTTAGGGGGAAATGGGCAAAGTAACAGTGCAAGAGATAAGTATATAGTAAGTTAAGCAATGCGCGGAAGTAAAAAGGAAACTAGCATCTCGAGTTTCTAAAACTCGAGATTTGTAATAAAAACTCGAGTTTTAAAAACTCGCTTTCTGTTTTTTACCGCTGACCTGGAAAAAATGAGAGACACCTAGATCTCGAGTTTTTAAAACTCGTTTTTTAAATATCGAGTATTTAAAACTCGAGTTTTGTTGGAAATTACATGTTCCACCTTAAGACCGTATTTAATGAAAGATTTCGAAGAACTCGAGTCTTATAGACTCGAGTTCCACTGTGCATACTATTAAAAATATCACTCCCTTAACACGCCCGTATAACAGAAACACAAAGCCATCTCACCCAAAACAGAGCATCCTCACTGGGTCTCTCGGCCTCACTAAATCTCACCCTCACTAACTCTAACTCACCCATAACTCTCACACCACATTGCCTCTCACTCTCACTCACCACATTGCCTCTCACTCTCACTCACCACACTGCCTCTCTCACTGCTCTTCCTTCTCATCAAATTCATATCTCAGGTAAGGGTTTCCATAATTTGATTGTCATTGTAGTTGGGTAATAGTCTATGGGTGTGGGTTAAAGAGTTTGAGTATTTATTTTGTAGATAGTTGACATAACTTAGTTAATTTTCCATTATGCAACATGTATAGAACTTTGTGTTGGTAGTCTTCATTGTTTGAGTATTTATTTGCCCATAAAAAGAAATGGTAAAAAAAATGGGTGTGTGATAACTGATAAGTACAAATTGGGTCTCATATTTGATGTTTATATATAATTTGTTGAATTTGTGTAAATTTGTAAATCAAAGTTTAAATTTATGGGGCTTAGTCCATACGAGCTTCCTATTGAAAGATTGCCTTTAAGGTGTTTGTGAAAATGCTTGTTTCCATAGTTGATTTCACTGAGCCAAATAGTACCAATTTAGTAACTGTGATTTTCTTCCTCAATCCTCATTCCTTCCTTGTCAAATTTCTGAACTACCAAGAACTTAACATTACCCTTATACCGAAGAACTAATCACCAACTGCTCCTATAATGGTCTAGGAGACCAACACAGATAAGTGCAGAATATACTAACAATGCAAATAGCAGAAATTGGTATATGACACAGTCCTCAAATTTCTTGAATTAAGCAATCACATATTGTGTTCACTTTTAAATTGAACAAAGTATGATAACATAGTATCAAATCAGAATCAAAAAGCATGACAAAATTTAGGTTTATAAGTCAATAAGGCTGAGTTTATAGTTGTTTTTTATGCAATCATGATTCAGATTATGTGATTTAACTAACACAATAACTTGACTTGAACAGGTTCACAATGCCTGAAATTGATATAATCCTATACCACGGTGGTCCGTTTAAGAATGCCAATGCGAACAAGGGATTGCCATTTGAAGGGCCAGGTATAAAGACCTATTATACTCAAATTGATCGTAGGTTGAAGACCCTTGATGAATTGAAGAAGGTTGTCATGGAAGAGTTGTGTGAGAATCCTGCTGTGCACAACATACAAATTACTTATCGTATGCCAAATGAAATCTTGAAGCATCGGATTAATTACAAGTATATGGCAATAGAAACAGACAAACATGTAAAGATCATGTTTGACAAGTTTGAGAGAATAGCTGAAGTAACTAACATTGAGTTGTACATACAGTTGGAGCCGCGTGCAGT
>NW_027069525.1:1105158-1143897 GCF_002906115.3 Quercus suber | reverse complement strand
AAAGAATACCATTTTGAGTTCTCAGAGGGTAAGAAATGGAGTGCACATGCCTTATCCACGTGGGAAGGAAATAAGCGTAAATCTGAGAAACACTATCTCAAGCCATTTAGCAATGAAGAGCTGATATTTCAAGTAGTTACCCAACTCAACACGTGTAGTGCAGGAGGAGGAAACCACAGTTATGAAGTTCGGTTACAGGACAGAACATGCAGTTGTGGGAAATGGCAAAACATAGGGATCCCGTGTTCACATACAATTAGAGTATGTGACTATTTGCATATTGATTCGACCACATATATTCACCCATGTTATGGTTTGAACAATGTCATTAACACTTATGAGCATGCATTTGTGGTTCCTAAGTCACAATCATTGTGGGGGGATCCCATTGGGCCAAAGTGGTTGCCTAATCCAGCATTGTTCCGGGCCAAAGGGAGACCAGTGATGTCAAGAATAAGGAATGAGATGGATGGAATGAGGAATAAGGATCGAGAACGGCGATGGTGGAGGGAAGACACAGATTTGATAGAGAGTCAACCTAAGCAGACATGTGGACTGTGTCATGCTCCCGGGCATAATCGCAGAAAATGTCCGCAGTCCCATGGCGCTTCCACAAGCGGTCATGTTCCATAGTAGGTAGGTAGATGCCAAAAAGTTATGCATTGGTTAAATAATTGTTGTTCATTCGATGTTTACCTAATGTTTACTATCTTGTCTCCTAATGTGATTACTCTACGTTTTTCAGGCATGCTTCCATGGATGACGTTTTTGTCATGTGGACCTTTGATCTTAGGAAAAGTGACTACGTTGTATTGGCTCTATGTGAACTTTTTGGACTTTTTGTTGAATGTACTTGTAATTCTTTATCCAATGTACCTCTATGAAGATTGTGATTTGAGTAGTACGGTTAGAATTGCAAATTAAGCATGATTGCGCATGTTTAGAATGTTGATACATTGAGAATGCCTTTTGTTGTGATGCAAATGCATTTGCATTGTAAAACTATATTTATGAATAGAGCGTAACAGTTTCTATAACTTGGTGCCTAGCGATAACGCATTTTGATGTAATTTTCGTGCATTTACACTCTCAACTTCTCTGCCTCGCAATGAGTGTTAGATTACATTCTCAGCTTCTTTATCTACGTTTCTCAGTAGGTGCATGTACACATTTCAGTTTATAAAACTCGAGGCTCCACTGGGAAAAACAGAGTAATCTGCCTGAATAGGGGATTAACCAAAGTGTAAAAAAAAAAAAAATTTCCCAAAAAAACTCGAGTTTATGAAACTCGAGTTCCACTGGGAAAAACAGAGCAAAACAGGGGAACCTCTCGGCCTGAACAAGGGATTTGGCAAAAAAAATTTCCCAGTGGAACTCGAGTTTATGAAACTCGAGTTTCACTGGAAAAAACAGGGGAACCTCTCGGCCTGAACAGGGGATTTGGCAAAAAAAATTTCCTAGTGGAACTCGAGTTTATGTAACTCGAGTTTCACTGGGAAAAACAGGACAAAACAGGGGAACCCTCTCGGCCTGAACAGGGATTTGCCAAAAAAATTTTCCAGTAGAACTCGAGTTTATAAAACTCGAGTTCTTCATCTCGAGTTTCAAAACTCGCCTTCTTTTAGCATTATTTTTGCACTTTTTTGATTTCAAAACCTCACATTTTTTTTCGTTTTGTACAAATGCGATTATTTGTTGGTAAGTATTGTGAACATGAAGGCACATCTGGCTGAAGTTATTTATCTTGTTATTTGTAAAAAAATTGTTCAAGAAGAATCTTATTTGTTTCACTAAAAAAAAAAGAATAAATGAATAAATAAACATAAAAGAAAAGGAAAGAGAAAAATAAGAAGCTTATCTAGCCTTTCAAATTTAGGCACGTACAAAAAGTTAATCTGATTTCCCATATTAAATTATAATTATAGTTTATGTATGTGCTATAGAGTATAGAGAGAAAAAGACATAACATAATTATATAATATTTTTTAAAAATTAGAAAAGGCTTATTCTTAAAATCCAAGTGTTAAACCTTATTTTTATAATTCTATAGATCCATTTATTTTAAATTATTTGTTATTCTTCTATTGATCCAATTTTACTATCAAGTTTCATATTCTAATATTATATTGTTTCTCCATTTATTGTAAGGCAAAAGAAATATGGTTTGAAAGAAAAATCGATTTTGGGAGTATATTGAAGAGCTAAATAGTTGTTTCCCATTCTTATTTACAATCCAAAAAATACATCCCAAATAAAAACCCTTATGGTCTCTCTTCCCAAAAGCCTTGAGTGGGAAACGACACGGAAGCCTTGAGTGGTGGTTATGGTTTTACGTGTGGGACAATAACACTACTCTAAAAGATTACCATCGTATATCTTTATTCGCACTCTTGAGGGTTGAGGGGTCCATTAGTGGTAGGGCATAAATGATTCATTAAACAAAAAATAAATAAATAAATAAATCAGCTTTCATGGAATATACCCTCAGAATCATGCACCAACATGTGTCCAAAGATTAGCCCAAGGAGCTTTATCAAAATTAGGGTCAGTAGGACATTCAGAAACAGGCTTCAATCATAGACAGAATTGAAGGGAAGGATTATTATAACGTGAGGCACATACCTTCAATGCCTCGATTTTCAAAATAAAGGCACTAGTTGCCAACTTGCCACTTTGTAATATCAGCCAACATTTAATGAAGAAATAAAAATTTCTGAATGATCATTTTTCTGTGTATAAGCTACTTGTGGAAACTGGAAACAAAGTCTTACCTTCTAAAGCAACTAACAATTTCTTTTCCTGATATCACCCCACTTTCTCAAGGAGAATCATATTTCCTTTTGAGCTAAAACGTGTTAGGCAGTGCAGAGACAATAAGCAAATGAGTAGCTTCATTTCTTTTTCTTAACTTACAACAGCCAATACCATCTACTTAATGTTCAAACGCCAATCAAAATGTGATTTAATTAAGAGGCTCGATCATATTAAGAGTTTGATTTTATAATTCAACAATCAAATTTGAGAGAACCAAATGAGAGCTCACTATTTCTATTCAAAGCCTTCATATCTTCCACTAAAAAATAATAAAAATCTTCATACCAACTAAAACTAATATCACATAATCTTGATAGAAGCCATTCAAGTGCTTCTATTCGTTAGCTGAAATATACATATGTGTACATCTTCAGAAACCGTAGCTCAAAAATGCAAGCCAATTTTCCCTATTTTCTTTTGATTTTTTTTTTCCACTTCCTTTTCCTTTTTTACTAATGCCACAATTCCACTTCACTACTATTGCTGAGAATAGCAATCCTAGTACACCACTAAAACAAAAGGCCACAACTGGGGGGTGAATTATGGAGATGAAACAACAGACAGACCCCAACTACTTCCAAAAGAATTAAGGGAAAATAAAAACCACAAATAATGCAATCTTCGCCCATGCTTACAACAATTGCCGGAGCTGCTGGTTTTCTTTCCGGAGTGATTTAACTTCTTTCATTAATTCCGCTTGGTTTTCCAAAATTGAGCTCATTACACTTGACATTTCCATCTGCCCAATAATTGCAGAAATTAATTTGAGGAAAGAACAAAAAACCAAGGAAACAAAGAAGTTAATACCGTGTTTACCTCCTGCATATGAAATTGTCTTAGAATTTCAATATGAAGCTTCCTCATATTTTCGTGTATGGATTTCTGAAAGGAATCAAGAGTTTCATCAAGAGTGCGTTGAAAAAGCTGAAGTGTAAAGGAGGATCCCTGCTGTGCATCTGGTTGCTGGACCTTTTGGGGTTGTGAGATTACTCCCTATCACACAAATTGCAAATCATTTGCAAACCTAATTTAATCGCAAAACTAATGGAAAGAAGAAAAAAGTGATAAAATATTATCTGCCAAGGAAGCTAGTAATTTCTTTATATATCTAGATGTTGCTCTGCAAATATGTGGCAGTAAACCATAATGCCATTCATCTAAAAAAGGCACAGAAAATGTAGTGCAATAACAGTTAAAACAGGGATTTTGGGGAATCAAAGCAGCAGCTAACTATGACTTTATTCAGTTTATTGAATACAAAATTTTAAAGAAGCATACAACTTGCTCAGTGATACTCTGTGTTTTTTATAAGCACGTAAACCAGGCTCAATCTTCTTTACAGCGCCCCACATGCCTTGCCGAACCCCAAGTTTTGCAATCTCCCAAGGGATACCCATATCTTCATGATGGAACAGCAACACCTCACAGGCAGTCAACTTGCCGTCCCCTCTCTTTGATTCAACTGTTTCATATCCCATGGAAACATGTCTTAGTCATGATTCAGTCTAAGAATACACCAAATAGCATAGAGCAATACTGAAAATTTAAGCTGTTCAATTATATACCAAGAAAGCCATCCTTCTATCAGGAAGATTCATAGTTTTTCTTTTTTAACTTCACTTTCACTTGGCATAACTAATTAATAATCATTGATAACACTCATGATGGATAAGATTGAATGCAAGAGAGACAGAGAGAGACAAAACCTGCACACTGTTTGTCCCATTTCGCTAGAACTGGGAATAAACCAAAGCTGTCGCAGGGAAGGGGACTCAAACTGAACAAAGAAACCATCGTGTTGCCCATGTTTCCACTTTCTAGATCCTCGACCTTTCTAGACCTGCAAAAGGGTGTTTTGGTACTGGTTGTCAACTACACATTCAATTTCTAGACTGCATAAGCCTTTTTTTCCTAGGCAACTGAATAAGTTATCGCACTTTATGGAATACAGATATGGGCATATCAGATAGAGCTTTCTAATTAGGGTAATGGCATATCAATTAAAGCAGGTTCATCTGGGATGCGTGGAGGGACCTCAGGGTGGGGAGATGCGTGCAGGATGGGTGCAGGTATCTCATGACTACTTACAACCCGAGGGGTTGTTGCACGCCGACCACGGCCCGTAGTTGAACTTGTGCTTGGGCTTGCTATAGCAGGCCGACCACGGCCTCTAGCTGCAATTGGGATTGGGCTTGCTGGAGCAGGCCAACCACGGGCCCTTGTTGTGATTGTGCTTGGGCTTGCTGTAGCAAGCCGACCACGGCCCCTAGCTACACTTGTGCTTGGGCTTGCAATATCACGCCGAGCACGGGTCGGTGTAGTTACAGGTGCTGCACTTGTGCTTAGGGCTGCAGTAGTTTCTGGCTCAGTCTCAGTACGGTTGTTTGCCTGCCCAGTGGCTGCAGGATCACCACCAAGCCCAGCCACAGTATATAGGATGCGCCGGATATGGTTGTGTTCTCGGCTGCCTACCGGAACCCAATTCAACAACGCTAAATGACTTTCAATCTGAAACAGAGAAAGAACCAGTACAATCAAAATTTTCCACATTTATGTAACAATTACAAAATGCATAATATAGAATGTATTAATCTACTTAAATACTCATCTAAACTAAGAACTGAAAGTTTTATTATGATACTATATGCAACAGAAACTCTTTTTAATTGGATGTCAGTCAGATCAAACCAAATTTGTTCAAAGAAGAAATCAATTGATCCTACGTTCGTACATGTACTAAAGAAAAAACAAAGCAAGCTAGGAAATATAATTAGAACACATTACCAGCTGATGTAATTTAGCGCTGTTGCGGTCGACATACTTTAGAGTGACCAGATCGTACCATTGGTAATAGGCATGATTGCGGGCCATCTCACCAGTCTGCGGAGGTGCATTGCAAAGTCGTTGTTCTCGATTATTCCATGAAATGATATACGGTTCATGCTCTTGCCTCCAATTCTTTTCCACCTTCCCACGCAAGTCTATTCTGTGCAGCCTTTCATCGTACACAACACCGTCAGGCCGCTCTTGCGCCAACCCAAACTGTCGAAGGACACGATCCGAGTGGTGCATCTCCACTATGTAATAACACACAAGCGGCACCCTTGCTGTCCACGTACCCCTCCCTGCAACGCAGAAGTCAGGAAGGTGGGCGAAGTGTGCCTCGTATGGCTGCCACACAATCTACAATAGAAACAAAAAACAATTATCATAGCATCTTCAAATGTGAAACAAGGGAGAATATATAGATACAAGGAAAAACAAAAATGAAAAGGGAAAATATGTTAAAGTATGAAGCAATCGTATTCTTAAGGAAAATTAACATAACCAAACAAAATTTATGAATATTATTACCTGGTTCGGCTGCATTGTAACTAATTGCTCACGATAGACGACCAAGGCCATCCCGGATGGCCTACTCTTCGAGCCTGGCACCGGCACCCACCTACAGTTACGAGCGAATAACATAAGATAAGTAGCTACTTAGTTACTAAGAAGAGTACATTGCATAACACACTAAATATCAAAAAAATACTTACTTAACGGCAAGTGGAGCATACGGCCACGGGCCATAATCACATCCAGGAGCAGGCTCTATCCTCGGGCACAAGAATGGCAACCTTGCCCATGCCCAATACTGGATCAAGGTGCACGCCCCACCAATCTGCGATGCCCCTTTCTCACTTGCCCGACACAACTCTCGATACAACCAGGCCAAGCAACCACTGCCCCAACTATACTGTGGCGGATCACGCAAGTTCCGCAGTTGCTCCAAAAACATCAGATGCACCCTATCTCCCGACTTGTCCATAAAAAGCTTATCCCCTAGTAGCGCTAAAATATAACACCGGGCATACTTGTGTATCTGAATCTCCGTTGCATCATGAGGCAATGGCGCTGCAATGGCCTCAAGAAGGCGGCTGATAAGAAGTCTTTGCCCCACCAAAGTTTTGTTGTCATCCGCCGGAGTAAAACCAAGCAACTCCATACAAAGAGTCCTCCAAGTTCCATCTAACACATTAGTCGGCCCAACCAAGACCTCACCGTCTATAGGAAGTCCGAAAATGACCTCCACATCTTGTAGGGTGATCGACATCTCACCATGTGGAAGATGGAACGTATGAGTCTCTGGCCGCCATCGCTCAACTAGGGCCGTTATAAGACAGTTATCTATCTCTCTGGAAGGGGCCCTAAACAATCCTTCAAGCCTCAGCAACTTGATAATGCCAATCACCCGATTATCTCGCATTTGAATGTTGGCCATCTCCTTAGTGCGACCACGGCACGTCAGTGGGCCCGAGTCCTGCAAAATCAATCAAATTATAGCAGTTATTACAACTACAAATACAATTTTGAAAGAACTTGCTAACTAAAAGTCAAAAATAACGTAAAAATTAAAGCAGTTGTTAAAACTAGATATTTCACCTCGCCATTCCAAATGGCATGTGATCGATGATGTTGTTGTCGCGTCAACAATGACGCATCACTAGTACCAGGCTGCAAGATCCATGACCCGTCATCAATCCGAGGCTCCATACTGCAAAGAGTGCTACTGTGAGATCAATAATAGTGTGAGGGCAAAGGAAGGGGCAAAGAAAATAATAGATATAATTCATCTAAAATTGACGCATGTATAGATTCAATAGGGTCACTAGCTTATTCAATTGAGCATGACAATGATCCACAAAGAGAGATTAAGTTCTTCAATGATTTAAACCAACTTGAAAAGCTTAAACTTCTAGCCGGAGAACATCTTATCTTCCAAACAATTAATTAGTGCAATTGTTCTAGTAACTGTGAGATGGAATCATAATAAGTGTGCTGAAATTATAAGACTAGTTTTTCTAATATCCAAGCCTCTTGGCTGACTATGAGTGAGAACCAACATATAAAAAAATATGAATTTAATTTTAATAAGGATATTGTGTAAACCACCCCCTCCCCCCTAAACAAATATGGGCTAGTACAAACAACCACATCCTCACTAATACCTGAAGTCTAAAAATTAAAGCCCACAAAGCCCACACTATTAGTACAAGACTATTAGTAATACATAGTTATATTATGTGTAACTTAAACTTAACTTATATATAAGACTATTAGTAATACATAGTTATATTATGTGTAACTTAAACTTAACTTATATATAAGATTGTATCAAATGTAAAGACTACTACTTTTTTTTAAGTTAGGTGTTTAGACTCTTAAACATGGCGTACAATTAATTTATAATTAATGATACAAGTGGTTAATTAATTGTTCCAATGCATAATATGAATAAAAATATAAACCAGCCATTTCACCACAAATCATGCACACATACAAGATGAATTGTTCACAAAGTGAAAACCCAAATAATAAAATCGCTCTAGAGCCTAGCTTAATTCACCCATCTATTATGAAGATAGTTGCAATATAATACAACTTACAAAACCTCCAATATATGTAATTGAACTTGTATATTATGAGCCCAAGCCCCCCACTCCTACTGCAAAAAGTTGAACTAGTCACTCTCTCTTCACAGAGAACCAATGTCGCAAATCAATCGCCAACTGCAAAGCAATCTCTTTGTTACTCCAAGACTACTTGAAGATATGTGATTGTTTTTGTGAAATGTAAATTTTTGTTGTTTAATATCATGCCTATGGCTATGGAGGACTCATTTCCACTACGATACTTCGTCCTTGCCTGCCACGGACTCAATTTGTGGTTGTCTATCATCCTCAAAATGTCGGCATTGGACATGAAAAGCCCAATATGATGTGTTTGGTATTGGTAAATAAATGTGACCAGTTTTCCAAAATTTGGCATAGGATGCTAAGCGCATTCATATCAGAAGGACAGATTTAGAATTAAACCTCAAAAAAAAAAAAACCAACACCCCGACTGCCAAATGGTCAGAATTGCAAATCCAAAAATTATTATTTTAGTTTCTCCATTGTCTCATTTTACACTGTCTTAGCAGTACTGCAGCACTTTCGCGTGTCTCATTTTATCTCTTTCAAAATATAATATTATTTTTTTATTAGATAAATATATTATTTTATTGTATAAATATATTATTTTAATATGTAATAGGATAAAATAAAAATAAAAATATTAAAAATATTATAAAATAGTATAGTAAAATTGATAAAATAATTTTTTAAAATAATAAAATAAAATAAAATAACATTCCCAAATGTTAATGATGTGTCAGCTCACGGTGTCTGCCTCAATTTTCGTAAGGTTATGGCCTAGCTCTTACTATAGAAGAAAAAAGTTTTACCGCCATCGCTGGAAAGAGCTAGAAAAAAAAAAAAAAAAAGCTTTTTAAAGTTTAAACCGATCCCTTTTAACTTTAATAAATGTGAGAGAAGGCAAGATGCATATATTTAAATAAAGTTAGTTAAGTGCGGTGATTATTCTACCCGCGGATGTGGTATAACTGGTAGGTGACTGTTGAGACTTCATCACATTTCAGGTTCAAGTTCTCATGAGAATTGTAATTGTAATTTTTGAAAGTCTCAGAAATCAATAGAACCTGGAGTGTGTGTGGGTTCGGAGTTTTCGAGCTCCAGTTCGAATTGGTGGTACCTATGGGCTTACCCAACTGTATTATGGGACGTGGAATAATGACTGCCACACGCGAGTTCTCTTTTTTTTTTTTCCCTCAAAAAAAAGCTCCAATTCGAATTGGTGGGCCACTCAACTGTACTATGAGACATGGAATAATGACTGCCACATGCGAGTTCCCTTTTTTTTCCCAAAAAAAAAAAAAAAAAGAGTGCGGTGATTATCTGTTGTGATGGCCCCAATTCCAGAACTGGCACGTGACTTTCGTTTTACTGAAGAATCGAGAGGAATCTCTGCCCGATAGTAAGGATCAATTTATTTCTTTGGACTTTTTTGGTTTTTTCCCAAGTTTTTATTTGCGGACAAGGAAAATCGTAAAATGAGTTCCATGAATGCACCACTAACAAGTTGGACAAAATTGCATAACGAATATTAATTAGAACTATAAAAGATAATATTAAGAGGAGTTTAATAGTAAATTAGTAATATTTTACGATTTTTTTATTTTACTAAAAAAATTGGATTTGAATCTTCTATACGAGTTTAAATTCAATAAGCATAAAAAAAAATGTTTAACACCCTTCAATAATGCTATGTCACATCAAATATATTTATAATTTTTTTTTTGGAGAAGAAAATATATTTATAACTTAAAGAAGTATAAATCTCTACACACAATTCTATCGCACAAAACAAATTAAAATTAGAAAGAAAAAAAAATACAAAAGGGAAGTTGAAGTATGGGGTTTGGTGGGCATTGTCTAGACCGTTGGGCGAATTGTTGCGCTTTTGAGTTTGTACACTGTAGTGTTGGGGTCATCCTCATCGTCCTTCTTTCGTTTGATATGGAATGGGATATGGTGGGGATCGGTGAGTGTGTGTTTGTTGTAACGAATGATTGTGGTAGTGGAGGAGAGGACATGGTTTCGAAATTGGACTAGCGGTTGTGTTCTCCATTTGGATTCGGTAGTGGAAGAGTTAGTTGATGATTGTTGGCCATGGTCAGTGGTCACATGGCGGTCTAAGATTTTGATGACTGTAAATTTTTTTTTCCTTCTTCTTTCTATTTTTAATTTGTTTGGTAGGAATAGGATAGAATTGTGTGCAAAGATGTCTATTGCTTGACTTTAAAATATTTGATGGGGCATAACATTGGAGAGTGTAAACATATGTTTTTCACTGTATTTTTGTTGAATTTAAACTCCAATCCTCTCATTTGGGGGGTGGAATTATGGAGAACCATGAAAAATTGGTAAATTATAGTCATTATTTAAGTTTTCAGGGTTTGAAGAGAACAAATTATAGATATGATTATATGAATAATTCGAATCTTGAGGAATTCGGATTTTGAAGATCTAGATTCTTTTTTTTTTTTTTCAAAAGTAAACATTCAAATTCCACTTTTTTATATATCCAAAGGTGAATCAAGATATTAAACATCCAGATTCTATTTTTTAGAATATTTTCTTTTAAAGTGAACAAGATATTCAACATCCGAATTCAACTTTTCTCTCTCTATTTTCACCTCTTTATTTATTTATTTATTTTTAATCTCATTTGGCAAAGTGATGTCTCTCTCTCCTCCCACCCATTTAGTCCTCTCTCAACCGAGCGCCACTTAATGTTGCTTGTAGATTGCCAACATTTGCAAATCGTTGTTGCATGTAGATTTTTCACCACAGATCTAGGCCTACCAGCAATGTCCGCGATTTCAAGTAGAGCAACCTTGATCGGTGTAGGAGAAAATTGTATGGGAATGAGGACGCTAGCTGTGCTTGAAAACCCATGAACTTGCAAGAAAATAACCTAATAAGAAAGTTTGAGTCTAAAAAAATTGAAATAATCACTGATGCTGGAGGGTGTATTCAAAATGATAAGAAGTTGAAATAGAAAGATGAATTTGTAACAAAACTAGCGCACTATGAATATGCTCTATTTTTATTTTGTGGTAAAAATTATGTGAATATGTATGTTCTAAAATGAGTGGAAATTTAAGACATTGTTGAAATCATAGACATACTTTGTAGCTTGTATCTTGGGTGGTTAATAAGGATTTAAACGGTAATAAGTCTCACATCCTCTCTAGGAGGTGGTATACCATGCATTGGTTGCATGTTTCTTCCCTCTCATATAGAAGTAGACCCTACACATGTGGGGTTCACCTCCATGTGAGAGGGAAGAAACATGCATCCGATGCATGATGTATTTTTTTCCTCTCTATAATACCATTAGATGAATTGAGTCACTGTCACAGTTACATGTAACTCGCGTATCTAATGTTTTGTGTGCAACAAGGATCTATATCTACAGTGGCAGTGACCAAAAAAAAAAAATTTCGCAGTCACCACTAACAAACACCTATGGCATAAAAACAAGGTGTTGTTATCAATTAATTAATATTAAAACGTACCGCCTAGTTTCAAATATATATATATATATATATTTTTTTTTTTTTTTGAGAAACTATATATATATATATATATTAAAACGTACCGACGTAGTGAATGCCCAGTTGCCTTCAATGTACCCACAAATGTTTAAACTGATTTCAGACCTACATAACCTTATTCAATAGGGAATGAACTTCACCATCATTTTTGTTTCAAAAGTTATCTTGCCATATGCAATTATGCATCATGTTGGGTGTAGTAATAATCTTCCTTTTTTGTATACCTCTGTTCTAGATTCTAGCCTTTCTATGTAATCATGAGTATAAATTTTTTTTTAAAAAGTATTATATTTCTTTTTATATGGTCTATGGCCATGAACTCTTGAATTCCACAAGAAGTTTAGGCCATAGGTACATCCTACTTGTACTTGTTTGGGTATCAAATAGGCAAAAGTCTATCATGCATGCACCTCATGCGAGGAGGTAGATACATACACTTAATGCATATAATACTAGAGATAGGTTCAAGTTACACTTGGTATAACTCTTTAGAATTACACCTTTTTGAAACCAATAGATTTAAGTAGATCCAACAGTTAAAAAAAGACTATAATTATTACAAATATTCTGATTAGAATCTAATTTATTATCCTCATTTATTATCTTATAAACCTATCTCTAAACCCAAAAAAAAGTTTGACTTCTAACCCTCTCTCTCATTTACGTTTTTCTCTCTCTTTCTCCTCCACTCTCTTTCTCCTCCACCACCACCACAAGTTGCCAGTAAAAAAAAAGGATATTTGAGTGTGAGACCATTTGAACCCAAAATGTTTTCTTTAGAAAATTTTCGTTAGTAATAAAGGAACTACGAACAAGCCCTGTCAACTAGTTGCTCCTCAACACAAAAAGAGAGGTTCACTTCAAAATACTGGAGAAGCTTTTTATCATGGGATTTTGTTTGATCTTGATAAGAGAAATTTACAAGACATGTTTTCTGCCATATCAGTGACAACACTTTTTTGTTTTCTATGAACTTACCATTTCAATAATTGTGAAACAAATAATGAAAGGAAAAAAAAAAATGGAGACTTAGGTTTGTATTTTTTTTTTTATGCAAAATAAATTGAGGTGATTATTTGAGGAGTTTTGGGGTAAAAAGGAAATTGAAGAAGTAATTTGTTGTAGGATCTACGGAGATCCTCTTCCCAAAAATCATTGCATTGCCCCAAAAAGGAACGGATACTCAATGAATTGCAAGGCAATAATGGAATTCTTGTAATCAATAAAGTGACTGTAACCCGTAAGGCCGGAAACTTCACATCCATCACCGAGGCAATTGCATTTGCTCCCAATAATTCAATGCCTAAAGATGGATTATTTGTAATTTATGCTAGAGAAGGGTATTACGAGGAGTACATTGTGGTGCCCAAACATAAGAGGAATATACTGTTGATTGGAGATGGGATCAACAAGACTGTGATCACTGGAAACCATAGTGTGATTGATGGCTGGACAACTATCAAAGTTTTCTGTCGGTAGCCTGTGGAGGTCGTGGAGGANTATGTGATTGTTTTTGTGAAATGTAAACGAATATTCATAATAGCAATATGTAATGGTCCTTATAAAAAAATTTTGACTCTTTGTTAATAAGTTATGCAGACTTTTCCGAGCATGATGGAACTTTTATTTCTATGGCCTTAGTTACAATTATACTTCCTAATTCAGGACTTGGTATTATCAACATTACTCAAATTCTTTGTCTTCCTAAGGAATTCAAGACATTATACGAACTGCACACAAAATATCCTCTCATTTCACCTTTTTCTTATTCCTATATGGCCATCCAACAACACACATAGCAAGGAATACCCATTCAGCTTTTTATCACTACAGAAAATTAAAATTTGAATTTTTATTAAAAGCCCAAAAACACAATCTTGATTATTGAATGACAAACAAAATAAAGAAAACTCCTTAATCCATTTATTCTCAATCCCACCAAAATGAAATTCTGATTTCAATGACATCTATGTCTACAAATATAAAGCAATTTCAAACAAAACCCAAATGGGCATGTATCAAAAGCAATTGAAAACCCAAGTAAATCCACAACCCAGAAACAAAAACAACAGCAACAACAATGTGTAACCCACCATGCAAAAAGCCCAAATCTATAAAATAAATTCCGCAAAAGAGGAACGGAGAACTTTTACCTAGCAAGCGAGCTGAAGAACGAACAAAGGAAGAACGAAGAAAGCGAGATGAACGAAGACAACAAACAACACAGAAGAAAGCCCGCGGAGGCTGAGAGCACAGGGTGATTTGGGACTACGAGTGAGTGAGTTTGAAATTTTAGAGTGAGAGAGTGAAGTCTGAGAGAGTTTGAAATTTTAGAGTGAGAGACTGGAGAGTGGAGTCTGAGAGAGTGAGAGTGCCGTTTTAAGAAGTTAAAAAAGTTTGTAAATTTTAAACAGAAAGCGAGTTTTAAAAACTCGAGAGTCATAAAGTGAGTTTTTGAAACTCGCTATCCACGTGCTATCCACATGAAAAACTTTGTCCAGTCAGTAATTAAAAACAACAAAAACGAGTTTTAAAAACTCGAGATCTATATTCAAATCTCGAGTTTTCTAAACTCGAGATGCTAATATTACATTTTCTTTTGTAACCGGCCAACTAACAAAATAGTTACCGTATTACATTATTTAGAAAGGGTGTCCGTAGTTTTAGTGTTCAGAAACCTTTTAACTCATCTGATATTTTATAACATTTTCAACAAATATGTCTAGATTCAAACCTTGCTCTCCAACTATTGAACTAACAAATGGTTTGTATGTTATAGGCGGGTAGCCTCTACTTTGGCCCCTGTGGCCTAACAAATAGTTTGTACTGTTATAGGCGGGTAGCCTCTACTTTGGCCTCTGTGGCCAGTTTGTAGCTTTTTTTTGTTGTTTAATATCATGCCTATGGCTATGGAGGACTCATTTCCACTACGATACTTCGTCCTTGCCTGCCACGGACTCAATTTGTGGTTGTCTATCATCCTCAAAATGTCGGCATTGGACATGAAAAGCCCAATATGATGTGTTTGGTATTGGTAAATAAATGTGACCAGTTTTCCAAAATTTGGCATAGGATGCTAAGCGCATTCATATCAGAAGGACAGATTTAGAATTAAACCTCAAAAAAAAAAAAACCAACACCCCGACTGCCAAATGGTCAGAATTGCAAATCCAAAAATTATTATTTTAGTTTCTCCATTGTCTCATTTTACACTGTCTTAGCAGTACTGCAGCACTTTCGCGTGTCTCATTTTATCTCTTTCAAAATATAATATTATTTTTTTATTAGATAAATATATTATTTTATTGTATAAATATATTATTTTAATATGTAATAGGATAAAATAAAAATAAAAATATTAAAAATATTATAAAATAGTATAGTAAAATTGATAAAATAATTTTTTAAAATAATAAAATAAAATAAAATAACATTCCCAAATGTTAATGATGTGTCAGCTCACGGTGTCTGCCTCAATTTTCGTAAGGTTATGGCCTAGCTCTTACTATAGAAGAAAAAAGTTTTACCGCCATCGCTGGAAAGAGCTAGAAAAAAAAAAAAAAAAAGCTTTTTAAAGTTTAAACCGATCCCTTTTAACTTTAATAAATGTGAGAGAAGGCAAGATGCATATATTTAAATAAAGTTAGTTAAGTGCGGTGATTATTCTACCCGCGGATGTGGTATAACTGGTAGGTGACTGTTGAGACTTCATCACATTTCAGGTTCAAGTTCTCATGAGAATTGTAATTGTAATTTTTGAAAGTCTCAGAAATCAATAGAACCTGGAGTGTGTGTGGGTTCGGAGTTTTCGAGCTCCAGTTCGAATTGGTGGTACCTATGGGCTTACCCAACTGTATTATGGGACGTGGAATAATGACTGCCACACGCGAGTTCTCTTTTTTTTTTTCCCTCAAAAAAAAGCTCCAATTCGAATTGGTGGGCCACTCAACTGTACTATGAGACATGGAATAATGACTGCCACATGCGAGTTCCCTTTTTTTTCCCAAAAAAAAAAAAAAAAAGAGTGCGGTGATTATCTGTTGTGATGGCCCCAATTCCAGAACTGGCACGTGACTTTCGTTTTACTGAAGAATCGAGAGGAATCTCTGCCCGATAGTAAGGATCAATTTATTTCTTTGGACTTTTTTGGTTTTTTCCCAAGTTTTTATTTGCGGACAAGGAAAATCGTAAAATGAGTTCCATGAATGCACCACTAACAAGTTGGACAAAATTGCATAACGAATATTAATTAGAACTATAAAAGATAATATTAAGAGGAGTTTAATAGTAAATTAGTAATATTTTACGATTTTTTTATTTTACTAAAAAAATTGGATTTGAATCTTCTATACGAGTTTAAATTCAATAAGCATAAAAAAAAATGTTTAACACCCTTCAATAATGCTATGTCACATCAAATATATTTATAATTTTTTTTTTGGAGAAGAAAATATATTTATAACTTAAAGAAGTATAAATCTCTACACACAATTCTATCGCACAAAACAAATTAAAATTAGAAAGAAAAAAAAATACAAAAGGGAAGTTGAAGTATGGGGTTTGGTGGGCATTGTCTAGACCGTTGGGCGAATTGTTGCGCTTTTGAGTTTGTACACTGTAGTGTTGGGGTCATCCTCATCGTCCTTCTTTCGTTTGATATGGAATGGGATATGGTGGGGATCGGTGAGTGTGTGTTTGTTGTAACGAATGATTGTGGTAGTGGAGGAGAGGACATGGTTTCGAAATTGGACTAGCGGTTGTGTTCTCCATTTGGATTCGGTAGTGGAAGAGTTAGTTGATGATTGTTGGCCATGGTCAGTGGTCACATGGCGGTCTAAGATTTTGATGACTGTAAATTTTTTTTCCTTCTTCTTTCTATTTTTAATTTGTTTGGTAGGAATAGGATAGAATTGTGTGCAAAGATGTCTATTGCTTGACTTTAAAATATTTGATGGGGCATAACATTGGAGAGTGTAAACATATGTTTTTCACTGTATTTTTGTTGAATTTAAACTCCAATCCTCTCATTTGGGGGGTGGAATTATGGAGAACCATGAAAAATTGGTAAATTATAGTCATTATTTAAGTTTTCAGGGTTTGAAGAGAACAAATTATAGATATGATTATATGAATAATTCGAATCTTGAGGAATTCGGATTTTGAAGATCTAGATTCTTTTTTTTTTTTTTCAAAAGTAAACATTCAAATTCCACTTTTTTATATATCCAAAGGTGAATCAAGATATTAAACATCCAGATTCTATTTTTTAGAATATTTTCTTTTAAAGTGAACAAGATATTCAACATCCGAATTCAACTTTTCTCTCTCTATTTTCACCTCTTTATTTATTTATTTATTTTTAATCTCATTTGGCAAAGTGATGTCTCTCTCTCCTCCCACCCATTTAGTCCTCTCTCAACCGAGCGCCACTTAATGTTGCTTGTAGATTGCCAACATTTGCAAATCGTTGTTGCATGTAGATTTTTCACCACAGATCTAGGCCTACCAGCAATGTCCGCGATTTCAAGTAGAGCAACCTTGATCGGTGTAGGAGAAAATTGTATGGGAATGAGGACGCTAGCTGTGCTTGAAAACCCATGAACTTGCAAGAAAATAACCTAATAAGAAAGTTTGAGTCTAAAAAAATTGAAATAATCACTGATGCTGGAGGGTGTATTCAAAATGATAAGAAGTTGAAATAGAAAGATGAATTTGTAACAAAACTAGCGCACTATGAATATGCTCTATTTTTATTTTGTGGTAAAAATTATGTGAATATGTATGTTCTAAAATGAGTGGAAATTTAAGACATTGTTGAAATCATAGACATACTTTGTAGCTTGTATCTTGGGTGGTTAATAAGGATTTAAACGGTAATAAGTCTCACATCCTCTCTAGGAGGTGGTATACCATGCATTGGTTGCATGTTTCTTCCCTCTCATATAGAAGTAGACCCTACACATGTGGGGTTCACCTCCATGTGAGAGGGAAGAAACATGCATCCGATGCATGATGTATTTTTTTCCTCTCTATAATACCATTAGATGAATTGAGTCACTGTCACAGTTACATGTAACTCGCGTATCTAATGTTTTGTGTGCAACAAGGATCTATATCTACAGTGGCAGTGACCAAAAAAAAAAAATTTCGCAGTCACCACTAACAAACACCTATGGCATAAAAACAAGGTGTTGTTATCAATTAATTAATATTAAAACGTACCGCCTAGTTTCAAATATATATATATATATATTTTTTTTTTTTTTTTGAGAAACTATATATATATATATATATTAAAACGTACCGACGTAGTGAATGCCCAGTTGCCTTCAATGTACCCACAAATGTTTAAACTGATTTCAGACCTACATAACCTTATTCAATAGGGAATGAACTTCACCATCATTTTTGTTTCAAAAGTTATCTTGCCATATGCAATTATGCATCATGTTGGGTGTAGTAATAATCTTCCTTTTTTGTATACCTCTGTTCTAGATTCTAGCCTTTCTATGTAATCATGAGTATAAATTTTTTTTTAAAAAGTATTATATTTCTTTTTATATGGTCTATGGCCATGAACTCTTGAATTCCACAAGAAGTTTAGGCCATAGGTACATCCTACTTGTACTTGTTTGGGTATCAAATAGGCAAAAGTCTATCATGCATGCACCTCATGCGAGGAGGTAGATACATACACTTAATGCATATAATACTAGAGATAGGTTCAAGTTACACTTGGTATAACTCTTTAGAATTACACCTTTTTGAAACCAATAGATTTAAGTAGATCCAACAGTTAAAAAAAGACTATAATTATTACAAATATTCTGATTAGAATCTAATTTATTATCCTCATTTATTATCTTATAAACCTATCTCTAAACCCAAAAAAAAGTTTGACTTCTAACCCTCTCTCGAGAGAGAGAGAGAGAGAGAGAGAGAGAGAGAGAGAGAGAGAGAGAGAGAGAAACATAAATGAGAGAGAGAGTCCCAAGTCAAACTTTTTTTGAGTTTAGAGATAGGTTTAGAAAATAATAAATGTGGATAATTAATTAGATTTTAATCAGAATATTTGTAATAATTATAGTCTTTTTTTAACTGTTGAATCTACTTAAATCCAATGGTTTAAAAAATGTGTAACTTGAACCTATCTCATAATACTATCTTGTTAATTAGTAATTGGAGTGCTTTTAGTGATCCATCCATGTATAAATTGATCACCAATTGACACCCAAATACATTTGTGACATAGGTTCCTGTTAGTTCAACTAGTAAAGTCTCTGATGGTTGTATAAGAGATTTGGAGTTCAATCTCCACCTACACCAAATCGGTACGCTATAGGTTAAAACTCTCTTTAAAAATAAAAATAAAAATGTTTGTGACAAAGTGTGTGGTCTTAGGACAACTTTGAATTCCACCCACACTAATCCATGGAAAATCGAGTGTTGTAAGGACATACATTAAAAATTAATAGATACTCAATTATGAATAATAATGCACACTTAAAAAAAAAAATACACATGTTTAATGATTCATTGGCTTATACACACAGATTCATTATGGCTATGTGTGTTTTTTTTGGACATATATGTACAGTTTGACTTTATTTTTAAAAATGTATAGAAGCATTATTTAATAAAACATCAAATACATCCTTACCATTGCCCTAGGGCTTGGGCATTCACAATCAACTACATCGGATGGTTGTGAAAATGAGTGTGCTCTTATAATTTTTCATTAATATTTTTTAAAGAGAAGTACTATGCCCCCAACAAATTCCCTAACTAACATATCATTTTTTTTTTCATACAAGATATAAATTTTACTTTAGAATAGATCATTAGACCTAAATTTTTAGACCTAAATTTGAATAAGTAATAACTTACCCGTGTGATTTGTTGTTCGAAAATATGTTAACCTAACATTACTTATTTTTATTTGGTAGCGAATGAGCTAAAGGAGGAAGCACGTGCAAAGTGGTGGAAAGTGAGCTGTGAGGGAGGCCAATGTCTGCTTCGTGGACAGTATCTCACACGTGTAGAGTCGACACCCGCGCACTCTATTTAAACCAACTCAAGTCCTATACCTTCGCCAAGCCTAAAACTCACGAGTCACGCCCTCTTGTGCGCCACTTCACGCACTGTGCCTCTCCACTCTCCTCTCTCCACTCTGTTTCTGTTAAATTTAAATTTCCTAATGTTTTTTCAAAATTTATTTACTTAAAAGTATATAAAAAAAAACTATATAAAGAGAGAGAGAGAGAGAGAGAAAAAAAAAAAAAAAATAAACTCACTTTGTTTTTCTCAGCTGGTGAATAAAATGGATATCAGCCAGCGGGCCCCGAAGCCGCCACAACGGCCTCTCGCCACCACCATACACGACAGAGGGACCCGCCGCCGCCAACAACCAAACAAACCGTCAACCCCAAAAGCATCGGACGCGTTGCCTTTGCCACTCTACTTGACGAACGCCGTGTTCTTCACGCTCTTCTTCTCGGTGGCGTACTACTTGCTCCACCGGTGGCGCGACAAGATCCGAAACTCTACGCCCCTCCACCTCGTCACGCTCCCGGAGATCGCCGCCATTGTTTCCCTCATTGCTTCCTTCATCTACCTCCTCGGTTTCTTCGGCATCGACTTCGTCCAGTCCTTCATCTCACGCGCCTCTCACGACGCGTGGGACCTCGACAACCACCACAACTTCCTCATCGACGACGAACAAGATCCCCGCCGTACACCACCGCAACAACCACAACCGGCACCACACCATCCTGAACCGTTGATTTCAACTCTCTCCTCCGAAGAAGACGAGGAGATCGTCAAATCGGTCCTCGTCGGCAAAATCGCTTCGCACTCGCTAGAATCACAGCTCGGTGACTGTAAACGAGCCGCCTCGATTCGGCGGGAAGCGATGCAGAGAATCACAGGTCGGTCAGTCCAGGGTTTGCCTCTAGAAGGGTTCGATTACGCTTCGATTCTGGGCCAGTGTTGCGAAATGCCAATTGGGTATGTTCAAATTCCGGTGGGTATTGCGGGACCCTTGTTGCTCGATGGGTTCGAGTACTCGGTGCCCATGGCTACAACCGAAGGGTGCCTTGTGGCTAGCACAAACCGTGGGTGCAAAGCCATTCACGTGTCAGGTGGGGCCACTAGCACGTTGTTGAGGGACGGAATGACGAGAGCACCAGTGGTGAGGTTCGCATCTGCTAAAAGAGCTTCAGAGTTGAAGTTCTTCGTGGAAGATCCAGTCAATTTCGATGCTTTGTCTGTTGTTTTCAATAGGTCTGTTTTTCTGTCTGGTCATGTTTATTTTAACACTGGATTTTCATTTGCTACTCGTATTCTGACTTGATTTAATTTGATTCTTGCTTAGTTGTCTTTCTTTATGGTTTTTTTGTTTGACTTTGATTTTAATTTGTCTGTATTTTTTGTTGCCCTCTGTTTTAATTGAAGAACGATGACGTTGATAGGTTTAAATACATGGACACGTCTTCGGTGATGGCTTGGCTTTGTCAGTGGTTTTTGTTTTATTCTTTTGGTTCTGTTCTGAGAAAAATTATTACTGTTAGGTAATCATAATTTTACAATTCTGTGTCCAAGAGGAGAGAATATTTGA
This sequence comes from Quercus suber, assembly GCF_002906115.3. NCBI lineage: Eukaryota > Viridiplantae > Streptophyta > Magnoliopsida > Fagales > Fagaceae > Quercus > Quercus suber. The sequence continues at coordinate 1,122,463 of NW_027069525.1, read as the reverse complement.
GTGAAAGTTAGAACCCCTTTCTCCCTTGTGTGTGTCTGTGTGTTTGTTTCTCAAGAAAAAAGTATTTGAGTGAAAGCTGGTGGTTTATCTGATCCTACTAATAATTAATACTATTAAAAGAAGAGCCCCTTTTCATAGCAATTGAAGGGAGTATTGATTTTAAGGTTGTTCAGTGATAGGATTCTCAAAAAAGGATAAAAAAAAAAAGTTTTTCAGTGACAGTGACATTGGTGTAATTGATTGCAGGTCGAGTAGATTTGCAAGGTTACAAAGTATTCATTGCTCTCTCGCTGGGAAGAATCTGTATATGAGATTTACCTGCAGCACAGGTGATGCGATGGGAATGAACATGGTGTCGAAAGGGGTTCAAAATGTTCTTGATTTTCTTCAAACTGATTTCCCTGACATGGATGTAATTGGCATCTCCGGTGAGTTCCATGCTCTTTGCTACTATAAAAGCTGAGAATTTACTTTTAGTAACTGGTTTAGGCTGGATATAATTTACTGCTATGAGTAAGCTATTTCTTGGGCTTGTTTTACCCCCCAATAATGGATTTATCTTCTGTCTTGAATTGATGTTTAAATTTCATTACCATGGATATTTGTCAACATCAGTCCATAAGAAATTGTGAATTCAACTGATTTGACATGCTTCAAATTAGATATGTATTAATTCGATGGACTAATAAGTTTGGGTTCATTATCCTCATCTATGTCGGTACTGTCTTTCAAAATGTTTAAAACTTTTAACACCAGCTTATTGTTTGAGCTCTATCTTTTATTCTAACTTTTTTTTTGGTATTATTTACTATGGTTAGGTTGACGGCCAGCATAAAATTTTTTTACTTTATTATGAATGGTTTTACTATAGAAATCCACAGTTGACCGTAAAATTTTTGGATTAAGGTTTAGTTGTTGTTTCTATGAGTAAAAAATTGTAGACTTCTAGTTGCAGTAAAATATCAGGTTTGCTATTTCAGTAATTAATATGTATGCAAAAGCAGATTCTCCCACATGACAGCACTTGTTTTATTTTTGGATCCCTTCATTTTTATCTTGAAAATAACTCTATTATTTGTTTAAGCACCATATCATGTGCATACTTGGTGAATTATTAGCATCAACTTTGGCCCCTCAATTGTGAACGAATTTTAAAATATTTTCTCTTTCAACATCATGCTGCAATTCTTTTTAAGAAGTTCATTTCATTTGGACCCCTCTTTATAAGCAGTTGTCTTATTAGAGATGTTAGAGAAATTTAACAAAATGGAATAAGAAAGTAATTCCATTGTACTTGCTGACTATATAGATCTCTCTTTTCATATGGATGTATTTGAGTTAATTTCCTAAGGCTAGGCCAATTTATTTATATTTTAAAGAAACCATATTCATTGTGTAAATCTCTTTTTTAAAAATAAATAAAAGAATCGAGCTTGGCAATATCAGTTCAGTCTCTTATTATTTACGCGTTACGTAATTGACCAGGAAATTTTTGTTCGGACAAGAAACCTGCTGCTGTAAATTGGATTGAAGGACGTGGAAAATCTGTTGTTTGTGAAGCAATAATCAAGGAAGAGGTGGTGAAGAAGGTATTGAAAACCAATGTAGCAGCCCTGGTAGAGCTCAACATGCTTAAAAACCTTGCTGGTTCTGCAGTCGCCGGTGCTCTTGGTGGATTTAATGCCCATGCCAGCAACATTGTTTCTGCAATCTTTATTGCCACTGGCCAAGATCCGGCACAAAATATTGAGAGTTCTCACTGCATCACCATGATTGAGGCCATCAATGATGGGAAGGATCTTCACGTCTCTGTGACTATGCCTTCTATTGAGGTAATCTGGAATTCCCTAGTTATAATTAATTGAATTATTGATTATAAACTTGATGGCTTATTTGATTTATGTTTCTGTCAGGTTGGTACCATTGGAGGTGGGACTCAACTTGCTTCTCAGTCAGCTTGCTTAAATTTGCTTGGTGTGAAGGGTGCAAGCAAAGAGTCCCCAGGATCAAACTCAAGGCTCTTAGCCACCATTGTAGCTGGTGCTGTTTTGGCAGGGGAGCTCTCCCTGATGTCTGCCATTGCAGCTGGGCAGCTTGTCAGGAGTCACATGAAATACAACCGATCCAGCAGGGACGTGACCAAAATATCATCTTGAAGAAAAAAAGGCGGCCCCAGCAATTGAAATGAACTAGAAATAGAAGGAAAAATAGGCTGGGAGGAGAGATGAATAGAAGCCAGGTGGGGGAAGAGCAAAGCAAAATTAAGCAGTTGGTGCCCATGTGATATTGCATTTGCTTTCATAAGTGTAAAGGATGTTAATGTAGGAATTGGGGGAGATAAGGTCTAGTTGTATTGCTCTCTCTCTGATAGTATGATTTCATATCCTGGCGACCCCGTGAGCTTAAAAGCGCCCCCACCAAAATAAGTGGTCTGTGTTTGTGTCCTCAATTGTCGCTTTAGTCTCTGTTCCGTGTTTGTTGTCATTTGAAATTAAATGCTTGTAGCGGGGGACCAGCTGGCCTCTTTGCTCCTTACTAGACTCGTGGTCTTTATGTTTTTCCTACTGTCAACTAGTACAAAACAATGGCGCCTCCCCAGAAATTGATTAGAAGAATAGATTTTCTATTTTGGTTACTGCCATGTACTTATTTTATTTGCCTCTGTATACTGGACTTATTGTAATTTTCTGCGCCATTGCAATATCTCTTGCTGCTTGTGTCAGATTGCTCTTGGAGCATGTAAGAATTACCCATATATTAAAGCCAGGTACCCACCTCTCTCTCTCTCTCTCTGAACTTTATTAAGCAGAGACTTTTTTTTGTTGTTTCAGCCAAGAACTGGGAACTTTCAACTGACTACCAAATAAGCACCTGGAACACAACTTGTACACAAGACTACCCAACTTTCACAAACAAACCAGTCTGCACTAACTTGACCTCACTGCCTCACACTATTCTTTCGAAGTACAGAAAAGGGAATTACCCCATTTACAACATAAGAACTGCGCGATGCTTGTTAAGATTTTTATATATGTGTCCTACTTAAAAAAAGGACAAAAAATTATTAAAAGAGTTGTCAAAAAGGATTAAAAAAAAAAACTTATAAAAAATTAATGTTGCAATACTTTTTTTTATATATGTGTCCTATGAGGTGATGTTATAATGTTGCAATACTTTTTTTTTCTAATACTCTATTTCTTCATAATAATCATATTATGTCATTTCTTTTGTGTATAAATGTTGGAAATGCTGTACATATCTATAGGATTGATTAAATTCTTATATCGTATTATTGACAATGAATATATTATATGTGTTGTTGTTTACGTTGGTATTTGCTACTTGTGGAATATAAACGAATTCATTGCTTTAGAACCCTTACACAATGAGTACATATTAATGGTCCCAGATAAAGATGGTGATATTGTGAAGGTGATGTTACATGCTATAATAATATGTAGTGTACTATTTAAAATAGTAATAATAATGTGTAGTATCCTAATTATAGAAAAAACGTCTATCTGTTCATAAAAGGTCTCAAACCTACAACGAGTTGTGCCTTTCCTAACACTTGCAACAAGAGATGAGGACCTTGGCCCAATACCCCCCACCTATTTATTCCCCAAATTAAAATTTATTTGATAATAAATATATTAATATAAATATTTGAAGTTTGGCTACTAGTAATTCAATTAGTTCAAAGAGTTATAAAAAGTGTCCGCTTGTGCCTATAATGTGTGGCCCTCCTCAAAGGATTAAAAAAATATATATATATATAAAATTAAATATTTTAAATATTATTTTCTACAAAATCAGTGTTTCTCGCAGTTAAAATCTTTTAGTAATCAAAATATATTATTTTTTTAAAGTTTGGATATTTGAGTCTTAAGGGCATGACATTTGTTTTTTTTTTTTTTTTTTGGTTTTTTGGGGGTGGGGGGGGGGGGTTATATGTGTATGTGTGAGAGAGAGAGAGAGAGATAGTTGAGTTCAAATTGGTATAACTTTCAGTAATATTATATTACTTATTTTTTTATTGAATGTGATTTTTGACAAATCCACCATTGAATTATATTATTTCCGTATATTCTTCATACTTGTAAAATTTCAAAGTAATCAAAGATCAATACTCATATCACCAATCAATTATTTAAATTCAATTTTTCGTAATTTAAAATAATGCATAAAAATGAGTTTATGCAAAATTTCAACATCTGATTGGCATGAAAATTGGTGTGTATATTAAAAACATATAGAATGTGTAATCCAACAGAGAGATTTTCAATATATATGGCAAGTTATACATAGTGTAATTCTAAGTAATGTTAGACTACTCGATAAGTTGTTATTAAATTCATATTTTAAAAATCTCATCGTTAGATTACATATTCTATACATTCTTAACATATATGCCAATTTTTATGCTAATCAGATGTTGTGTACCGTTTACTCTATAAACTTATCTTTTATACATTATTTTAAACAACAAAAATTTAAATTTAAACAATTGATTAATGACATGGCTATTAATCTTTGATCATCTTGAAATTTTGCAAGTATAAAGAATATACGAAAATAATGTAATCTAACGATGAATTTGTCAAAATTCGTATCCAATTAAAAATATTGAATAGTGTAACACTATTTAAAATTACACTAAATTTAACTTGAACTCAACCCATATATATTGTAGGGACATTGGGCTCCGGAGCCCATTATTTATGCATATAATGGACCTAAGGCCTAAGCCAAGGACTGAAGGCTTCCGAGGGAGAGTAAACGTTGTCAAAGGAACCCATGTTGGCAAACGGAGAAGTTAGTTTAGATCATAACGGCCCAGGGGGTTGTGCCAAGGATAAGAGACTCCTCAACTAACCGAGGCCGAGGTCCGTAAAGGTAGTTTGTCGATCGGAGGAACGTCACAGAAAAACTCAATTGATACGGATAAGCACTATGGGAGCTCAGGACAGGGAAGTGTCTTAAAATATCTAAGGAGAAAACAGCTATCTCCGCATTAAATATATTGCAGCTAACTCCCTGGCCGTATTAATGTGGAGGTGATACCTGAACAGTGAATTTCAGCCTTACAACTACTACGTGAAGACTTATGGGGAGTGCTGATAGAACAAGTATTAACACCAACCATCTGGCATGCACGTGGAAGATAGGGATAAAAAGGAAAGACAGTATAAAAAAAGGAGGGGGCAACGAGACTAGGGGATTGAAACATTAAGGAAGAAACACTGTAGCAATCTAAAACCAGACTTGTAATCATATTTGAGAGCATTATTTAAGAACCAGTCTCCTCGAATTTCGTCGAGGACATTTTTTCTTCAGTTCAAACTTGTCTATTTTCACTCTTTTGTCATCAACTTACTTAACTTGTTGTTTGATTAACTAAAGCCCAATTTTTCTAACCCATTTCTCTACAAATTCATTGTCTTAGGCTTTTTGGGCCTAAATCCATTCATATTTTGGGCTAGGAATTCAAATTTGGTTCTTGCATATATATATATATATATAACAAACAAAACAAAAACCCCAAATGTCAATCCTTAAGACTCAAATATCCAAACTTTAAAAAATATATATTTTGTTTACTAAATGATTTCAACTGCGTGAAGCACCAATTTTGTAGAAAATAATATTTTAAAATGTTTAATTTTAAAAATCTTTTTTTTCTTTGAGGGCCAAAAATTATAGGCAATCCGACCTTTTTTTTACACTCTTTGGACTAATTGAATTACCAGTAGCCAAACTTCAAATATTTATATTAATATGTTTATTATCAAAAAAAATTTCTTTGGGGAGAAAATAGTTTGGGGGCATTGAGATCAAGGTCCCAATGTGATCCATCTCTAGTTGCAACTGTTAGGAAAGACCTAACTCGTTGTAGGGTTGAGACCTTTTATGAACTGATAAATGTTTTTTCTATAATTAGGATACTGCACATTATTATTATTATTATTATTACTATTTTAATCAGGACACTATATATTATTATAATTAGGACACTACATATTATTTTAGAGCAATGTATTTAGTGGGTCTTGAAGTAATGATCTCTCGTTTATTCCATTATTATAAAAGAAGGAAGTAACATCAACTATAAGAGGTTTTTTCATTCTCAAAAAAAAAAAAAAAAAAACAATAAGAGGTTTTTTTTTTTGGTCAAGTTATTTGTGATGTCATAATTTTGCCATAGTTTGTCTAATACTCCATGTTTCTTCATAATAATCATATTATGTCATCTCACCCGTGTATAAATGTTAGAAATTGTGTACATATCTATATGATCGATTAAATTCTTATATCATATTATTGACAACAAATATATTATATAAGTCTTTGTTTATGTGGTGTTTGCTACTAGTATAATACAAACCAATTCATTGCTTTAGATCCTAATGAAGTGCAAATTCATCAGTCAAAGTAAGTGCGTCCAAATGGAGCTAGACTCTCGTATCTCTAACTGTGGAAGTGGTGTGATAGCTCCCTCAAAAATGGTCACCAGTGTGGTGTCTGCTACATTGTCTTCGATGCCAAAGTAAGTATAAGAAAGCTCTTTGCAAAAGAATAATTTAATATAGTAATGCAACAATAAGTATTTCTAGGTGTTTTTCGTACCTCATGTTGGTGCTGGGAGGGTTGTATATATACATTCCCATAGCCCCTAGCCATTGTGACTGTTATGGTGGTTTAATGCTTCTTTTGGTAACGTCTCATGGTCAATGATGTGAGCTTTGATGGGCTTCTAACGGTCTGTACAACTGTTCCTGTAACTGTCCGAGACATTTATTTGACCGTATTGAATGAGTTCTTTTCCTTCATCAGTAATGTGACTTATATCGTCAAAGGCACCTGGTTAGTCCGCCTATCAATATTGCCTCGTTGGTTTGAATGAGGTCGTCAAGAGAAGTTGAGTTCGTCAATCCCATCAGATCCCTTACACAATGAGTACATATTAATGGTCCCAGGTAAAGATGGCGATTTTGTGAGAGGGTTATGATTACTTACAATAATAATATGTAGTGTCCTAGTTAAAATAGTAATAATAATGTGTAGTATTTTAATTAGGGTTGTGTTAATGGGCACTGTAAGGTGCTAGTTAACAACAACTTTTTTTGCAACTTTTTATCTACTTTTTGTAGTTTTTTGTCATTTTTGACAATTTTTTAGTATTTTTTTTATTCTTTTTGACAACCCTTTTAATAACTTTTTGTCATTTTTATTAAGTCGAACCCATATAGAGAAATCTTAACAAGCACCAAACGGTGCTTGTTAACATTTCCCTTTTAATTATAGACAAGCATCTAGTTGTTCATAAAAGGTCTCAACCCTACGACAACTTATGTCTTTCCTAACAATTGCAACTAGAGATAGACCACATTGGGAACTTCGCCCCAATGCCCCTCCTATTTTATCGTGCGGTGCTTGTTAACATTTCTCTTTTAATTATAGATAAGCATCTAGTTGTTCATAAAAGGTCTCAACCCGATGACAATTTATGTCTTTCCTAACAATTGCAACTAGAGATGGACCACATTGGGAACTTCGCCCCAATGCCCCTCCTATTTCTCCCTAAAATAAAATTTATTTGATAATAAACATATTAATATAAATATTTGAAGTTTGGCTACTAATAATTCAATTAGTCCAAAAAGCGTAAAAAAGTGTAGGTTTGGCTATAATTTGTGGCCCTCACCTAAAAAAAAAAATACAACTATTAACATTAAACATTTATAAATATTATTTTTATACAAAGTTTGTGTTTCACGCCGCTACAATCATTTAGTAATCAAATATATATTTCCCTTGTCAACATAAAAGTACCGGTAAATAAATATAAAAATTAGGGGTGATAATTTGTGTTCGCATGTTGGGTTCGTGTCGTGTCAACTCATAACTATTCAATTATATAAGTCGACACTAACCCGACATGATTATCAGATTTTATCAAAGCAAAAAAAAAAAATATATATATATATATATATATATATATAGACACACACACAAATTTTAGTACTAACCCAATTGATCTGAACTATAAAAAATCAAACAAATATTTTTTTTTAATATAAATTCAGAATTAACAAGTAACTGCATTAAAAATAATCATTTAAAATTAAAGCATATCTCAATATCATAAATGATTAATCACAATATACCAAAAAAAAAAAAAATCACAACAACTAATAAGTTTATATACTTCGGGTTTTGAAGGGTATATCAGAGTACATTCTTTTGGGGCAACTTATCACTAATAACATCCTTGTGGCATTTGAAAACCTTCACTATCTTAAAAGAAAGACCATAAGGAAGTTAGGCTACATGGCTCTCAAGCTGGATATGAGCAAAGCCTACAATTGGGTGGAGTGGGAGTTTTTGGAGAAAATAATGAACCGCCTGGGTGTTAATTAGAGGATGGTCAAAATTATTATGTCATGCTTGCAATCTATATCCTATACAGTTCTCCTGAATGGTCAACTTGTTGGCAATATTAAACCTTCAAGAGATTTATGCTAAGGTGATCTATTATCCCCATATATGTTCTTATTATATGCCGTTTGCAAAGTTAATACAAATAGCTGAGGTGGATGAAGAGATTAAAGGTGTTTCTATATGTTGAAATAGGCCACAAGTTTCCCATTATTTTTTTTTGCAGATACTAGCGTACTTTTTTGTGAAGCTACGGAAGTAGAGTGTCAAAGAATTTTGGAGATCTTGGCTGTCTATGAGAGAGGATTAGGACAAAAAATTAATGACAAGACAAATATCTTCTTTAGCTCAAATACTCAAGCACATCTTCAATCTCAGATCCAATCACTTCTGGGGGTTTCAACCATATGCCAATATGAGAAACATTTGGGATTGCCAGCATTAGTGGGTCGAGCTAAGGAACAAAACTTCAATTACCTTAAGGAGAGAGAGTGGAAGAAATTACAAGGCTGGAAGGAAAAGTTTCTCTCACAAGTGGGAAGGGAAGTTCTTATAAAGGTAGTTATTCAGGCCATCCCTACCTATACTATGAGTTTTTTAAAACTCCCGAAGGGCTTGATTAAAGAATTGGAGGTTTTGATACGCAAATTTTGGTGGGGTTGTAGTGGTGATATTAGGAATGTCCACTAGGTCAATTGGAAGAAATTATGTGAAGCTAAAGAGGTGGGTGGCATGGGATTCAAAGAAATTGGAAAATTTAATGACTCCTTGTTGGCCAAATAGGTTTGGCGGATGATAAACAACCCGGACTCTCTTTATCATAGAGTTTTCAAAGCTAGATTCTTCCCAAATTGCTTAATTCTAGATGCTAAGGAATCAACTACGGGCTTATATGACTGGAAGATCATTAGTGCTAGAGATGTGATTCGAAAAGGTATGGTTTGGTGCATTGGTAATGGTAAAAATGTTTGGATTAATGAGGATAAGTGGTTGCTTGTGAACTCTAATTGCTCTATCATCTCCCTTCTGCCTTCAATGCAAGTTAAGACCAAAGTCTAGGTTCTAATAAATTCTGATTTGGGTGTACGGAAACCAGATCCTATTGTAGACACCGCATTTTGTACCCCTTACGACTCGGGCCTCCGTTCCCCAATGGTGCTCAAACTCTAAAGCCCAAGGTTAGTTTAGTGCCCAATCAGATATCAAATTGACTTGAAAAGCGTTAAAATGGAAAATATAATTTTTTAAATGCACAAAAATTTATTTTTGGAAATAAATGACCAAAGTGACCCTCGGCCCACATACGTGGCTAGCGGCCTACATACGTAGGCCAAAGCATGCGTACGTAGCTAGGGTTTTCAAAAGTAAGGAAAATGTAAGTTTTTTGCAATAATGGCTAAGGTTTGGAATGAATCCCACATCGTCTGTGAGCTATTCCAAACCCCATTTTTTCAACTATAAAAGCATTCTTATCAAGAGTTTTATAAATGCTAAAATGCTATTTTTAGCATTTATAACCACAAAAACCTACTCCATCAAAGATGCCATATGCTGAAAAAAATTTGACATCTTGTTACAGTAAGCTCTCATTTTTATGAGCGCACTATAACAAGATGTTATAAATTTTTTTTTTTTTTTTGCTCAGAGAGAGAGAGAAAGAGAGAGAGAGAGAGAATAAAAAATGAATAAAAAATAAAGAAATAATATTTAAATGAAATGGTAAAAAAATAGAAGTTTTGATATTAAGGGTATTGTAAAGTGATGTGTCAAATGCTTAGTTTTTTAGATGCTAAATGCTAAAATTTTTACAACTCTTGATGAGAATGCTCTAAAAAGCCTTACATGGTACATTTTCAAAACACATAGAAATCCCACGGGAAAAATCTAAGATTCACTAGAAAATAGTGAATCAAAAGGGAGTTTTTCACCAAACTCCCTAAAGTCAATATTATTTGATTGTGACCTTTTTTGGCCCCAATCCTTTTAGTTTAATGTTACTAATCTCTTGTTTAATGACTTGTGATAGATTTTACTGAGGGGAATGGTCAAAATCAAAACTTGAGAACTCCTTTTTGAGGTATCAAGCTTCAACCTTTCTTTCTTTTTTTAGTCTTTCTTTTGCTGTTTAATATGTTTTTCTTGTTTTGTTTATGTTATAACATGTTTGCTTAGTCTTATGCTTGTTTGGTGTTTATAAGCATGCTAGGTTGTTAGAATTAGGGTTTTCCTTTTTGCTTTATTTTTCTATTTGTCTGTTTCTAGGTTATGGTTTAGGTGTGTCTGCGTACACATACTTTTGTATGTGCATGCAGGCTCGAAGTATGCGTACGCATACAACTGACCTATATACGCAGGCCTATGTATGCACACACATACTCATGCCCAGAAACCCTAATTTTGAATTTTCCTATTTCTTTTGCTTTGTTTGTTTTACTTAATATGCCTCTGTTTTAACATTCTTCTATGCTTTTGAGTCGCCTTTTCTTTGTTCACATGTTTGGTTGTTATTTTATGCTAGATTAGGGTTTTATGTGTGTGTGTGTGTGTGTGTGTGTGTGTGTGTGTGTGTGTGTGTGTGTGTGTGTGTGTGTTTTTTGCTTCAATGCCATGAACATGCATTCACATGCCCATTCATGATGTCATAAGTGCTACAAGGTAAGTAAGGTAAGTTACGCATTCACATAAACATGCATATTGATTGTTTAATCCTTCCTTGATATATGTGCATGAAGTTGATGTCATGTTTTTATTTATGATATGATTTGCTTCACTGCCATGTCTGGGGTTGCTGCCTTGCCTTGAGATGTATGATAGGATTTCACATGTTAGATGCATGCTAAGGTTTGTATATGTGTGTGGTTTGGCTCTTTATTGCTTTATGGATAGATATGTGTTTTAGGATGAATGATGCCATGTTTGTATGTTAGATGCATGCTAGTGTGTGTGTGAGTTAGGATACAAGCGCTGAATTTGTTTTTAATAAGGTTAAGACTAGGACACAAGAATGGGAGGCCAACTTTAGGGTTTGGCGATCTTGGGTGCCTAATACATTCCCAAGAATGTACGTAAATTCCAAACCCATACTTTGGTAGTAAGATCAAAGATCCTTCCTCGAAAAAGACGCTATAAATATGGTTCCTAGACCATTGCAAAAACTAGGTGGCAACTCCAAACCCTTGTGTCCACACTTATCCGTCAGCTTTTCTTGCCCCATAAAGCCTCTGTTATCTTGGGTATACCTCTTAAACACCATTGCCCATCGGATAAAGTTGCTTGAGCTCACTCCCCATTGGGTTTGTTTACTGCAAGTAATGCCTATAAGCTTCTCGTTTCCTATGACTCAATCGGCCAAGCAGGAAGCTCAAATGTTGAACCTCAAAAACAATTTTGGAAAGGAGTTTGGAGGTTACATGTTCCTAACAAGATCAAACACTTTATTTGGCGAGCTTGTATCAATGCTCTGCCAATAATGAGCAACCTCTTTCGCCGATAGATTACTTCCTTAGACAAGTGTGAGCTTTGTCAACTTTGCCTAGAAGATCCATTGCATGCTTTCTGGTCTTGCAAGGAAGTGGAAAGTGCTTGGAGTTCATTCAATTACTTCCACCATTCGAGCTTTCCCCAACCTTTAAATTTTAGTGACTTACTCTCTCAATTTTTGCTGGTTCAGGAAGATTATCGAAAGGAGGTGTTCACTATATCAGCTTGGTTCTTATGGAATAGGAGAAGTGCAATCCACTTTGGCCGATCGGTGCAGCCCACTGCAAATATCATATCCTTGGCGGATAACTTGCTGCAAGATTTTTTGGCAACACAAGAATTGGATCCAGTGGTGCCTCGACCTCCCATCCTGCATCAATAGCGTCCACCTAAGCAAAACTAGCACAAAGTGAACTTTGATGCAGCTGTTTTCAGAGCTACAAACTCGGCTGGGATTGGGGTAGTTGGTCGAGATTAGAGGGGTGAGTTTGTTGGCACGTTGTCTATTTTTATTCCACTGTCTCATTCCGTTGTTGATATGGAAACTTTAGCGTGTCAAAGAGCAGTTGAATTTGCTGTTGAGATTGGGCTTCGAAGAGTAATTTTTGAAGGGGATTCAACCATGGTTATCAATGCTATAAATCAAGGTATTGCTGGATTTTCAACCTATGGAAACGTCATTGAAGACATTCACTTTCAAGCCGTGGTTTTTCAGTCCTTTGTTTTGAATCATGTTAGTCATTGTAACTATGTGGCAAGGTCGACTGAACCATAGATGCAATTGATGCAATCACTTAAGGCCCCCAAATAAAAAAAGACCTCCATTTGTTTAAAAAGAAAAATTATATATAATATTTATCTATATGTTTTAATTAAAAAAAAAAAAATTAAGCACTTTTATTGGTAACTAAAATGCATTAAAAATGCCACATTATATCATAAAATGCAGAATATTGCACAATGACTGTGCACAATACAAAATACTGCATACAACTTGATAGGACAAGATTGCACAGTATTATATGCACTGTGCAGTCTTGTCCACAAGGCACAACACATCACAAGGGCTATTGGCCTAAGCTAAGTTGGTCCCCACTGGCCCCATAATGAATAAGTTATCACATCTGTTTATTTTTTTTTAAATAAAAACTTTTGCTTTATCAATTATTATAAATTATCACACCAATTAATCATTTGATGTATATCAACTCATTTGTATTATAGTAATACTAATTTATTGAACCATGTAATAAATTAATTTTTATATGTGTAGGTTTAGACTTTAAAGTTTTTTAAAAAATTCACTTAAAATTTTCGTGTAAGGCCCCCAAAATTATTGAGCCGGCCTTGCTACGTGGCTGATGCTTTAGTGAAAAAAGCTAAAGGTGGTCAGGGGTTCCAGGCATGGCTAGTTGATCCACTTGAGGATATTGCCTCATTATTGTTATTTGATGTTCATTGATTATGTTTTATTAATAAAAAGCCCAAGCTTCTTGTCTGATTTCTCCTAAAAAAAAAAACATAAAAGTACCTGTAAATAGATATAAAACAATTAGGGGTGGTAATTTGTGTTCGCATGTTGGGTTCGTGCCGTATCTACTCATGACTATTCAACTATATGGGTCGACACTAACCCGACATGATTATCAAATTTTATCAAGGTAATTTTTGAAAGGGATTCAGCCATGGCTATCAATGCTATAAATCAAGGTATTGCTAGATTTTCAATCTATGGAAACATCATTGAAGACATTCACTGTCAAGCCATGGTTTTTTAGTCCTTTGTTTTCAATCATGTTAGTCGTTCTTGTAACTGTGTTACTAATGCTTTAGCGAAAAGCTAAAGGCAGTCTGGGGCTCCAGGTGTGGCTAGTTGATCCACCTGAGGATATTGCCTCATTATTGTTATTTGATGTTCATTGATTGTGTTTTATTAGTAAAAGCCTAGGCTTCTTGTCTAGTTTCTCAAAAAAAAAAAAAAAAAACATAAAAGTACCAGTAAATAAGTATAAAAAATTAGGGGTGGTAATTTGTGTTCATATGTTGGGTTCGTGTCATGTCAACTCATAACTATTCAACTATATGGATCGACACTAACCTGACATGATTATCAGATTTTATCAAAGCAAAAAAAAAAATACAAATTTTAGTACTAACCTAATTGATCTGAACTATGAAAAACCAAACAAAACAAGCAACTGCATTACAAATAATAATTCAAAACTAAAGCATATCTCAATATCATAAATAATCAATCACAATATATCAAACAAAATAAATCACAACAACTAATAAGTTTATATACTTCAAGTTTTGAAAGGTATATTGGTAAAATAACATTTAGTTAAACAGGTCAAACAAGTTCCATGGGTTGGTCACAAACATGACATGTTTGTTAAATGAGTCAGTCGTGTCAACCCGAATATAACATAAAATTGTTAAGCTTAACCCGTAACCTCTTAACTTCGTGTTGTACCGTATTCGGGACTCATGTCGAATTTTGCAACCCCTATGAAAAAAATAAAAAATAAAAACTAAGGACCTGATTACTCTTTTATTTTCCAAGGTTGCTTTTTACTCTTATATTTGAGAGCTATTTTTTATCAACATATTTGGTAAAAAAAATTCCCAAAATTTTAACTGGGATGATAATATTAGTATTTTTTTTATAAAAAAAAACAAAATAAAAAAATCTACTCTAGTTTATCTAAGTGTATATGTGAGTGAAGCTCATTTTTAGAGATTTGAACTTCGGCTCTTCCCCCACACCTCACAAACATTTATACTTAAACACACATATATCTCTCTTTTTTTCTTTTTTCCTTTGCTTTTTTGGATATGAATTTTTGTTTTCCTAATAACCAATAAACTACTAAGAGCAATTACATCAGACTATGTAAACTTTTGCAAAATAGAAAAATGTAGTCTTTTTACACATTTTGGCCCAAAAAACACCCACATCAGTGGGTGCATAATTGTGCATTTATGCACAATTGCTATATGCACGGTTATTGTAGCATGTGTATTTAATATTTTATTTTTTTTTCTCTCACCTCTCTGTACAAACTCTGACCTCCCTCTCTTTCTCATTTCCTCAAAGACTCAGGCACACCGCTCTCTCTATCTCTCATCTCATCAATCTGGCCTGCTCTAGCTTCCACCGATCGCCGAGGAGCAAGTCGAGTCCATTGCCTACAAGATTGAGCAAGCCGAGTCACCGGACGAGTCCGTCGCCTACAACACAAACGGAGTCCTCCGATGCATAGCTCTCTCTTTCTCAGGTGCACAGCTCAGGCTCAATTGAATAAGTTCGCCGCCTACAACAAACTCAAGCACACAACTCTCTCTTTCTCGCATCTCATAAATCTTTGGAGTTTTTTGGTTTTTTTTATTGGTTTTTTTTTTTATTGGTTTTCTTTGGGATTCCGGCGTGATCGAAGGCCGGAGGCGTCGATCTTGAGAGAGATGGTGGCTAATGACGGTAGCTATGCAGGTTGTGTTGGGTCTCTGAGAAAGACGAAAGTGTTAAGAAAATGAATATTTTATTTGAATAAATATGTATAATAGACAAACTGATATGAGTGTTTTATAAAAATGAGTGTGTAAAATAAAAAAAAGTAAGTTTTAGCAGTATAAAATGCAAATTTTTTGCATAAACTGTTGTTATTGCCCTATAATTGACCAAGAAATGTCACATTTTTCTTAAACCCCTCGCTTAAAACCATGTGCAACTTTTGCCCCAGGAACTGGAACATGGTTTAGGCAAAGGGATTTCTTAGGAACACGTAGTGCGTGTCAACACCGTTAAATAAAACAAACTGGACATATTCAGATTTCAGACACGACGCAAACTAAAATCCTTCATCAAATCTTCCTCTGTAGACATGCCTTTTTCCCGCCGTTGATCATTTTCACCACAGTCCCAACTCCCAACCGGCCCTGCTTTCATCAAACCCCTAACTGTTGGTGTTTTTGTGTCAGCAGCGCACAGAATAAGAAATGAAATATCAGTGAAAAGTGGGGAAACCAAAGCAAAGATCGAATTTTGTTGGGTTAGCAGCGATGACGAGCAGTTGGAGAAGAACATTGGGAAATGTGAGGTCCTTCATTGGCAATACTATGGGAGGCCTTAGAGGAGGAACCAACTTGGCTTCTTGGGCTGTAGCTGGAACCCTCGCTTACTTTCTTTGGGTCAAGCCCTCTCAAGACCTCAAACGCGAACAACAGGTTTTCTTTCTTTCTTTCTCCTATATATATATATATATATTCATTCATTCATTCAATTAGCTTTCTCATTGGTCTGAGGATTACTATTATTGTTGTATTGTAGGAAAGGGCTGCGCTTGCAGCTTCGGATCCTAATCGCTACATTGAGAAACGAAAACCAATTCCTGACCCTCAGGTATTGCACAATGTTGTTCATTACTTTCTTATTCATGGGTTGTGATTTTTTTTTTTTTTTTTTTTTTTTTGGTGGGGTTTTAAATTTGATTGGGGGAATTGGTTTCAGGAAACTGGTTTGATATATGGCAACAAGAATAGAGTAACTACTAGTAAAAAGGAAGAATAAAGAGCAGGACATGGGAAACTTGTAAGTGAGGGCTTTGATGGGTTGTGGTTAATTTGGCCATTAGTTCAAGGTTCATAAATTGGGTCTGGTTGATATCTCTTACATTCATATAATGGGTTTATTTTATTTGTTTTTGTATGATGCAATAAGAATTAAGAAATATAATATCAAGTTTTTGGTGACCCTTTAATTACATGTTAGCTATTTTGCTTGGCCAAAAGAAAATTTAAAGTTATATAGATTAGCTCTCCTCCTGCATTTTAAGTACTGTGTTTCAAATTATGACAAATCCGTGCTGATTATTAGAGTGAGTCTGTTAGGAATATAAAATAATTGTTGTAATTCCTTTAGTTATGTAGTTAGCTAGTTGGTTGAGATTAGAATGAGTTAGTTAGGATTTGAGCGCATGTAGCTCATTTAACACATGGCTTAATTCATAGAGCACATGTTGAATTAACTAGCCAATTATCTTGAGCCATGTGTGCCAATGACATTAGAGCTAGTCTCTTACAAATACATGATTGTAATTCAACATTAGATATCAATTGAAGAATAAACCAACTCATTACTTAAGTGCATTAGTGCATATTTCTCTCTTATCTCTCTCTTTCTTAATCTCTTTCTCAATATTTCTCTGTGGGGGTGACTACTTCAAATTAAGTCAATTTCCCTACAATTCCCATCAATTCCCCTATAATTCCTATATATCCCCATTAGGAACCACCGGGTTCTTAACAGAGTATTTGGTGATAGAGTGCGTCTATATCCCTTGTGGCACATATGCTAATACCTTAGGAAAAAAATGTTATCTTCTGG
>NW_027069525.1:1014599-1103609 GCF_002906115.3 Quercus suber | reverse complement strand
CGAGGCACCTAGCTCACTCTTGGCCCTTGGCTACCATTAATACACCTTAACTTTTGCCCCTAGGCCAGGGGAATGGGCATGTCAGCATCATTATGTTCCACAAAAAGCTGTCAAGGGCCGATCTTTGGCTTACTTCTTATGGGTGCATCCTACTGTCTTCTTTTCTTCTTTACAGGGTGTGCTTGTTAGTGGTAAAACTATTTCATTGTGTTATTTGTGGCATGTAATAAACTAAAATTACGCACCAATTATATATTTAGAAATTTGTATAATAGAAGTTATATGGTATGTCTGGATCTGGAACTAGACCAGGGTTGCATATATTTTATATAATGAATATAGGACAACATGTGAGGTGGGAATGGGCTAAGGCGGAAAGAGACTTCTGTGTCCCAAGCCGAGGGTTGGTAATATTGGACGACTCGCAAACATGACATAGACTCAGTAGGTTAGGATTGAGGTTTAGCAGATTTCATGTCAGATTTGCGTTGACAAAATCATGTTCCAAGCTTCTAGCGGCCACAATCTGCTAGGGTAACCTTGATATACAAGAGCGAACTACCAAAAGGCCGCAAGTATAATTAAGTCTCATCTTTTGTCGTGAACGATAATTGAGAACACTTTATTGCACTTGACCATGTTGGGTTCAAAGCAAAAACCACTCTTCCTCTACGCCTTGAAGATGGTTGTTGGAGAGGTTGATGAAACAAACTGTGCTATTTTAAGCTTGCTTTAAGGTGCTATACTTGACTTGAAATTTACTAGTTGAAATTAGTTCATTACATTTTGAGAAACCTAATCTAATTGAGTTCAATTAAAGGTCATTCATTATCATTTGTTAGATTCATAATTAACCTTATACAAGTTTTGAAGATATACAAACCAAGCTTTGATTAAACTGTGGTACGTGATAGCAAGGTTGAGACTTGAAAGAACGGACAAGGCACTAAATGATACCTGTTAAACCTATAATGGCCATGAGCTCAAGTTAATTTATCTTTCTCTATTATATGTTTTGAACGAATAAGTACAAGCTCTTTCTGCCCTTTAATAGGAGTAAGGGAGGAGGAGCTACATGATATCTGTTAAACTTGTAATGGCCAAGACATTGTAATTTATAGATCAATATTTGTGAAAATCCCATTAGCTTAAAACACTGCTAGATGTAATCAAGCCATTGAGCTCCTTAACGTCCTCAAGTCTACATGTAGATGAGAAGAATACTAATAATCAAGCTAGGTAAATTAACAAAGAGAGAAATAAGAGGGAATAGAATGGAAATTTAAAAATAAATAAATAAATAACTCCATAAGAGTACTCTTTTCATGGGACTCGTTTGGGAGTTTAATAGGAGGGAATCCAGTCCGTTCTTTTCCCTTCTAAGCTCATTTGTAATCCCTCCAAAATTAGGAGGAAATAATGGGAAATAGAGTTTGTAAAAGAATATAGTAAAATTATATCCCTATGTTTATTAAAGAAATGGTATGATAGTAATGTTCTTATAAAAGAATATATTTCCATTCAACTCTTTAACAAGATCACTTTTCATTTCATTCGTTTTCAAACGTCCAAACAAGAGAAAAATAAAAATTTAATTGCTTTCCATTCTTTTCATTCCTCTCTCTTCCCTTTATAAACTCTAAAACATATTCCTTGTTCATTAAAGACTTTTCCCCAACTAATTGTCTTAACCATTAAGCTCATCTTTGCCACATGCACGCCTACTAAATAGTCCTTTGATTAACCAAGTAAATGTTTGAAGATCTATCAAATGTAGATGCTTTATTCTCGGGAAAAATGGGTTTTTGCCCTTATTTTTTAAAATATCTACTTTAATGTTCTCGTTTTGAAACTATTAAGTACCGTGTCCCTGTTTTGAAACTTGATTTTAAAAAAATTGAGTTACAGGTAGAACTTGACATTGTTAATGTCAACATTAACCTATTTTGTTAAAATCGAGTTTCAAAAACAGGAACATTTTGTTAAATAACTTCAAAACATGAACATTGTGTTAGATATTTAAAAAAAAGGGTAAAAGCCTTTTTTCCCCTAATTCTCTAACCACAATTTGGAAAGAAAAACTATGGTTATACAGTTATACTTATGTGAGGGCTGTAGAGAAAACTACCCAGAAGCGTCATCTAGGCCTGAACGCTTGAATGGACGTGAGCCCACATATGTCACATTTCATGGGCTCCTGCTATTGGCTTTATAAGCCCAACAAAGTTAGTATTTATTTTTTTATTTTATTTTTTTGAGATATTAACAAGGGAAAAGATATAATATAGCCATCCTTTTTTTTGAGGGGGGGGGGGGGGGGGAGGAAGTAATTATTTAATACCCTGTTAGCAATGGTTTTATTTTTCAATTTAAACTTTTAAAGTTTCAATAATGTCAATGTAATTTAATCAGTTTAATTTGTACTTTATGGTC
Organism: Quercus suber; assembly: GCF_002906115.3. Classification (NCBI taxonomy): domain Eukaryota; kingdom Viridiplantae; phylum Streptophyta; class Magnoliopsida; order Fagales; family Fagaceae; genus Quercus; species Quercus suber. Next base: position 1,101,176 of record NW_027069525.1, on the reverse strand, counting down.
CGTTTAGATACAGTTGAAAACTAAAAATACTGTAGTAAAATAATTTTTAAATATATGAATAGTATTGTGAGATCTTTTTTTAATGAAAAAGTTGTTAAAAAAAGAGGTTTATGGGTCCCGTGAAGTTCACGGGACCAACTGAAAACACCACAGCCACACAAAAACGCGCTTGAAAAAAAAAAAAAAAACACAGACGCAGGCATGGGAAGCGCAAAACGCGCTTCCCAAAAACACACTTAATCTTTATTTTTACTTTTTATTTTTATAATTCAAGTTATAATAGAAGAGGGAGGGTTTGAATCCCGTCTCCTTTGGAAACATTTTAAAATTCTAAATAAATTACAGACTCTTGACTTTTGGTATATCTTTATTAATTATATATAAATTAAAACTAAAGTAAATTAAACTTACGTATCTATCTAGACATTAAAAATTTTTCCGTGTGAATTGCATGCGGTACTTTGACAACTGAAGAACTTACAAAACCATTTTATTCATACAAAATTTCTAATAAATAATTATTTTTTAATAAAGATGTAATCATTTTTTTAACACTCTAATATACCAATTGATGTTAGGATATTTTTAGAATTAAAATAGAATGTACCTATTTTAGAGTATTCACATTAATTTGTGCAAAAATTTCTGGCTATTACAGCATACAAACTTATTTTTTCTATTTTACATACTTTTTAAAATACCCAATATCAAATTATCTATTTTACATTATATTTCATTAAAATATCAAATTTTCTTGATTTTTAAAGTTGTTTCTCTTTCTTTACACATAACAACTATTATTTACTCTATGTTTTTTCATCCTTGAAATACATAAGAAATAATAAAAAAATTAATTGCAAAATAAATAATGTTATTGTAAATTTATACAATTACCGTAGTAATTATGTAATTTTTACACAATTTTACATGGCTTAACGTCGGTAAATTTTTAGTTTAGTGGGCTAAAATGTGGTCATCTTTTTATTGTACAAGCAATTGATATGACTATTAATGCTCATATATTTATTTATTTTACTGAAATTAGAATGGCTTTTTAAAGAGCTAAAATAAAGAAATTATACAAAATTGGATTGTGTAAATGCAAAGAGAATCATCCTACTTACCTGCTTTGTGGGCCACATAGGTGAGACTATGAGAGGACATGTTCACATCTCGCTGGACCCACAGCAACTTGGACCTGATTGAATCTACTGGATACGCTACCGAGTTGTTGGTTTGACTGTCTCCGCCACTCGGTGCTTGTTCACGTGAATGTGACTTGCTCGTTTATCCACGTGTTCGTTTCCTACCTGCTTTGTTGTTAAGTCCGGGCCCCCGGTCAAATGAAACTTCGAGGAAAACTTTTTTCAGAAAATTCAAACCACATTTTGAAATTTTATAAAAAAAAAATTTCTACTTCATTTGAAACTGCGAAAATATAACATATTCGCTGAAATGACTTAGACTTCTATGCTCTCTTTGATCACAATTTTCCTATTGCTTTGAGCTATTTTGACAAGTGTGGCTCGGATCAAATCATGTTTCTCTATCTCATAGTGCAAGCTCCTCCCACAACTAAAAAAAAAAAAATCCCTCTTTCTCGTTCAATTTTCATGGGTTTATTTTGAATATTGAAAAAAAAAAATCATTTTCCTTAATAATATAACATTTTAAAAAGTTATATATTTTCTTTCTAGATGAGATTAAACTAATCCAATCGAAAGCTAAGTACATGCTTGAATGAATTTATTTAAAAAAAAATTAAAAGTTAACAATAAAAATAAGCTATTATTTTAACCATAAGATTTTTTATGAAAATGTTATGGATAAAAATTTCTCATAACTATATATGTTTATAGTTATTTCTTTTATTATATTCTAATTTAGTAGCATATTTATGTTATCTTTTCTTTTCTTTTCTTTTCATTTTTTTTTTCTAGTTAAACATATTTACATTATCTTAATATAATGTTATAAAAATTCAATTAATTAAACATTTAATACATTTAGTATATACATTTTTAATTTTTTTTATAAATAAAACATTTTACAGGTTTATTAAGGAGATAATATTTCATATATTCCCTCGTTCACTTACTTAGTCCTTAAAAAAATAATAGTGTTTATTGTCTCATATTTTTAAAATTTGAAATCAATTTTTTTATTTAAATATAATATACATACATACAGATTATATATGGTGATATTATATATATTTAGTAAGATCTAATCATTCAAATTGAATAAAAATATTAATTGATAAAAGCAATTCAAGATTACAATAAAAATATGAAAAGTATTGATGTGTAATATAAATACCAAACATGGAACTAAATATATTGATTTCAACAATTTCATTTTTATATAAAATGACAAAACATTATAACAAACTAACAATTTTATTATTCATAAAATTATTAAAGTGAAGTTAAGAGTGTTATTAAACCCGGCTCGGCCTAGCTGGTCAGACCACTAATCCGGTGACCCAGCACCTAGACTGATCTGAGTCATCAATTAGTAATTTAAATAAGAAAAAACCTAAAGAAATATTAAAAAAAAAATGCGCTACTCTCTCACTTTTCTACCGATTCACATTACTCTATCATTTCCCCAAACTTGCAACTGTCCATCAATTTTTTGCCATAAACAAATCACTTTTTAGTTTCGCGTTGCTAGTTAACATTTAGGTAAAAGTATATCAGTATATGTTATATAGTTTATTGCTTAAACCTTATTTTCTCTTTTTTTGTTTACATTTTTTGTGTTTTATTTGTTTAATGCTTTAAGTTTAAGTCTTTAACATATTTTTTTTCTTCTTTTATTTACGTAGTTTGAGATTTGCCTTTTTTTTTTTTAATATACAGGAGACATGTAATAAAATTTTATTTAGCAAAAACTTTGTTGCAATCTTTTGATATTCATTTATTTTGCTTGTGAAATTTCTAGAATTTTTAATGCTATTACTTGTGAAATCTTGATTTTGAATTATAATAGCAAGTTTAACTTAGGCATATGCCTTTTTTTTGTTTGTTAATTTACATATTCATGTTATGATTTCTCAAACTTATATATATATATATATAATTTTTAAAATCTTTTTATTTGACCCTGTGGTTCGACTATTGACCCACTGATTGAACCAGTGACCCGACTTATAAACCAGGTCAACCTCTGGTCCGGGTTTAAATAAGTTGAAGTATTTTTTTTTTAAATAAAATTCATACGTACACCTATTTTACTAACTATGTTTTAAACCAAAACATACCAACATTAATTGATATTGAACACACATAATAAGAAATACAGATATAAATATAATTGTTTACAGATTTATATTCCGATTGACACCTATCTTAATCCTCAGTCAAAAACCACCCCCCCCCCCTCCCCCCCCCGCCTTCTCCCAAAAATACAAATGCAGTTAGTGCCCAATCCTATTAATTAGTAAACTAATAATGGGATCAGATTAGGGTCAACCAATTTACCTTAGAGGGCCAATTCTAAACCAAAGGGTCGAAAGGGATGTCATCAAGCTGATAGCGAATTAGCGAAAAAGAAGGATTCTATAGAAGATGATAACAAATGAGTTTGGTGTCGACCACATGGCCATTTGTGATGACAAGGCAGTGCGTCTGCACTATTACCATTGCTTATTCTTTTTAATTGATAATTAATCCATTTAGTGGCGATTAGGGGCAATTTGTCAAGCTTAATGTACACCTTTAATTATTTACTAGTGGTCCTTACCAGACTTTCAAACTTTGATTTTTGCTTACTTAGATGTGGACCATGCTATGTCCCTTAAAATATTTATAACGATTACTTCAAATTTTATTTAGATCGCTTTCAACTCAATTTTGGTGTCATATGTATATGTTTAGTAAATACAAATACGGACTCAGGTATAGATACAACATGACGATATAAGAAATTTTTGAAAAATTATAATAAGAAATGGCTAGTTCTACACGAGTATGACACTTTAAATAAAGTGTATGTGCTTCCTGCTTCTAGGTATATATTGTCTTCATTATACAAACAAAATTAATAATGGCTTGATAAGGATAAAATTAATCAGAAATCTAATGGAAGCATCTTATATTTAAGGGTAAGGTTGCATCCATAAACCTTTTTTTTTTTTCCTTTGTGAGAATTATGGGTATATAATTTTTCAAACTTAAGCCGTACGAAATGGTCGAAATTCTATTAAATCAGAAGGACATTGGCGATTGCAACCATTAACTTTTTTTTTTTTTTTGAGAATCTTTGCAACCATTAACTTATTCCATCATTTCATGAATTATATTTAATTATAGCATGAGTGACGAACATCCAACAAAAATACATTAATTTGTATGGGTATTATATTTTATTATCTTATTCCATTACCTTGTCCTTTATTATTATTTTCAGTAAACATGATAAGGAACCTCAATCATGTTGTCCGAATCTAATTGTTTTGTTTTCCAATATTTTTAATATATTTAACATATTGTGGTTGTTTAACGGAACTTTTCGAACCCTAGTGCTGATAGTGGTTGCCCACAGCTTAAGGTAAGGATCATTATGATTATAGCCTCCACTTTACACAATAAACTCTGGACTAATTATTAACCTAAGTATAAACATGCAATTAATTTTTTTCAAGTGGCTCAAGAAGATGGTAAAAGAAATAGTTTTATATTGAGCTGAGATGCCTCATGCCTATATTAGTTTTAAGTGTTGGTCATGGTTCTTACTTCTTAGAAGAGGAGGAAAAAAAAAAAAAAAGATTCCTCGATCTATGTCAGGTGATTCTTGTAAGATTTTTAATCACAGACAAATTTGAAAATTGGACTAATTTTTATTATAATCTAAATTGATATTTAATCAATTAAACTATGAATCTTGTTAAAGGTTGTCAAATATGATTGGCTACTAACTTTGAAGGAACACACCAGTTCTCTAACCACCATTGGACTACAAACTAGATCAAAATTTTGATATATGGATAAATTATATGTTTGTCAATCTCACCTGAAGTAATCATTGAAAAGGAATGTAATATTTTTTATTATTGCATTGTCATTACTTATTATATATATACAAACATAAGAAAATAATCCCTACAGTCAAAGAATGATAACTTGTGGTTTTGTATTCTACTGAGCGAGTATGGAAGAAAGGGTTCATTGTGTTGTGAATTTTTTGCACTAATGTTTTAACTCTATTTTTTAAATATATTCTTTTATCATTTCCAAATCATGTGAAGCATGCCACACGTATAGGATTTTTTTTTCTCTGTAGTAATCGAGAAATAATTTAAATCTCCTATTTTCTTATTCTTTTCAATTGAGTTGTGCATATTTTTCTCATTTGTAAGAATGTTATACTAATAGAGGGATAATTAAATCTCCCATTTCTAGATGAAAGAAAAACTTGTTCTTAAGCATCGATTCAACAGTTGCTTTATATTGCCAATAATGTTTTCATGTTTTTACTTTCTTTCTTTTTTGAAAACATGTTTTTACTTATATATGTTGGTGTTTGTTTGCAGAGTGAAGCACATGACTCCACAACTTATTAAGAATCCTTTCACAGAGAGTAGAAATCCGGAAGAGATATGAAAGTGTTTTTACCTTTTTATCATTACACATATACTTGTGAATTCTGATTATAATTATATTACCCCGATTTTTTAAGCAAATTGTATTGCCCTTATTTATTTATAGGAGCAATACTACAAACACACACACACCCAAAAAAAAAAAAAATCACAATAGTTTAAGTTGACAACTTTTTAATGATTTTTATGTGAACGCGCCCCAATGTTATTTATTTATAGGAGCAATACTACAAACACGCACGCGCACCCACACACACACAAAAAGAAAAAAAAAATTCACAATAGTTTAAGTTGACAACTTTTTACTGATTTTTATGTGCATGCACCACTAATGTTATTTTTTTTTTTACTTACCACTAATAATTTGCCACATTTGTCAATTGTGAAATTTTGTGTCTATAGACTTTCTCTATTTATAGATTATGATATAGGAATATAAATTTCTAGTCTACTTTATACTACACCAATCACAGCTTGTTATGTATCTCTTTGACTTTTTTTATAAAATAATCAAATTTTACAATGGGGGAAAAAAATCAAATACCAGTATGATTAGTGGAACATAAAGTGAAACAGAAAAAGTGGGATAGAATTTGTATTCCTTATATGAGAAATTATGGATAGCTTAGTTAGTTTATTTCCTTTTTTTTTAACACAAAATTATGAATAGCTAAATGTATAGGAGACAACTATATATAGGTTATAACTTGTAAACTAGCTAGATTTCACTGCCATGAGCTAACTTTTTTTTTTTTTAAAGAAGTGCTATGAGCATACTCACTGATGAGTTGGTCTAGTCCAAAATTATAATATGGGAAACTATGGATAGTTAAATAATCTAACCACTCATGAGCATACCTTTGATGCATAATGAACCTATATATTTGATTCATGAGGGGTAAATGCATAATGAACCTATATTTGATTCATAATACTCCTACTAACTTGGAAGCCTTGGTGAGCTGGGGCTTCAATTTCCTCAAAGGAAGTAGTCTTAGAGTTTCTCATTGTAAACTGGCTTGGTGGGAAACAATTTATTATCTATGGATACAACCACAGGGTAGAGTTCATTAAGAAGCCACAAGCTCAAAGGAGTAGCTGGTCAAGCACATCAAAAGAGAGGTCAAAGCTCAAAAATGGAAGAAAAAATTCATGATAAAGAATTTTCAATAGCATCAAGTTTTACTTTTCTAATTGGGGTGTTTTCAGATTGTATTTGATGTCGATTAATTAATAGGTTAGTAGGGTTGTTGTGTTTTTTGAGATAGATTTAGAGAGCTTGTGACTCTCTCTTTGTATATCTTTTTGGGGCTATTTGCCTATTTAGGCTTTGTCAAATGTAATTTCTCTCTCTCTCTCTCTCTCTCTCTCTCTCAAACGTAGTCTTAGTTGTAAATTTGTAATTGAATTGTGAACCCATGTTTGAATTCCTACCTAAGTTTTGCCTTTACTCTAGTTTAGGGTAATAGAGTTGTTTGACTTTTGCTTTTTGATAGGTAGATAATGAGGGATTTGGATTCCTACCAAAGCTTTGTCTTTATTTGATTTTATGGTAATAAGAGTAGTTTGATTTTTCCTTTTTAATAAGTAAATAGTAGGTGAGTAAAGGTGAAATTTGAACCACAATCATAAGACTTAAACCCGTCAAGTCATCTAATTTACCACACACAAAAATTCAAAGTAAAGTATTACACAATTCATCTAAGCATAACCTTATTAAATTATGTTTTAACGAGGCTAGCAAGTTGCATGTGTTCATGGCAAGGAAGGGACTGAAGATCTGACAAAGAAACAAAGTCGGTAGTGCATTAGTACTGACTACGGGGGCGGCGCGTCTATAATGGGGGACACTAATACAATTGGGATGACTAAAATGGGGACTTTGGCATGACAATTAATCGCAATATTATCAATCGTCGCCCCACTTGTGTGGATGGGCCCCCGAACCCCAGACAATGAATTGGATGCTGACTTGGTTGTCCAACCTTTCCAGTTCATCCATCTCTGGGTCTTTTCACTCTTTGTTCTTGTCATCTTGTCCATAGCACGGCACCTAAGTTTATGCTTTTTTCTTTCTTTCTTTTTTTTAGAATCTTAGATTAATGTGAATTTAAGTTACAAGGTCTCAGTTTCTCAAAAAATTAAAAAAGTTAAGAGGTTCCATTAAAGTGTTAAAATGTTTTAGAAAATAAGAGGTTCCATATATATATATATATGGCAAGATTTACATATAGTATTTAAGTACTGTTTTTTAAGATTTTTTCTTAAAATTTTGCTATGTGGATTTTTTCTTATGAAATGAAAATGTATTTTTTTAATTAAGTAGCCACATGACTGAATCTTAAGAAGGAAATCTAAGGAATAACATCTAAGGTACTGTACCTAAATTTTGTCTATATTATATATGATTTTATTGTTGGGAATATATCTAATATTCTAGATATGTGAGAAGAAAAGAAAAAAATAGGGGGAGCTAAGTACACTACACAAGAAATTATGTGGTTCGACAATTTGTTTACATCCACGAAATTATAGTGATTTTACTATTTTTAGGGAAATTATACAAAGTGCATAGTACACAGTTTTCTCTCTAAAACTGCACATCAAATTCTAATATATATGAAATAATAATATTTATATTGGGTTGGGGATTCACAATTGGCAAATAAACAAGCCAAAAATTTTCCCTTTAGGCAATGGTTTGGGCCCTTCACTTTATATATATGGACTAAACCTTAAAAAATCTCCAATTAAAACCATGACACTTATATATTTTTACATGTTTTTTTTTTCATGATGATTGTTGTTTAGGATTTGATCATGATACCTTCACTTCTCTCTCTCTCTCTCTCTCTCTCTCTCTCTCTCTCTCTCTCTCTCTCTCATTTTTATGTAGGTGGGATTTATGTAAACTTGTATTCTCTCTCTCTCTCTCTCTCTCTCTCTCTCTCTCTCTCTCTCTCTCTCTCATTTTTATGTAGGTGGGATTTATGTAAACTTGTAGTCGTAGATATAGACAATCTTGATCAGTCATGTGGATTCTTAATTTAGCCAAGAAAGGATATATATGTAAGATAAATTGTTTGTGTGTGATGCTAGGCAATCTAAATATAGAAAGAGTTATATATCCACTTCTAGAAATACACATTTTATCCTTTTATTTGTCCATTAGGATATAGTCTTGAATCAGCAGCGCCGTAGCTCGCAAGTCTCTTAGTCCCTGTGGCCACGGGTAATTTTCCATTTATTAGTGCTGCCACTAGCAAGTTTGTCTTATTAAGGAAAGAGCCGTGTGGGTGTATATATACATCATACATGGCATGCAAATGCATCCATGCAGTGTAAACCACATTAGCAAACTGATGCTGAGATGTTATACATGGTTTAGGACTAATAATGTTTGGGTAGGGGGACCCATATGTGTAACCCATTGAAGAGGAATATAATGTGTGGTTGGGGAGTAATTGGGGGCAAGAGGATGCTTTTCCTTGTGCTGAGAACCTGAGAAGTAGTAGTAAGCAAGGACAGAGACAAAGTTGGTTGCCACCAAACAGCCCTGATTTTCAGCCACCTCTCTCTCCTTGATCTGAACCCTTAAGAGTTAAGATAGGTATTGGTGTGGATCATCATCATGATAAATACTACTCGATCCGTATGGCAAAAGATAAGGTTGACCAAGTTCCGATGTCCCGACATATTCCACGTGGTCTGACCCCTCACTGTCCCTGACATCTTGACCGCACGTGACCTCTGCTGGCTTTGTGCCATTCAAGCACGTGTCTGTAAAGTTTGAGGGGCTCAGACCGCTGAGTGTGAAGCCCACTTTTTTTGAAAGGCTTTAATTCTCTCACACTCAAAGAATACAGTATCATCCCTTCTAGACATCCTAGAATATGTATGTCTTGTGTGAAACTGTGAAAGAGTGAACATTTACTGAGCCTACATCTAGAAGTATCAACGTTAGAGACACACTTCTCTCCGAACCCAAATTCATGCTTTACTTAGTATTAACACATGATTGGCGTGTAAGTTGACCAGGGCGCGTTAGAAAATTTTATTTGGGTCAAGTTAGGCCACTAATATATTTATCAAGATAATTTCTATATACAAATATATACACTTAAAAAAGAAAAAAAAAAAAAAGAAGGGGCTTAGTATTTTCAAGTAAAGTTATGTTTGAGAGTAAATTTTCATAAAATAAGATTTATTTTTACTATTTTTACAGTGAAATTCTTAAAAAGTTTTATTCTCCATACAAATTATCAATTTTTATACTAAGATAAGTAAAAAATCATTCAATTGAATTAATGAAATTTTCAAAAATATGAATAATCCAAAACTTGAAAGAATAAGTTATGCTCCAAACATATTTGAAGGTATCTTACTCTAACTCATTATGTGACAACGAAAAAGACATTTAATGTGTAGTTTTAGTGACAATATTTTTTTAATGAGTCAAAGACTTGTTAATCGCCACATAATAAGTTAAAAAAGATAGATCTAAATATATGTAGTGTCAAACTTTATCAAATATTTAACATATATATGAGCACATGTTACAATAAAAAATAAATTTAAGTCTATAAATATTAGACCAATTTTTTTTTAAGAGCCATTGAACTAATTCAAATATTTGGAAGATCTAACTCTTATTTTTGTAGGCTAAATTTTGAAAACATTAAAATAATTATATATATATATATAGAGGAAAATTTTGGGAGGGTCATGACCCCTCGCCCATGTACATGGCACCGCCCCTAAAGTTGACATAACATGCTCAAATACATGTGATAAGGAATATTTTCATCAACAAGTAAATGGACTCATGTAATTCAATCACAAATTAACACACTTTCACAAAGGTATGAATTTAGGTGTAGAAAAAAGTGTAAGTCCGTGGAAGAGTGAGCCCCACCCACGTGCTATGAGAGCCTTGAAAAAATTATACCGGATGCAGGGTGTACCTTCTCGTAACTGTGGGCGGACATAATTTAGCTTTGAAATGTTTCTGATCACTCGAAGCCCCGAAGGATCACCGGGTCCCAGTTACTAAACGTACGGGATCATTGCGCAGAACTGGGCCTAGCATCAAGCGTTTAACATGTAAGCCGTTCCATGCATGCACGTTCCCGAAACTTGTACCATATCCGTTAGATTAAATCTCAGCAGGTGGATAATTTCACAACATTCGGCCGGCCAAGGCAATATGGTCTTGGTTTGGTTTGATTTTCTCTTCGCCTGTCTTTAATTATAATCAAATTAATCTATGTGTTACTGGGTGTTAAATTGCGGTATAATGAGTGCTATTAAGATATTTATTAATAAATAATTTTAAAATATTTTGACACTATATTTTTATAAAAATATATCAACGAGTCCAAGGTTTGCAGTTATGCAGTGTTATCAGTTTTGTATTTTGTGCTATTTCCTTTTTGAAATGTTACTTTGGTATCATAGTTTCTTTTCTTGGAAATCAACAAGGCCATATTGCATTCATGAACTACAATACTTCAAGAATTTAAATAAAGAAGAAAACCGCATTAAATATGATATTTAATTATTAGCACACTTTTATCATTATTAATCAATGTAGCCCTCCTTACAATTGAAAGAGAAAATGTCTGTTGGAAAGCCTGGAGGTTTTAAGTGTTTTCCAGAGATCAACCTGCTTGTTTCCCAGAAGCACGAAGGTTCAAGCTACCTTAAAAAATGGGCACTACCAAATAACACCTTTTTTTCCCCTGCCATTTATACTAGATAAAAGTTATTGGATGTCTTAAAAGAATTGGTTTAAAAAATATTTTTATAAACTTTTTACGGAAAAATAAAAAAACAACAAACTTTTTTAACAACTTTTTATATTTTTCATGAAAATAGTATTAAAATTTTATATTTTATCCCTCTAACCTTGAATTTTTTTATTATGTAATTGCGTTGTAATTCTATGATAGGCTTAGTGTCCAAATGAATAATATTGTTTTTAGAGCGATAATCCCTATATGGTCTTTTTATATAGATCGTAGAAACTTAATTCATCTTTAACTTACTTTGTTCTCTTCAAATTCCATATCTGTAACTAATACAATAAACTCAAGATAATAAAATGCATGAGATGGAAGTGTAATTTTTGTTATGTTTATAGGCTAGTGTTTAGAAGAGGTATTTTTATTTTGCGGTTGTCTCTCATTTTTGTTAATTCGCTGCATTTTTTGTAAAACAGGTATCAAAATTAATAGGGTATCTATAACATCTATTATATCAAAGTCAAGCAAATAGAATTCCCTAATAGTGTTGGAAATATGACTACGACTTATAAGTGAAGTAGTTAATATAACATAATTGAACCAAAACTTGTAAACTTAGAGCAATGGCATTGGGCACTCTAAAATAGAATAAAATTCCAATTTATGGATAAAAACTAGAGTATAGAATAAGAGATTCACACCAATGTGAATGCCTCTTAAACTTTTGGGTTCAGTGGTATTCCTATATATATGTTATATATATTACTACTTAATTGGAGTCTCCCCAAAATTTTCACTCCTCAAGAAATTGCATTAGATATTAATAGCACTATTAGTTTCTTTGTTGGTGGGTAAGTTTAGTTACAAGGAAGAGAGAGAGAGAGAGAGGATTTGTTTCCCCCCAATAATTTGAAATTTGAAAAAGGGAAAATTTGAACTCTAGACTCCCATTAGAGACACCAAGAAGATTGGCTTGTATTAGTTTAATATGTTAGTGTATTTTTATTTTTAGCTTTTATACGGTTTTTAAAACTTTATTTTTTAAATATAGTTAAATTTTGATAGTTTTATTTAATTTTATCAATTTTATTTTAAAAAAAAAAATTCATCCAAACACACTCAGTCCATCAATTATCCTCCCAATTTAACTACTCAAAGACTTAATTCATTTAGGAAATTTTCTTTTTCAAAGAATTTTTATATTGCCTTCCAAATGAAAAAAATAAAGAAGCTTTGTGTTCCTCTAATAATTATGTTCTTTTGATTTTCTTTTCTTTTCTTTTCTTTTCTTTGGAAATACCTATTTCAAAAGCCAATAAGTGAGAGGTTTTGTGAGAAGGCTCTTTTCCGCACCTCAATTGCGTGACAAGAAAACCATTCGAAACATTGATGTCTTATCGAAACATAAAACTCACTATATACATAAAGAAAGAACTATTTTTTAAAGGAAAGTTTTTAAACTCAATTTCAGAGCAAGGTTGGTTAATTAATCGTGGTTAGAGGAACATATGCCTTGCTCTCTAATATGTAATTTGCATCTTATGCATTCCCTTAATTACAGTTTTCTAGGCCATCAAGTTGAACTAATTTTTTCTAGTTGATGCAACTTTTGCCGAATAAGATAAGCAGTAAAATCACGCTGCTCTGGGGCGCGTGGAGAAATTTTTTTTATAAAATGTAAAAAAATTGACGCTTGACTATTTTGAATAAACCATATATGACTCTTTCAACCTATCAAAGCTTCAATATTAATCCCAAATGATTACCTACCGTGCAACTAATTGGATTTTGTATATAAGATTATAATTGGACACATGCAGGGCATGCACAAAAATTATTTTTTTTACATTAAAAATGAATTTTGTTTTTACAAATAAATTTGAAAAGGATTAAAATATTTTTATTTTATTTTTTTAAAGAGAAATATGCATGAGGTGCATAAACAAAAACTAATAAAAAATAGTTAGTAAAGTATTAAGAAAATATATACGCGCTAGAGAGGAGGTTGAGAAGTGAGAATTGAGAATTGAGAATTGAGAAGAGAGAATTGGGTTTCACAAAGCTTCTCATGTGACCAAGTATTTGTCTTGGTAATTGCTTGGATTCCGCTTTTACCGCACGCTTTTCCACCATTTTCTCCTCTTAAAGCTCTCTCACAAAACTATATTATTCTCTACATAGCCCCATTATTTCCTTCATCACTGAAAGCTAGCGCGTGGTTTTCTCCAGAAGAGCTTCATATTGCTGCTTTCTTTTCTTTTTCTTTTTTAATTTTCTCTCTTCTCTGTCTTCACAGCTCGACGGTGGGAAACTTCACTCAGAATTCTCATTGATAAAATGATAAGTGTACTTTCTCTGCTTTCAAACTAGCTAGTACATATACACTTCGCTGATTACTAGCAGTACATATATATTTTGCTCGTAGTAATTTGTTAGCCCATAATATATCACTACCCCATATCTTTAATTATTTCATCCGTACGATCTGATTCGGATACAGCAACATCTACGGTTCAGAAGCAGCTACACAAGAATTTGGAGCTATCTTTGGAATGGTCATGGTCATGGTCTTTGGTTTGATTGTCAGTAAAAAGCCAAAGAACACAAAGCTCTTGACTTGACACAACAGTACTTGTGAATTATATAGCCTTTTGTTGGGTCTTTATGTAACTGCTAGTTTCTGTTGAGCAGTACAGAAAACTGTGCAGAATAAGATCCCTCCTAAGTTTTACCATAATTTGTAACCGATCACTCCCCAAGTTCAAATCTTGACCCCGGATCTAAAATACTTGTTGAATTTTCTTCTTCTTTCATATTTTTCCCGTTCTCAATCTTTGAATTTTTCAAGAATCTCTGCAGCTATATATTTTTGTGGATAAAGATAAAAGCTTTGGCAGCTTGATTCTTCAAGTCTTTGCTTGAGAAAACGGTTAACTTGGGGCGGTGGTTTGGTTTGGCTTTTGCTTTGAGTCTAAGTCTCAAAGATCAGAGAGAGAGAGAGAGAAAGCTGGCAAATAATACTAATAAGTGGTGGGAGAGAGTTGATGTGGCCATGGCGGGTTACAACAATGAACAAAACCCAGGTCAAGCCGGTTCAGCTCGCTATGCTCATCACCTTCTCAGGCCTGAACTGCACCTTCAGAATCAGACTCAGACTCAGACTCAGAGACCTCTTTCTATTGATAATCCTCAACCTTCCGATTCTCCGGACTCTCCAGACGAAGGAGATCACAAGCATGACTCCGATGCACAAGCCACAAGCTCCGGTGCAGCCACTACAAACTCGAACCGCCGTCCACGTGGCCGACCACCTGGATCGAAGAACAAGCCGAAGCCACCGATAATCGTAACTCGGGACAGTCCGAACGCGCTCCGATCGCACGTGCTGGAAGTGTCGAATGCTGCGGACATAGTGGAGAGCGTGTCGAATTACGCGAGGCGAAGAGGGAGAGGGGTTTGTGTGTTGAGTGGAACTGGGACAGTGGTGAATGTTACTTTGAAACAACCTGCGGGGAGTAGTGTGGTGACGCTGCACGGTCGGTTCGAGATTCTTTCCTTGTCGGGGACTGTGTTGCCGCCTCCTGCTCCTCCTGGTGCGGGTGGTTTATCGATATTTTTGTCTGGTGGACAAGGACAAGTGGTTGGGGGAAGCGTGGTTGGTCCTTTGGTTGCTTCGGGTCCTGTGGTTTTAATGGCTGCTTCATTTGCTAACGCTGTGTTTGAAAGATTACCTTTGGATGATCCAGAAGAAGTTGCTGTGCAAGTCCAACCCACTGCTTCACAGTCTTCAGGAGTCACTGGTGGTGCCGGAGCTGCACAGCTTGGTGAAGGTGGTGGAGGAAGTGGAAGCGGCGGCGGTGGTGGTCTTTTTAGTATGGGAGGGAACAATAATATGGGAAATTTTCCATTTTCAGGTGATCTATTTGGATGGGGTACTGGGAGTGCTGCAAGGCCTCCTTTTTAATTACTGGGTGGGTTTCTAGTAGTATTAGATTTTGAGTGATTGTAGGGGTTGATCCATCGAGATTAATTTAATTTTCTCAGCTTTTGAATAATTGATGAAGGTGGAGGATGATGATGATGTTGATGAGAGGGAAATCATGTAGCTAGCTAGCTTCTTTTTTGGTTGTATGATAAAAATGTTTGTGATATAATTTTAACAAATTGTTCCTCCTCTTATCTTTACAAATTGGAAGAGAAATAAGAAAAGGTTTCCTTGAATAATGTTTAATTAACTGGTAAATTTATGAATGAAGGACTTAGTACTATCCAGTGGAACTGGAAGAAACCCAGGTTGGAGCAAATTAAGGATTGCAGACTTCTCAAAAGGTCAGTAATTTGTACGACTTCACAAAACCATTTGGGTCCTTGAATGTCATTCTACTTATTGCAGCTAGTTTTATGCATAAGTGATAGTTGTATTGTGGTTATGACTGCTATGATGAACATCTCTAGGGCTTATTTATGAGTTTCCATTTCATGAGGAGCACATCATCACATGCTTTATTTTTATTGAATATTAGAGTTAAAGAATGTGTTTCAGTTTGTGAATTTCTGACAAATTTTACACAGTATGGGAACTTATGGTATCATTGGTATGAAGCATGAACATACTACCTAGTGCATATTTTTTTAATTATATAAAAAAAAAAAATTAAAGTATCATTTTTTCATTTAATTATATCTTTTATTTTTTGTCTGGCCAAACATCCTGAGTCCATATTGCAGATAGTGTTTGCTTGTTGCATGAACCAATGTGTTCTCCGTCTCTCCTGCCATGCCAACTTGCAGTTAGCTGACCAAACGTTACAGCAGTAACGTTTATCTTGTCAGTTATAAAACATAAAACATTTACAGTGTTAGAGCCTTGGAAATAAAATATTTTGTGTCTAAGAGCCTACAACATTTGACCACCTGTTTAACACTTTTGGATTTTAAAAGAATGGAACTTGTTCCCTAAGAAAACCAAAAATATAATATTATAGCTTGCGAGATAAGTGTTTGAGTAATGCTAGGAATATTATAATTTTTTATTACATAGAGCTTAGAATCTGATATATGACGTATCACCAATCACCTAAACACATTTCAAATAGGTGCATGGTTGAAATTAATTAATAACATACATTGCCATATTAATTTATAAGCATTATGTACAAAACTTATAGTACATTTATCAACAAGTTCTGTCAAAAATAGAGAACCTAGAAAAAGAGGTAAAAATCTCAGGAATTGGTTGTATTTTGTGACTTTGAAACTTGGGAAAGGGGAAATTTTGATTTGGAAACTTGGGAATATGTTCTCCTTCTGGTTGGTTCTTGAAATGCTTGATTTTATGTCCTAAATTTCCTCCAAATCAGTTACTACTTTCGAATCATGCAAATACCAAACCCCAAGAGGCCTGTCTGTATTGATCTTCCGCAGTTAATGATACTGAATTTCCTACCAGCTCTGCAAATTGCTTATTTACCTTGCACACTGATAGTCGTTTTATTGGACAATGTTTTAGTCATCTGAACTCATGTCTACCATAGTCGATACACAAGCATAGTAGGAAAGAATGCATCCATGGAAACCAGATTACTTAATGGGATAAGATCCCCTCCCATTAAATTCTCCAATTCCCTTCATTTGAGTCAATTCATTTTATCACTTGAAATACCAAACGGATGGCACTTTCTTAGACCTTATAATTCTTTTCAACAAAAATAAGCTAGATTCAGTGCTACTGAAGAACTTTATACCTAGGTATTATGATATATATACAAAGAACGGTAGGAAACGTACGTCTATCTAGCTTTGTTCTAGAATCACAAGTGGTCCTCCTACTCCTAGATAGCAACTGTTATTGAAGTTATTTAGATATATGTAGATAGAAAGTCAAGAGATGCATGCATGGATTAAGCGAAAATTGATACATTTTGTTGATGAGACGTTGTGCATTGATTGAGTGCCTCATCAGAAGTAGTTGATTAAAATGATGAGCATTGAACTTAAGACTCGTTTAATTTTTATCTTAATTAGTGTTTTGACTGATGTGAAAGCAATAGGATGTATTCCCGAAACATTCATGTAAGAGAGACCAAGGCTGCATGTGGCAGATTGGAGCATGCAGAAGAAAAGAAATTGATTTTGACTACTATAGGTTAGACGATAAGATTGAACATAGTGCGCACTATTGGTCCAACGTGAAAGAGAGCAATATTTTCGTGTTCTTCATTATGTATAGTAGAGCATGAACAATTTTTGAAAACTTTACTTCGCAGTTTTATGTATTTCAAAACTGGCTTGATACATTGCATTACATGCATGCATGCTTCATCCTCTTTCTTCCTCTACTTTTTTCCCCTGGTATTCTATTTCTTTTACCTTTGGTCTTAAGATAGGAAGCCATCTTCTATAGGTCATGGTCTTCCCTGTAATTTAATTTTGTTGATAAAATTGATAGTTACAATGGAGAAGTGAGGTTTGAACTCTAGGCCACCTAAGCTAAAAGGCTTTCGACAATCTTACCTGTAATTGAAACACAATAATTTGATAGTATTCTATATATTATATTTATATATTTGAGAGTAGATGGGACTTGAAACGGATAAAGATTACATGAAATATAAAGTGCCAAGAAACTAAATTCATAAGATAAGGTTAATTCAATAGCTGTCTACCATTGAAAGCCCTATCATATAAAAGGGAGTGGTAGAGCATGTATAATTAAGTTCTTAAAGCAAGATCTAGGATTAGGACAGACAAGAGTTTGATTTTTTTTTTTTTTTATCAAAAATTCTTATAATTCAATTAGTTGGTAGTTTCTAATGTCTCTAAGGGGGACATTTAAGGTTCAATTCCCCCCGCTTCATTGTAAATTTGTAACTATCAAATTATTAACAACAAAAAGATTGTTCCTTTTCCAATACTACAACTTGATGAAAGGTGATATATAGATAATCAATTGCAGCCTTATTGTAGACCCTTGAAAATTTAGCATCATATACACACGCTTGCAATTTTCCTATTTTGGGTTATTGACTCTAGGATAAGCGTCAATAAGTTAATTACTACCTTTTTTGAAAGAAAGTTTATTCTATATATGTATCCCTCAATAATTTGATGTATTGACCAATATGTATGGATTCTTTCAGAAACTAAAATGCTAAAAGGAAAAGATAGTACTCCTCAATAATTTGATGTACCAATATGTATAAATTCTTTCAGGTTAACAGTCACCTGTATAACATAAATTGTGCAATTTGTTTTTTTTTTTTTTTGTTGATTAGTGTTCTGCATTTGTTTTACAGTAATGTTTGTTGCACAGAAGTAGTTGCAAACATTAGTACCAAAGATTTAGAAATCGTATTTTGAAAACACGATTTTGGTTATAATTTTAAAATCATATTTTGAAGAAACTATTTCAACTGATATGGTGCACACACTCCTTACACACTGATGTATGTAATAATTAGCCTTCTTTGTTATAATGTGATGAAAAAGATGCTATCAATGTATTCCTAAATCCTAAAGATCTTCAAAAGGAAGACTCTTTTTACCTGAATTATATGTTTCCAGTTCTTCTTTTTTTCTTCCATTTGCAATCAACTTGGAAGAAATAAAAAGAAGCATGCAGGGGGGGAATTATCAAAGTTGGTGGAGCAAAGTGTTGGTATCATGAGCTTGTTAGGTTTTTTTGGGTACTGGGAGACCCATTTTGCACTGTATTGAGTGTCAACTGTCACTCCGAGCACACATACTCGAGAGAGAAAGAGAGAGAGTGCATGCACTGGACTATTTGCAAACCAATGTCTGTCTTCATGTTGCAAAGATGTCAGGCAAATAAATAAATAATGCAGCAAAGATATCATATCCTGGGAAAGGCATATACCCTAGTTTTTTCTGTCCCATCTCACAGTAATTCATTTCATTTTCTGTCCTCCCAACCATGTCTTTTCTCATTATTGGGAGCTTGGTATTTGTTAATTCATTTTTTAATTTTCTCAATTAAATTCATTTTTTTAAATAAATTTATAATATATATAAAATTTGAAGATTTTGACTATTTGTTGATTTCTTCTAAAGTTGACACATAAACTTTTAATTTTTTTTTCACATCATTATTTTAATATATATTGTTTTATTAAATAAAATTTTATAAAGTTTCTTATAAAATTGTGAATTCTCTGAGTAGAAATTTTGTATAAATATATCACTATTAATATTTTGATTTAAGTTCTTTTCTTTATAAAATGTAGAATAAAATAACATATTAGAATATTTTTACAAATAAATAATTCTATTAATAAATATAACTTTAATAAAGTTATAATTAATATTATCAAGTTAGTATTTAGAAAAATAAAATAAAATAGAGAAGATTGTATTTTGTTAAACTTTACTATATTGTTCGGATTATCGGCTAGTAAATAAATAAAATGGAAGGCAAGGTGCTGGAGAAGGAGAAAGTGTAGACAAACAATTAGACCCTAGTTTGTGATATTACACAAATAAAGACAATGAAGTTAAGTCGTGAATTTGATTTTTGATATCCAGTCTTCTATAGCTGCTTTTGGTTACATTATTTTTGCTCATACTCGTAGATTAGATTATGTTTTAGCTCACAACTTTACTAAAAATGTTAGTGGGTTTTCTGTGTGGATGGAGGATATTCCACTATACTTTAATAATGTGTACTTTTAGCTAATATTGACTAAGTTTTTTCAATAAAAGTTCAAAGTTTTTCTTCTCAAAAAAATAATATATATATATATATATAAATAAAGTTAAGCCGTGAATTAGATGTGTTGAGCTTCATGTGGCAAATTAGGCCTCTCATGTCCAAAATAATGACCCGTTTGGTAATGTTGTTCTAGTAACATTTTTTAAGTGTTGTAGAAATACATGTAGGTGAAAAAGTGCTGTGAAAATACGTATTGTATTGTTTAAACAACGAAAACTGTTGTTCAAATAACATTACAAAACAAGACCTAAATTTCTCCATTGTTTTGCAACATATCTTTGTTTAGCTTGATTACCCTCTAAATTTGGCAAACGATGACATTCACTTGTAGAAACTATACTAGTTTCCTAACTGGCATTGATCCATGCATGGAAGGGTTGAGTGGTTGACCCTTATGATTCCTGTAGATTATGGCCAAAAATGATATATCATGTATGACTGAGGCATAAAATTAAAGTCGAATCTGAGCCAACCAAAATGGTGAGGAGCCCAAAACATTGCATTGTTCGAAATAGGGAGTGGCAAAGTTGAGAGACCAAACTGAGTTATTCCAAACATGATGTTTTTTGAATGTTGAATTTGGAATTAAGAGAGACATACCCTGGTGGGGAGAATTTCAGAATAAACTTTCTAAGACAGAAATCTTAGCCTTACATGGATCTTTTTTGTTCTAAAGAGCCTTTAAGGAATCTAGGAGACATGATAAGGTAGTAATTCTTATATACTCTCAGAGTATGGAGAATGGTATTCCCTCTTTTCACATTTATAGTGGAGTTCATTCATTAAATTTATGATAGAATTCACCATGAATGTAAAAGGAGTAAGCACCATTTCTCCGTACTTCAAGAGAACCTAAGAATTTTCCCTAATAATAAGGAGAGAATCTCGATTTTCGATTCTTGAGATAGGCAAATTTATAGCTGAATAGGCACAAGAGAAGGGTCCAGATTAAGTTGTCCATGGTGCTAACTTGTGATAGATGGATATGTTTGATGTGAGTAGCAGTAGCACTGTAGTATCATCAAAATAATTAGAAAGCATACTTGGGAGTTGGATCCTATTGCTTGGTACTGTTACTGATCAAATCAGCCACCCAAAAGTATTATTTGGGGCTCCTTGTTTTGGAAAAGGTTTGAAGGAGTCACATCACATTGGGGTGGAGGACCCAAGAGTCATCCCAAATTCTAATTGAGGTTCCTGATCCCATATCTTATACCATTCCAAGTGAAGGATGGATTTGGCTTTAAGGAGGCAAAGAGGAATGGGGTACCTTTTAGATATTTCCAAAACACCAATTGAACTCAGAACTTGTTACTGCCAGTGGCAATTTGCTTACTAAGTTTAGCTATTAGAGCCCTATTTGCTTCAGAGAATCTCCTTAGTTCAAAACCACCAGTTGATTTAGGTTTACATATTTCCTTCCAAGATTTAAGATGGCAACCTCTAGAGTTGGGATTTCTATTCCGAAAGAAATCCTTGAGGAGCTTATCCATTAAGATACAAGTGGATTTTGGAAGATATATGGTAGACATGGTATAAGTTGGTAGTGCTGTAAGGACTTTTGTTCACCAACCATCAACTGTGGTATCATCTTTGAAATGAGATCTTGGAAAGTAGATCTTTTAGATGTCCCTAAAATGAGAGAGATACCAAGACAAGAGGCATTGGAGGAACCTCATTGGAGGATGTTAAGGCTAGACATGCTAATAAATACATTCTTTGTGCTGGTACCAGTGTAGTTGAAAAGGATAGAAGATTTAGCTTTGTTGACGGATAGCCTGATCATGCTTGGAATTGATCATAGTAAATGCATTATAGAAAATATAGCCTCTTTGTTGATGCCCATTTTTGCAAATATGTACCCAAAGGCTTATGAGGAAAAAAGCTCAATGAAGAGCAAGGCCCAAAGGCCCACCAAGAAAACCAAAGAACAAGAAGGGTCCAAAGAAAGAAGTGCAAGTGAAAGTAATCTACGGTAAAACGCAAATCTGCCGCAGAATACAAGTCTGCCGCAGAATACAGTTTTCTGGCAGGATGGCTTCGGCAGATGAAGATAAATTGGGCCCAATGCCCTTTTGATCCAGTCAACATTATTTGGCCCACAAAGGCCCAAATCATTTTGTATAAAAAAGATAGGCATGAAAACTGATACGAAGAAGAACGATGAAAAGAAACAAGAAGCAGCAAGAATTGCGTGAAGGAAGAGTCAAACTAAAGGAAACGACAAATGCAACAGGAAACGCGTGAAGAAATAAGACAAAAACACGCAGTAGACGAAACAGAAATAATCTGCTACGGTAGGAATGGCATGGGAGACAAAAACAAAAGACAGTGGAGTAAGAACAGAAGGGCCGGGGCACCACCAACCTGTACCCAGCCAATACAAGGGAGGTGGGCCCACGGTCAAAGAGATTCAGAGGGCGTGGTTTGGTGGTGGGGGAAAAATGGGGTCTATATTTGGTTTCCTGCCATGACTTCTTTTGGGAACATATCCTGCTGGGATGATATTTTACCCAAAGAAAGTAATAAATGGTTGGGACCACTGATGCATGCCATAGAGCTAGGTAGTGAGGTAGAAGTATACGGTAGGAACAAACAAAAGAGAATTTTGTCGTGCAACAAACATGTTCTGAGCAGATGGCAGTGGTCGGGGCAACCAATGGGTGAGTGGGTAATCTTGAAAGGATGCCCACAACAAACCAAAAACAGTTGGTGAAGCCCTAGGGGTAAAAGGGAGAAATCCCATTGAATTAGCTCACTATAAAAGGGAGGTAACCACGGCAGAAATAGGGGGACCGAAGTGGAGGAAAAAATAGGGGAATGAGTAAAAAACAGGGGAATGAGTGAAAAACAGGGGAAGAAGAAAAACACCCAGAGGGGAGAAAAAGAAAGAAAGAAAGAAAGAAAACGAAGAGAGAAAACGCGGCAGAAATAGGGGCATGCATCAATAGACCATCTTTTCCCTCCCTCTTAGCAAATCCACTCTTTGAAATCTCTAAAAGTAATAGCTAGTAGCCATTTAGGCCTATTCTCCAAAATGAACAACTTTTATGGCAGGAGCTCATGATAAGATTGTTGAAGTTGGAGTTTGGGTTCCTTCTTGGTTTACTTATTCTATGGGCAGATTTATTACTTGATTTTGATTGCAAATATATTTGATTTCTCTCATTATAACTTATATCTGCCGTATTTAGTCATCCTGCTATAGCACGTTTTTATCACGTCTGCCGCATCAGTTGTCCTGCTGTGGTGTCTTTACTTGTTGTATTATTTATTCTGCTGTAGTACCTTTTTATTATATTCACCGTGTTAACTATTATACAAGCTAAACCATTTCCTGCCGAAACTTTCTTCTTTATTTGTTGTTACGTATTTTACTGTTGACACAAGCTAATCATTATCCTGCCGTAAGTATATATATACATATACCCTGTTTCTCATGTTCTGGAAAAATATATTTTATATATGTATATGTGAATACGTATAAGTATATATACTCATATATGTATGTATATATTTGAGAATATGCTAACCCATTTAAACTAACACTTGTTTGATGGGTATTTGCTTTGGGTTTTTTAGATTTGTTTATGCACAGGAAGTAGAAAAGTGTTTCCGCAGTAAAAATGGTAGTCATTCACATTGCCGAAGACTTTACTGCACGGCAGACAGCTTTAAAGCACGGCAGACAGCTCTATTGCACAAGGCTTTATGGCAGGAAGCTTTAAAGCACGGCAAACAGGAAGCTTTAAAGCACGGCAGGAAGCTTTAAAGCACGGCAGACAAACTTGCTGCATAGTAGAAAAGTCAATCCTGCAGTAGAAACTGGAGAAAAGTTCCTACGGCAGAAACAGGGGATAAGCCCATTTCACAGCATGTTCCCTTGGACTTGGACTCAACGTTTGCGCACAAGCCGGCCCAAATTGAGTTCCAGTTGGACCGGTCTCAACTTCCTTACTCAGAATACTCGGGCCTACTACCGCGGCAGGCAGCCCAGCCCAACGCACAACAAAAAAGGCCCCCACACTCTTCTTTTTCTCTTAACGAAAATTATAAGATCATCGACAAAAACAAGACGAGAAAATCTAGGGCAGCCTGTTGATACTTGGATACCTTTGATATCCTCGTCTCCCTCAGCCTTAGGGAGAAGCCTAGAAAGGACATCTATAACAAGAATGAAGACGAAAGAAGAGATGGGATCATCTTGCCTAAGCCGTTCTGATTAAAAGAAACCCATAATATACCCCATTAATAAGAACAAAGAATAGGTGGTTGTGATGCATAGTTTGATAAGGTGAATCCAACTGTCACATAACCCAAAACATTTGACAGTGGAGAGGAGAAAAAATGTAAGTCAATGTTATCAAAAACTTTTTCAAGATCAATTTTAATAGCAATATAACCAAGTTTTTACTTGGTAGCTTTCATATAATGAGTGATTTCATGAGCAACAAGGATGCTGTCTTGGATTGACCTGCCTGGAAGGAATGCTAATTTCCATGGGCTGATAATCCTAGAGAGGATTGGCTTAAATCTATCAGCAAATAATTTTGATATGATTTTTTTAGGCCACATTACATAGGTATATATGAGGTCTGAAATTTTAAACTGTGGCAAGACGATTAGACTTGGAGATGAAGATAATGAAGGTGTGATTTAGTTCTTTGAGAGGGAAACATTTATTGAAGAAGCTTTGGACAACTGATAATATCTTTGCTAATGATTTCCAAATAATGCTTATAAAAAATCGTAGGCATTCCATCAAGGTCAGTAGCTTTGTATTGGACACCCCAGGTTGAACACAATCTTTTTTATTTTCTCACCATCATGTTAGTCCCAAACATGGATAGCAGTCTCACTAGGGTGGTAATCACAAAATGCAACCTTGTGTTTGCAAAGAGAATATATTGTAAAAATTGTGTCAAGATGCAAATGAGAGTCCTGGGTATGTATTGGGAAATTTGTATCCCTTGGAAATAGACACAATTGTATGACTAGATACATCAACCCCGAAAGCCACAACCTTATCCAAAGACCAGCTTCTCTCTACTGAAACAAATACTTCATCCATAAAGAAACACCATCCATTAAGTGAGGTTATTGTACGTGTGAGAGTGAAACATGTAATACGATCACCCATCACAGCCACACGCTAACAAGGAATTAAGGCCTCAAGGTCTTCATTGCTTACCGGAGAGAAAGGGGCTTGAGAGAATAGAGAGGTGGAGTAATTGATAAAATTCATCGCCAATATTACTTCTACTCATTGCAAACCCATACTATGCATGGAAAAATGTAATATAATTAGCTTTATAAGAATATAATGTAAAATTTGTAGGTTAAATAGTTCACATGTTATTAAAAAATTATTTTATATAAATTTTTAATGAAACATATAATGTATTTTGCATTCAACAACAATACGTAGTGATATATATATATATATATAAGGATTTTTAAAAATATATACCGATTCACTAATTTGAACAGATCCAAGATCCAAGAATGTTAAAAAAAAATGTATATTCTCATTCCATAAAACACGTGTAACATGTAACATTAAATTTAAATTATTATGTAAATTTAGAATTGTAGCATTTTTTTTCTTTCCAAATACGAGTATAATGTCTACATTATTGAAACTTGAATTTTAAGGTAATCTTGTAAATATTTATCATTTTTATTACTTTTTTATAATTCATATCTCTAATTTCTAATGCCTATTTTGTTTAGATTTTTTAGCTCAAAATTGAAAAGGCAACTTACAAAAAGAATCAATTTAAGACCCAATTAGTCCAAAATGGGCTGAATTGAAGCAAAATGGACTAAAACGGACCAAAATGAATCAAAGTGGCCCAAAGTGATCCGAAGTGAAGCAAATTGAATGGATAGAAATGAAGTAGACCGAAGTGGACCGACATGGACTAAATGGATTGAAGTGGACCGTAATACTACGCTGATGTGACCTAATAAGAGCATAATAATAATAAATATTATTCTCTGACCTAAGAATAATAAATAAAATAACATATATTTATTTAGCTTACGGTGAGAATTAGGCTTTTTTTTCTTTTTTTCTTTTTTCTTTTTTTTTTTTTTTTTTTAATGGAATTAGGCTTTATTGTTTCAATGTAAAAAAAAAAAAAAAAAAAAAAAAAACAAACAACAACAACAACAACAACAACAACATTATTATGTGTCCAACTAACAGTACGTAGTTCAATATAAACTATCAACCCCACAATTATATGCATATTCCAATTACATTTTTATACTCATAGTCCCATGATCTATATATAGAAAGATCGATTTGAAAAACATCCTTCACCATTGCATTTCAAGCAAAAAAAAAAAAAAAGCAAGCGAGCATCACACACTCCTAAAAGGCCATCCAAATTTAAACATAAAGTATGCACAATCGAATTGTTTTGCAGGTATATAAACTCCACCAAATAAGCAAATTCTCTAATGGTATTTTCACACTTGAGTCCAATAGTATGAATGCTATGAATTATGATGGCATTCCACGTAACAGTCTTGACCCAAACATCATCGATCTTTCTAGAATTCTAACTATTTTCTTTAAACCTCCACGTCAACAATTTTAAGAAAGAGTTTTCGGTTGTAATAATAGTTTAAAAGTATAATGTTATCTTAGCTTTGGTAAGCATTATCACATCTATTTTGTGTTTAATTCCACACTTACACGTATACAAGAGAGATTGCAAGTTTCTCTAAAAATATACTCATTACGTATATTTTTCTTTTGTAAGAGATTAAAACTAATGAGCTCTTTCTAAAAAAAAAAACTAATGAGTTAAATATGCAGACATGAAGCCAAGAGAATCCAAGAGTGAAAATCAATTAATAAGTGGCTTTTGAAGAATTTAATGAGTCAAAGATGTGTGGAAACATAAAAGGAAAGAGAGAAATTCGTTTAAGCTAAAGATGGAAAAAAAAATCCTGACATGGAAATATTTTGACCAATTTTGGTATTTTGGCCATATCTTTTTACTCCGATATCGGATTTACTTGATTCTTGTGGCCACATAAAGAGAGCTTATATGGAAAATTCTTAGGTAGTTCCGGAGTATAGTGAAATGGTACTCCTTCCTCTCACATTCATGGTGGACCCTACTATAAATTTAATGAGCAGATCTCAACATGAATATGAGAGGATGGAGCACCATTCTCTATGCTCCAAGAGTACTTAAGAATTACTTCAACTTATATATCTAAAACTTTGTAGTTTATCAAAACTTCAGAATCTGTCGTATTCAATGCCAAAACTAACCTGGAAGTTAACCCATCATTGAAAAACAGGAATTGACATTTTATATTTTCCTTTTTAGGAAGAATAAGGGTTTTGAATGTTATAAATACTAAAGTGGTACAAGGGCAGCCACGTTTTTGGGCTGCTGAAAAAAATTATTTTTATCAATTTTTGAGAGTTTTTATTTGTTGGAGTTTATGCCCTAAAATCCAATTTATTGGCATGTCATAAATAATTAAATTGTTTAATTATATGAGACAATTTATAAATGAACTAATGGGACATTATCATAGTCCTTGAAATGCATTGTATGTGATTTATGTGATTTAGTCACAGAAGATATAAATCACAAGTTCCTTGTAAACTCAAAATATAGTTCATAGTCGGTGATGAAATTGGGCATTTCATCAATGAAGACTATATAACACATCAATTAAGATGATTTGTCTTGATCATGGAAGTGGAGACTTCTAGTTAATGTGTTGATGTGTCTTAAGTGTTAAGATATAATGAACTTGACCGCTATGGGGTTAATTATTCAATCAATAACTGTCACCTGAATAATTAATCTCACGACTTTTAATTTCATAAACTCTCAATCCTAAGAAGATAGTGAACCCGATCATGAAATGTAGATTACTTTGATATATTAAAAGTGAGACCTAATATTCACGGTCAAAATTTTAGTATATTAGGTAACCACACGTAGTGTTGAGGGAACACATATTCTCAAAATTGAATTCATAATCTCTTTTTATAGAGACACGAAATATCTAATTGAGATAAGTTTAATGAAAACTGGTTATTCAAGGTGCTCACTTTAGTAAGGAGTTACTAAAGTTTATATTTATTAAAATTGGATTTCAATAAATGTGAATAACTAAAAGATTAAACTGGGTACTCAATGAAAAAATAGTTGTTTACAAAGTGATAGTTCTTTATAACTTTGTTCACTATGGATATTTCATGGAAAGGTCAAATGATATCATTAAAGTCCTAGGATACGATTTATTAATAAGGCCTAGAGTGCAATTATATTTATATAGTGGTATTAAATATAATTAATGGTAATTTTGGACTTGTCAAGAGTTGACAAATAAGGCCAAGGCCAATTCGAGCTTGAGTCTTATTTATTCTCTTTAGTCCCATCTCAAGCCACAAAGTAAAACTCAATTGGGCATGCCCAAAAGGCTAACCTAATTAGATAATCAATTATATTTATAAGAAAAGAAACATACATTTTTTCATATGTATGGAAATTGTGTGTATGTGAGTGTAAGCCACTCTCTTATTCTCCCTTGATCACATATGTGTAATTGGGATGTTGATTAGAGATATTCTCAAGTCTTATTTTTGAATTTCACTACATCAAGGTATGCTTTCTATTCTTTGTTCTAGAATTCAAGGTTACATGTTATCTCTCATGAATGAAGTAGATCTGTGTTTGTTGCTTCCTCTATGTATTTTGTATGAGATGCAAAACCAAATTTTTCAACATTATTCTCTATAGAAGCTTAAGAACCTAAGCTAGGGTTGGGAGTGAATCCTAAAAGCTATAAGTTGTCCACTATTCAATCCAAGCACATTTTTCACGTTTTAATAATTGAAATTAATTGTTCTATTTTTCATAATTGTTTTGCTAGATTGATATTTAATTTCTAATTCTTTCATAAGTATATTCTTAAATCTTCTTATGGTTAGAATAGGGTTTTATAATCTCTCTAGTAAAACGTGGTAATCTTGTTAGATATAACTTTTACCATAGGATTGCATCTAGGGTGTACGATGTTCTTGATTTTTTCTAACAAAGTTATTATTTTCTAAACTAAATTGTTAGAGCAATTGATAAATATAATCAACCAAAGAGAGTTCTATTAATAAGGCTTATTTCTAAGTCTTCCAATCGGATAATTTATATGTTAACTTACCTAATTGTGTACTAAATTGGATTGGTAGTGTATACTGCTTGCTCACTCCCAAGTGCAGGAAATCGTAGCAATATAATTCTTGGAGTACCGAGGTCGAACCACAAGGAGCGGGTAAATTCAAAGACAATGTAATTAAAAAAAAAAAAAAAAAAAACTTTTGGTGAAGATGAAGAATAATTTTTGCCTAGTAATTGTTAACAAGAATAATAATAAAAACTGATTTAAATCAATAATGTAAATACTAGGGCATCGGGGTGTTTCTCTACATCGATATGAAATTCTTTGTGATCTAAAAAAATATATATTTCATAATTGATTGTTCTTATACAATTAAAAACTTATGATTCGGTTGAACTGAGACAATTCAAGAACGCATGATAACCTAGATTAATAATGCGGTTAGAATAGTTTTCAGAAAAACTCATTCACTTTAAAACGTGATTTCTATTTGAAACTATTAGAAATTCATCTAAACAACAAGAAAAAACGTGATTGAACTTATTGAAAGCATGGAAGAACTAAAATCTAATTGAACAATCAAATATGTTATTGTCTAAAATGATAGAAAGAATCACATTGAATATTCATACCATATAGAAGAAACATAACCCCTAGCCCTAGCAAAGAGTTTAGGCTGCCATTAGAGAAAGGAAAATACAATGTTTTCTCTGCCAAAATTCATTCTACACAGCCTCCCTTCCAAATCCTAACGTCAAAAGTGTCCAAAGAAAATAAAACTTTTACTATTTTATTTTTCCTCTAGGTTTACCACATTAACTTGTGAGTTAATTTTGGCCTTCAAAATTGAGAATTTCGAAAAATTCAAAACTAGAAAGTTGTAGATATTTAAGTCACGGTTCCAACCTGTTTGACCTTGTGTCAATTGGATTTTTGAGGAGAGAGATACGCCCAAAATACTGATCAGTACTCAAATCTGATTTTTCCTTTTCAAATTCTACCTCTTTGATTTTTTTTCTTATTTGAAGCTTCCAAACATGGTAGATGACCCAATCACTCCAAATGCACCTCCTTAGACATTTAAACATGGTCCTTTAGCTCCACTTTAATTCTAGTTTGGCCTCTATTCTCTCACAAATTCCTGTAAACTTATCTTTCTCACATGATTTCCTGAAAGTAAAAAATTATACACAATAAATGACATTTTTTTCAAGAAATTATGTAAAGATAAATAATATGGACTACTGCAAATCATGGCTTAATTATACAAATTAAGCATAGTAATAAGGAGATAATACCCAAATGAATATATAATAAGTATACATTTTTAAGCGCTATCATATGCTTAACAATATTGGTGGCAAACCCTAATGCCCTAGTGATTTTAATTATTGAATTTTACCAAGCTTTCTTTTTCCTAAGTTTCAATCATATTTTCTATATATTACTGGTGCTTTTGACGTGTTCTTGTTTTCCTTTTCTTGGTAGAATGACAACCTTAATTGCACAATAATTTCCATTACAAAATTGGACCACATCAGGTTGGCATCGCTTTGCTTTACAGCAAAGTGAACATCAAGAAAAATGCAATTCTTTTTATTGCAAGAGAGACAAAGCCAAGAAAAGCTTAAGTCCCACCAAATCAAAGATATTACCTTTAAATCGTGGAAATCATAATCGAAGTGAATGCTTATCTTACTCGGTGTGAGCAATTAACTTCGTTTAAAAATAACAATTAAAAAGATATATATTAATAAAAAAAAAAAAATTTAAAGCATATTACCAACTTAAGCTTAAGTTTCGTCTACAATTGAATGGTAAACAAATGAAAAAATGGAGGCATTTATTTGAACCCATTCAAGATAAATAATAATATCACCAGTTTAACAATTCACCCAGATTACACAAAAAGGACAAAGTGCTAGAAGAAACAATATGTCAAAAAGACTTTTACTTTCCAGCAATGAAAGGGAATGTCTCTATCACTAAAGACTTGTAGGATTGTTATTTCTTAAACAATAACTACAAAGGTAAATATCAATCAAACCATTTACAACAAAATCCCCTGTTTTTTTTTTACCCACAATCAAATCTGAAACAACCAAGTGCCTAATAAATTTCAATATAATTACCAATAATCATCAAATTATTTGGTTCCATGACAATAGGTTCATGAAAAATGTATAGGGTTACCTTTATCTTCTAAAAATTATGCATTCCAAAGCACTAATAGGGTTCTCTTAATTGGTACAACCACTCATGCTGATTTATATATATATATATATATATAATCACTCGAAATAAATTATTGCCTCACCCCTTCATATGTCATTTCATGGCTACGAAATTCCAATATCCATTCCTCCCATTCAGATTACAACAACTAAAAGGTTGTTAAAAAAAAACCTGCTTGACTCACCAACCAACCCAACAAGCACGGGTCTTTTATGTGAAATGGTAGAGATTGGATAGTTTAGAACATCAAGGGTCAATTTGACTAGCAAGTTAAGATGTACCAACCCTCCGACTTATCTATACTATTATTTAAGGAGCTTCTCCTATTTGGATTCCTTATTTTTTAGTTCAATAATGTCCATACACTTCTATATTTAAGTAGAGACAAAATTAATGCTATGTTTGGAAGTTTAGAGAGGGAGGAGAGTAGAGGGGAGGAGAGTAGAGGGGAATGGTTATCCTCTATCTTGTTTGAGTGTTTTTAAAATTAGTAAGGAGGAAGGGAGTAATTAGTCCTTCCTCTTGTTTGGATGATTTAAAAATTAGGATAGAGAAGAAATAAAATGATTTAAATAGACAAATTTACCCCTATTTGAAAATGGACTTGTAACATTAGTCTATGATTAATTTATTAGTTTTGTAAAGTTTTAAACCTAATTATCATTCGTCCAAATCTTAGAATATAAACACGAAACCACAATTTTCAACAACTATTGCAGTTTATACATACAACCACAATTTTCAACAACTATTGCAGTTTATACATACAAACGCGTATCTAAAAATTTTATTATTACAAATCATACCAAAAACAAAATTGCTAATTAAAAAAATACAAGAGAAATTGCAAAATTTGATTTTTTTTTTTTTTTAAGTACTAACATATTACGAAAAATCATCAACCAAATTAGCCTACTGTATCTAAAATTCAATAATTAACATATTAATTTCCTGAACAAAACGCACATAGCAAGCCAAAGTTGATTTTTCGTAATTCCAAAAAAAAAAAAAATTCTTAGTGCATTGTTTGATTGTCGAGAAAGAAAGAAGAGAAAAGAAATGATAGAGAATTTGACAGACCTTGCCGAGAGTGTGAGCGAGAGCGGAGCCGGCGATGCCAGCACCGACGATGATAACGTTGGCGTCGGCAGCGTTAGTGGATTTACATTCTCCGTTGGCGGCCGCCACTGCTGCGGCAACGCAATTCACCGCCTCTCCAACGACCTTTTTCTTCGCGGCGATGAAACTATGAATCGCAACGACGAGCGTGAAAATTGAGACGACAATCACTCCCAACGCATACTGATCCAAAGCCACCGCCACCGATGAATGTCCGAGCCCAAGCAAATGCCCAATCTTGTGCATAGCCACAGACTCGAGATCGATCGCTGCGAGCGACATGGACCTAGTGATGTCGTCGTCGACAACCCACGACTTGGCGACGTCTAAATAGTGAGATTATTTTCTTTTTTTTTCATTCACCTTAAATTTTCTCAAGAAACAAACAAAGATTATTTATATAATTAGTTTGTAATTTTGTTAATTTAAAAAGGATAAACTGGGAATTCATATGGTCAATAATTTATCTACTCTACTCTCCCTTCAAATCTCTCCAATTTGAGGGAATTAAAAATGAGGGGTTAGAGATAATTAAAACCCCTCTAAACCCCTCCAAACCCCTCCTACTCTTTCCTTAAAAAACTACCAAACAAAGTAATTGAATTACTCTCCTTCCCTTTACTCTACTTCCCCTCCTTTTTTAAACTTCCAAACAAGCCATAAAAGACAATCTGATAAAAATGCAACTCTAACTCCCACTAAAATATTGCCTAAAAAATAGGACCACTCTCCAAATAATTTTTAAATTAATTTATTCACTTATAAATTAGATTTTCAAAGGCTCAACAACAACAACTGTTGCTTCAGTCGTGCCAAAGCTTTTGGAACTTGCCAGTGATGCAGAAAATAATGCATTATTGCCTTGGTGGAATGCTTCAGGAGATGTATATACTTGGTTTTTTTTTTTTTTTTTTTTTTTCAATTATCCAATCATGCATGTTTTAGAACTATACTTCTGCTTTATTACATAATTGCAATGTATAACAAATCCCAAATTAAATAAAAAATAGACAATCAAAATGTATTTTGAAATTTGTATCCACCCCAACTCACTAGGCCGTGACAAAGATGATGATAGTTCATCGTGTTTTGTAGCCCATTCCAACTGTTTTCCAAGTAAGATTTGTCATTAACCTATAATTGAAATATTGTGCCATTCACATATGCTGCGTAAGCGAAACAAGCAGATTTCAGTCCAATAGTCCTAATTTTGGAATTTTTATTTGAAACTTTTACATATGAAAACTTTGATGGCCATGGTGTATATGGGTTTTGTTTTTTTTTTTTTAGGGGTTTTGTTTAATGAGAGTAGAATTTGATGGATAAATTTTGCCAATTGGAAATGGATAAACTTGCGGTAACTTATCAGAAAATATTCCATAAAAAAAAAAATAATAATAATAATAATAAAATTATCCGAAAATTTTAGAGTATTAGTTTTCTATTTTGGCCAAAAAGGTGGGTTAAAAATTTAAAACGTGGCTTAATCTTAAGGTAGTGGCTGGGGTTGTGTTTTAGTAATTAGAGGAAGAGGTTTTTCAAAAAAACAGATAACTGTATAACTGCGGGGTTAGTGGGAGACAGTTTTTTTAACTTTTTTTTTTTTTTTTTACTAAAGTTAATAATTTATATTCATTATAATTTAGGATTGTTACATTTTCTAATTATAAAATACATAGGAGTGTGATGAGCGTTATGCTTTTGTGGATAAAGTTGGGTTTTTTGAAGTAATAATTGACGTTGTAGAGTGTTCCTATTTTCTAAGTCTTCTATTAAAACTAGCCTCTAAGCATGTACTCAAATACTCTTCTATTTTTTTAGAAAAAAGTCAATAATTTGCATCCATTATAATTTGGGATTATTACATTTTTCAATCACAAAAAAACCTAGGGGTGTGATGAGTATTATGCATTTGCAGGTGAAATAATTTTTCATCACACCTCTAGGTTTTTTTGTGATTGAAAAATGTGGTAATCTTTGAGCACGCGTGTGAGTGCGTGCTCAGAGACTAGTCTAATATATACAAATATGGGAAATGTTGACCAGTGCTTGTTAAGGTGCAAAAAAAACTTAAAAAAAATGTTAGAAAAAAGTCAAAAAGGACATCAAACGGTACTTATAAAGCCAAAAAATAAGATAAAGCTATAAAAAAGGCAGAAAATTTTCAAAAAAGTTGTAATTTGTGTGTGTGTGTGTGAATTGTATGTTATTATATTTTTATATATAAGGATTAAAAAAAAAAAAAAAAAAGGATATTGGAGACCATTTATGGCTTTTGAAATTTATTTCTTATGTTTGTATGTCATGATTTTGATGTTAGAATTCCTACCATATAAGAACTTGTATTTTTGGAATGTTAAAGACTTTTGGGAATCAGATAGTGTAATTTAATGTGGCATATTGTATATTTTCTAATGTTTATTTTTCCTCTTTCCTTTTCTATTTCCTTTTCTATTTGAGACAACAAGAATTATTTGAAGTAATACCCATTAAAAAGATAAACATAAAAGCTCTATTTTATGAATATAAATCTTTAGTCTCATTTTTTGTGTTGTTCTACTTTATGCTCTACCAATTATAACTTGTCATGTATTTGATTTTTTTTTTTCATTTTAAATTTTATTTATTTTACAAGAAAAGTCAAATGAATACATGACTAGTTGTGATTGGTAGAGTATAAAGTAAAACACAAAAAGTAGGACAAATGATTTTTTTTTATCCCTATTTTATTCATATTTTTCCATTTTCTAAAGAAATGTATATTGTACAAATTTGCCAACCTACACAACCCACCTAACGACAAAGATTTTCAACCAACCCACCAGTTTTAGGTAAGTTTTAGAGAATCATAGATCAGCTACGGGTTGGATTTTTTTCAACCTGCAATTAACAGTGAATTAAGAATATTGGACTCAACCTCGTATGACAACAATTATAATACAAGTTGCATACACTGGCTTCTAAATTTCAAAATTACTTCAGTATTCTAATAATGGGGGTAAAAATCTCTAATAAATTAAGTGGTGATAGGGAAGTATAAGCTTAAAGTGCCCTTACCAAAGATTTTCAGACACTGTTTAGCCGTTCGGATGTTCTTAAACGGTAAAAATTGCAATCCAGCCCAAATTATGAAGAGCCTAAAAATAGAGATTTTCTATTAACTTTGTGAAACTGTATGTATTTATAAAGCAAGCGATTTGATTTTGGGATAGCAAAAAATTGTTTTCTTCATCCATAAGGCATTTAGATTTCCTTAACTTGTTATGGACTGGGCTCTTACTCAAACTGCCTTGCGAACGGAGCCAGCTCCAGCTCCATAATTAGTTGTCCAACAAATTAAGATCCCGTAGAGTTTTTACTCTACCATAGGATTCTTAAAGTCCTATCTATTTTCCTCTCAAAAAAGGTCCTATCTATTTATTTAGATTTTACTGCATCAGCATTTAAAAAATAATAATAATAGTTGATAACTCACTTTTTTGGTATCCATTTAAATTAGTGATGATGTAACAAAATTCAATCCACTAATTTTAAAATTGTTAAGATTATCATAGGAACTCTATCCGTATATATTAAGAACTCTTGAGGATCTTAATCCGTTGTCCAACAAACCCTACCCTTTAGTTGTTATTTATTTGAATGGAAATTGTCTCTTTTTTTCCCCTTTCTTTTGGATAAAAAAGTTGCAGTGCCATAACCACCTCGGTCATGTCCACGCGCACATACAGAGGAAATGAGATTGGGCAATCACTACAAAATTTCATCAGCTTGGAGGCCATCACGGTGTAAGAAACCAACTCAAATTCCATGTTTCCAAGAACTAGTGCCTTCTTTCTACACTAATTTATTTAATCTAACATAGTCACGGCCATTCGAATGAAATGCTACAGCAGGGAAACCACAAATGAAACTAATAAAACATAATTCAATTTCATCAGTTCATGGGGCCGTCTAAAACTGATCTGAGAAATGCACATAGGGAACTAAATTAGCCAATGCTTGAATTAATATAATTTAGTGTTTTGAACAGATCTAACAAGGCCAAAATTAGTTCCAAACTAAACCTCCATGCCTTGATCTCCTAAAATTAAATTCCTTCCCTGAAAATTGATTAACCGACCATTAAGGATTGGTTCAAACTGATCCCTGCTCAAAAGGGACACGTACAAAGAGTCGGCCATGCAGGCTAACAACAGCAGATGTCTGAAGTGGATCAATTCTCCCAGGTAAGCTAACCACCTGAAAACCACACCACAATAAAGTGTTTTAAAATAATATACATACTGGAGGAAATAAATTAATCGGTCCTAAACATACCTAGATCAAATACTCATGCACACTGAATAAAATTCATAAATGCTTGGAAATAAACTCAAAGTAAGTTTTAATTGATTAGTCATATTTGGCCAAGACAGGCAGGATTATTCTTCCAAGTTTAATGCATAAACCTTCCTACATATTGGTGAGTGAGTTTTACATGTTTATAATTTAAAAAATATATATAAATATATTGGGGAGGGTGGGGGAGAGAGAAACAAGGTGGGAATTGGGAGACAAGATCAGCTCTACAAAAAGTCGGGTGTAGAGAAAGAGAGGGAAACTAGACAAACTGGGCATGATGGCTGTAATTTGGAGGTGGTTTAGGAGAGGATCCCCTTTCACATCTTGGATTTCCTCTCCAAGTCTTGAGAACCAAAGAAAAACAAAACACCAAAGA
Source organism: Quercus suber (assembly GCF_002906115.3). NCBI lineage: Eukaryota > Viridiplantae > Streptophyta > Magnoliopsida > Fagales > Fagaceae > Quercus > Quercus suber. The sequence goes on along the minus strand of NW_027069525.1, from coordinate 1,063,869 downwards.
AGAAAAATGCACACAAGAATGCAAAGGAGTAATAGCTAAAAGAAAGGAAAAAAAAATGAAAAGGAATATACAAGAATGGAGAGGATAGCAGGTGGATACAGCACAAAACTTTGAAAGAAACAGGAAAAAAACAAGGGTCCGGTTAATGTGTGCCCTTAGGGCACACATTAAACCATCTATTTTTGGAAACATTTTCTCGAAAATTGAAAAAGCTATCAATACTTTTTCAATTTCCAAGAAAAACTTTTCCAAAAATGAAAAATAATGTGTGCCCTTAGGAGGCACACATTAACAAAATCCAAAAAACAATAAGTAAAAAGATAACACCAAGGAGTCAACACCAAACAAAAGAAAAGGGATAAAAACCTAGGAGTCGAACACCTGATAAATTATAAAGTAAATGGGAGGACGTTCACATGGTTCTCCCAACCAGTAAAATGAAGCTATTCCTGATCAACTTCTAATTTCAACGAGTCCACAGTCACCGAATACACAATCTTTTACTTGTATTGGTTAGGAGGATCACATGTATGATCCAACACCTGGGTTGCTTGGATTCAACACCAAGACATTGGGAAATTCCAACACAATTTTATTCATCAAATCAAGCATAATAATATTAGCTTTTAATGCCAAGAGTCTGAATCTCAACTGGCACAGCACTTCTTGGTGTTTCCAATATAGACATCTAGGATTCAAATCCTCCCTCCCCCAACTATTAAATTATTAAAAAAAAACAATATTGATCTTCAAATAGGATTCCCCAACTACATACCAACTTTTGAACCAAGCAAGGAAAGGAAATTAGTCCTAAACCAAGTAGGAAAGCAAATAATTCTCCGACCAATTACATAAATGCAAATAAAAATAAAATCATAGAAATTAAAATAATGTCTAATAAATCAATCAGTGCATGTCTTGCCGCATAAATTCCTCTTACATTCTCCGTTCCCAAAACGGATTCTATCAAATATTTCACATTTTCTACATCCAGTGTCAGCAACAGCAGGTAGAACAAAAAGTGGAGTTCCTTTGGTCAATGTCAAAGAAATACCTTTTTAAAGGGTGTAATGCCCAAGGATTATCAAGCTGCTCCGGTTGACCAGTTATAACCAAACGTCCTGCTGGATCTGATTGAACTCGAACCTGCATGCACCAAAAAACAAGACTGACCATAAGTACAAGAGAGTGAGTAGTACATGTGATAACATGATACAAATAAGGGATATAGGATTCTGAAATAGAAAGGAACAAAATAGATTTGGAGTATGGAAAATGATGAACCAACAGATTTGGACATTTATCATGCTGCACTACCAGATCTATAGATTAGAATTTAAAGCATGACTATTGGTTCTCACAAATTTGACAATGCAAAAACCTTGGTATTTTTAGAATGCAGGAATTCAGACCTCATACTTCAACACACACTAAACATAATGATATATTCACAAATATCATATGGAAATGTCCAAGACTAAAAAAAATAATAAAAAAGAGTTACTGTATTATGAGTATTACAATTCAACTGAATCTAACACATTTTCATAAAGAAAAGTATATAGTGATCCCATCACCATAAATATATAATACCAACCAATCTAACATGTTTCTTTCTTTAGAAATGAAGATGCATAGACTGAAAATAAAGGCAGTAAGTAACACCATTAATAATGATATCATCATATCAACAAAGTGCGCATGCAAATCCAGTCACATGTGATAAGTGATGGGTACCTCTGATTTTTATACTATGTGTGAAAGTTCATAAACAAATGGAATGGAAATGAATGGGGATTTGTTTTCTCTTTTCTGGTATGCTTGGGAGTTAAGAAAAGAAAGAAAGAAAATCAAATAAATATATACTTTTACTATTATGCCCATTATATTTTATTTGTGTTCTAAAGAAACCGGGGGGGGGGGGGGGGGGGGCGGCGGCAGGGCGGAATACATGATTTCTCCTCAATTAATGAGGAGAACGGATCATTCCACCCACTTTTAGGCAACGAACATATAAGTGAATGGAATGGGCATTCTCTCATAGCAAGTCCATTACTTCCCACAAAATTCTATAATAAATGGAAAATTCCTTAAAATCCATCCCCCAAACCCCACAAAAAAAAAAAAAAAAACTGTTGTATGATTTTTTATTTAAATATATACTGATAAGATTAGTACCAAACACAATGGATCACACAGTGTCAATATCAATGGTCTTATTTACTGATGTATGATTGTAATGGGGTCATCCAAAATATCCAAACAACTTCAAAATCTGTATCTGCCTTATATAAAATTAAATATGTGAATACCAGTGGCAACAACAGGCCATTTGTCAAGTATATTATAAACAAATAAATAAAGCACCAAATAGAGGATAAGACAGAGGATATCACTAAAGAATGCTTACCTCTTCACGTAGTAGCCCAGGGACTAGTGCATATACCTCAAAGCAATCTTTCTGAGCAGAGATACAGTGGAAGTAGTCAGGATCCCAACATAATATACCCAGCAATTTTATCATTTTTAGTAGCACTAATATTACAAAAGATAAAGCAACACACTTACAGTTTCCCGCACATTAATCTTCACCCAATCAGCTGGGGGTCCAACGTCAACAACTGTCGTGATCAGTCTACCAAATGAAAACCATTAGCCTTGATTTAATTAGGTTACACCAAAGGAGATTACTATGAAACATTATTGTGTATGCTTTGTTTTTTTTTTTTTTTTGGGGGGGGGGGGGGGGGGGGGTGGGGCCGCTGTTACATATTCACTTGAGCCTTGAGTAGCATACATAGTTGCATATTGACCCCCCACCCCACCCCCTCTCATGACACAAGGATAGCAGTGAACTTAATGAATTTAACACATTATGGCCCTTATATGAGGTAAAAGAGCTCTGAGATCGTTCTTAAAGACTTAGAGCCCAACACACAAAAGCTACTTTTCCTTGTATTCTAATTTATTTTTTGAGGCCTTAAAATACACAAAAAAAGATCCTTGACTGATTTTATGCATCAAATCAATTCAGTGCTTAGCATTCACATTCCATAGAGGAATTTTTTTCACCAGTGAGGTACCTCTAACTTCATGTGTAACAACAAAAAAGATATGCAATGAACGCTTATACATGATTTTTTTGTAATGGAAGCACATAAGATGATTCAAGACACCATAAGAAGAAAAATCAGTTGCTACAAAGAAATCATATTACTAAATGATTAAAAGTAAACAACTGTCAACACCCTCAAATAAACTGTCCAAATTACATACAATCTAGAAATAGGGGAAACCAACTTTTTAAAGAAGGAAAAGAAAAAATTCAGAGACTTAACTGCTTATCTGCTTCAACAATTGCAGCTTTCTCAGCATGCTCCAGACCAGTCGGTGTCTTGTGTTTGAGTGAACCTGGCTCATAAGAACAATACAAATGGAGAATACAGTTTAGCATAAAATAAATGTTGACAAGAAAGATCTGTTTTAGTAGGGACTATGGAGCATACCGATACTTTTGAGATTCTTTTCACGCTTTAGTGTAGAATTTAAGTTCTTGTCCTGTCCAGAGAAATAAAAAAATAAAAAACCACCATTGTACTGCATTGGATAATGCACAAATTTGCTACAAGTACAAAAAATAAAAAATTTAACAATAATAACAAGCTAGGCTTTAAAGTTTTTAACAGACCTTAATAATAGGCTCAGCAACCTCACCATATCCAAGAAGACGCTGTGAGTGCCAACCTTGCATTGCACGAGCTGCAGCATCCCGTCGTGCCCTACCTGATCCGGGAGGTTGGTAGCCACCTCCCTGAAGAAACTCAGAGAGTTAAATTTATGAAGAAAGAGGAATTGGTTAAATAAAAATTTTCCAGTGGGAAAACCAACACATATACATACATAGACATGCATGGGACCAAGAGTGAGGAATATAAGTTTTTTTAACTAAAAAATCTAGTTAAATAGGTTCTAGGTCAGATCCCCACTATAAAAGTTAGCTAGTAGAATACCTTCACTCTTCTTTTTAAGGACTATAAGTTTGTCAAGGACTTTTATAATTTTCTCAAAACCATGCATTCTATATTGGTGTAAGCAATCATCATTTTATGCTTATTGACTTCCTAATAAACAGGGAAGAACTAGTGCTACATGCACTCAATCCATACACTGGCACACGCCAGTGCCATATCTACCACCTAGCAAAGTAAACATAACATGTTGCAGTGCTGATGGGCTCTAAAAGAGATAAACCTCTTTTTCAACATAGGGATTTTTCTTTCTTTCTTTCTTTTTTTTTTTTTTTGGGGGGGGGGGGGGGAAGCATTAGTTGCATGACTTGTGTCTAAGAGTCTGGGGACCCAAAAACAAAATTCAAATACAGAGAAACTAAATTCTACCTCCTTTTCAACTCTTGCAGATGGAGGGAGGGATCCAGCGAGTTGAAGCTCACCAGTTTGCCTCTTATTCTTTTCATATTCCAAAAGTGCCTGCACAAAATGAAAATAATGAGGGAAAAAAAAGACAGGATCAAATCATGCAAATTGTTTCAAAGATAGCTACTTGATATGATGACTGAGACACACTTTGTAAAATATAGAGCTAAGAAATAGACTGTAATGATAATGGTTTCATTTTCATTGCTGTCCAAATTCCCTGTGACAACATAACTTTTAATCCATTCAAGCTTGATGCAATGCCTATATGATTTAGAGAATAAATGAATTTAAGAAGGTAAATATGAGAGTTAGTTCATACTAATTAGCAAGAATACCCACATTCAACCCCTGAAAGAAAGGGAGAGAGAAAATCGCAAACATTAGGTGCAATTTCATTCATTCATTGACAAAATGCTACTATTTAAACTTCAGCAAATCTTAAAATAATATAACATAATTTTGCCCTAGCAAAGACGAAATGACAACCGCTAATTCAGATTTAACCTAATGGTTTGAAATCTGTCCTAGATTATTCACGACTAATTAAAGTGGCGTAACTTTTTATTGGTCACATGGCTCACACAAACTTCACATGAAGACACAAAACAACCACTAAGGTGGCGTTTAGTACGGGAGAATCCACATTACTCCTGACATCTAGATACTTAGGAATGTGATGCCTTGCAATATGGATGCCTAGGAATGTAACTATTCCTATGTTTGGTTTAATTGGAAATCTAATAAGATTCCTAAGAATGTGAAATTATAATGTTTGGTTTATTCCTAAGAATCTTAACTGAATTATTTATTTTTCCCATTCTATTCTTAGATTTGTAAATCAATATAAGCCTTTTTTTTTTTTTGAAGAATAATCTTCCTCTAAATAAATAATGAAAAAAATATATATAAACTATAAATTATGACAAATTCATTAAAACTATAGTCTAAAAGAAAAAAAGATGAATATATCAACAGAGTTGTCTATCCAATTGTTTTGGCAAGAAGAGATAAAGACAAAAGAAAAGATATTGATGATTTGTTTTATCTCAATTGCTTAAATGATAAAGGAAAAATGGTTAAATTGTCAATTTATAAAAAATACAATTTCTTTTAAGCTTGGGAATCTGGATACCCACCTGCTTTAAAGGAAATCCACATTCCTACTGAAAGGGGGTTAAAGAGGGAATCCAGATTCCCCTGACATCTAATTCCCTAGCGTGATTTGCAACCAAATATGGGAATCTTTAAACATTCTTGGGAATCCTAAAACATTACCCCATAACAAACACCACACAAAAGAAGCCAAGATTGATCACACTAGCTAACTTATGGACTTCTGGGCTTCCTTTAGATGCTCAACCTAGGAAGCACCTGCATGGATACAGGCATAGGTAAGGTATGGCGACACAGAAATCTTTGGAAAAAGGACACAAGTACAGTGGGGATACATATATTTATTAATTAATTTTATACCCTATTAAATGTTATCATGTGAAAGGAAAACAAAACAAAGAAAGTAAAAAGAAATAGGTTAAAATGCAAAACTCACCCTCTAAGTTTCACCACTTATTATTATTAATTTCTTAATTTTAAAAATTTTAAAATAAAAAAATAAAATAAAATAAAAAATTTAAAATAACTAAACAATGTCGTCCCTACCGCTCATATGAAGAACACAAAATAGAAACCCCAACACCAAAATCCCCAGCCTAACCCTTTATCTGCAAGGGAGAAAAAGGGAGAAGGAGACCGAGAGACTAAGAGGGAGAGACAGATCAAGATGTGGAGGAGATCGGCATGAGAGAGTGAGACTGAGAGAAGGAGAGAGATGGAGAGAGAGGAAACTGATTTTGGGTGTTAGGGATGCTCTCAAAACCCAGCATTCGATGCTCTCAAAACCCAGCATTCCAGGTTAGGATTTTTACTGCTTTTTTCCCCCTCTCCTCGCCATGTCCAATTATTTTAAATAAAATAAAATAAAAATGGAAGGACACACGTGCAGCCATGTCCCAGGCGTACGTCGTGTCCCGTAGGTGTACAACACGGGCACGACAAGCAAATTTCTGTGTCCGTGCTTTCTAGTGCTCAGCGTGCTTTATATCAACATTTCACTACAAGAAGATTTCCATACTCAATTAAATATCAACTTTATTCAAACATCTACACCATTTTCAAACTGTGTTTGAGAGAGAGAGAGAGAAATAAAACTAAAATCATAAATGAGAATTTCCAACATAAATACCTAAACCATTACAAACTCCTATATTAGATTTCCCCTAGCCTAAAAAAATTCAAAAGTGCAGTCATCACTGTGATGATGGTCTATCCGCCAAGTCATGCATTGCCAAAAGAAAGATGCATAATTGATTATGATTTAACTCAACAGACATTACCTTCTCATAAAAAATGCGGAATGTCCAAGAGACTGTTGTACAGGTCCTGAAAGAGAAGGATAAGTTCATGGAAAGAATTATGGGAAAATATTACCTTTTGTAAAGCTAACAAACCCAAACATATAAAGAACAGCTACAGCAAAACAATTAAACTACCATATATGAAAGCCATGCGATTTGTAAATGATTTATTAGAAAACAATTGTCCAAGCCATTCCTTACTTGGGGGGATGGAAAGACTCTCCTACTTGCCGCCACAACTTGGATGCAGTCACCTACAGATACCCACAAAGTGAAAGAAGCTTTGTTAAATTATGATAGCGTAACTTATTATTCTAGTATTAAAACATTTAATCACAAAACAATTAGTATGAGAGTTGCATCAAAGCTTCAAATTTCATTCATCAAATTTATAATATTTGAACTCAAACCAGGGTTCAGCCAAGTTTTGAACATTCATAGAGGCCACAGTAACTAAAATAAAAGAACTTAGGTGAGGACTGGGATGCATCATTTGTTAATGATATGTAACACTGTACAAATTACATAAAAATAAAATAAAATAAAACATAACAAAACAAACGTTCACGTATACTAGAGATACCCATAAGCATGTACGCTGATAGGAATTTACCTAATAGCAACAGCAATCAAGTCTTAGTCCCAAAAATTTTGGAGTCGGCTATGGATCCTCAACAAATAAGTCAGGGTCAACAACGTGTATTCTTTTTCTACCATTCTATTCTATTCGAAATCATACTTTCTATTATTTTCTTAATTGACATGTCCTTTTTACTACTTTTACAAAAGTGATTTTCTGTCTTCCTCTACCTTTTTTTCGTTCTCTAAACTTGAATTAACTCACTCTTTCTCAACACTACATTAATAGCTCATCTCTAAACATGACCAAACTAACAAAATTACTCATTTTTGTAAAACCCAATAAAATCTCATAAGAGGATGTTTGGCATATCATAGAACCTAGCCAACAAGAAAAAAATTTGACCAATTGAAATTAGTTTTCAGTTTGGGAACACTTTAGTTTCAAAAAAATTTAGACCAGATGTATTCCCATGAAAAACTAGTTTTAAATTTGGTTTTTTCAAATACACATTCCCTCTAAAAATTGAGTTTTTAAATTTTGGTGTTTTCACATGCATATTTAAAAGGGGCGCACACACACTAGTTTTAGTTAGTTTGGAACTTTCACATACACAATCCCACTAAAATTAGTTCCAAGCTAAGTCTTGACAAACAGAATACATACTCACACACATAGATATATATACACACACACACACTTCGATTGAAATTGTTTTATCTTTGCTTCATTGCTTATATCAATATTGAACCAGTTTTGTGATTTGCCAAACACCCCAAAATCTTTACTTAATAGGATTTCAACTTGAGCTCAAAATTTCACAAAACGAAAAATAAGAGCAATCGCACCAGTCAATGCAAAATAGAAAAAGTTGCAAATTTTACACATTTTTTATCAAAAACTACCCACATCAGTCTGTCTAAAACACTATTTATATGCAAAATTGTCACAGTAACCGCGCATATATGCACAGTTACTGTAACTTTCTATATGATTTTTTTTTCTCTCTCCTCTCCCTTGCCTTGTCAAACTCTCTCTCACCCCCTCTTCAATGCCAACAAGAAGAAGAAGAAGAAGCCGACCACCAACATCCATCCACCATCACAACTAACCAACCACCACCACCACAACCAACCCATTACAACATCAATTTAATCCAAACACAATCAACCCAAAATTAATGAAAATCATCACAAACCCAACTTAAAATCAACTCAAAGCAAAATCAACTCAAAATAAAACACAACAGAAAACCCATTTGGCAAAATACAAATCAACCCTTGCCAAATCAACCCAAAACCCAAGCTTGCTGCTACCATGAGAGAGAGAGTGTGAGTGTATTGAGCCATGTAGGCTTGGTAGAGAGATTTTTTTTCAGATTTGAAGAGAGCACCAATTTGATAGAGAAAGAAAGGGAGAGAGAATTTTTTTAGAAATGAAAAGGGAGAAGAAGAAAGAAAGAGTAGCAAAAGAAAAAGAAAAAGAAGAAGAAGAAAGAAAGAAGATGCTGAAGAAGAAAAATCGTAGAAGAAGAAGGAGAAAAAGAAAGAGAGAGAGTGTTCAGAGAAGTGATGTGTGGTAAGGTGGTGGGGCCGTGTATGGGTAAGGGAAATAATATAAAAAATGTGAAAAAGTATTATTTTAATAAAAGAGAGTGTATTATAGATAATCTAATGCGGGTGTTTTTGCAAATTGATTGTGTAAAATAGAAAAAGTTTTTATTGTAAAATAGAAGGAAACTTTACACCTACTGATGCAGTTGCTCTAAGACTCAATTCCATAATCATCAATGTTAATGAAATATATATAGCAAAAGGAAAAGGCAAATATAAATTATATATTCTTAGATATTTGCAAATGGAAAGAGATAGAGAAAAAAAATTCATACTTGTTTCACACAAGTGAGGCCAGCAATATATTGCACGAGCAAGGTTTTGTTACTACAAGTGGGTGCTACAATTTAAAAAGGACAAAACTAATGTGTCCAAATCATTCAAAAACCAAAGAAATCGTTCCCAAGTTTGCCTCATTTAAATTAGAAAGAGCTTGGATTTTCTAATCACAAATCAGTCAATCTGTTGAGCAGTCTAGCACAAACCATTGGAGATATAAATATGCACCTCCATATGTAACCCAAAATGTCTTTTAGATGTAAATGTAGGTTAATAGCTCTATAGCCTCATCATATGCAAACCTTCATTAATTTTTTTTGATAAGTAATAAAGATTCATTGATATCAAAAATAGAGAGACACCCAAGTACACAGGGAGTATGCAGGGGTGAACAAATCAAAAACGAACATTACAAAAATCAAGTAAATCCAAAATAGAAGAAAAATTATGGTTTCTCCACACAGAGAACCAATCAAGTAAGGTTCTAAAAAAAAGAAGCTTGAGATTAGGCATGGAACACTCCTTGTCTTCAAAACACCTACTATTTCTCTCCTTCCAAATACACCACATCAAACAATGAGGAACAACCATCCATACATCTCCATTACGATGGCAACCAAAATGACCTTGCCAGCAAGCCAAAAGCCCAACAACAGAGAATGGCATAACCCAACAAACTCCAAATAAACCAAAGACCATATCCCACAACTCCAAACCATATCCCACAAACTCCAAAGCAAACCTTCATTAATTATTAAATTACTATAGTAATTATGCTCAAAAGGCATCTTCTTCCCTTGTAAGAGCAAGGTAGGTGAGGTTGCGAGTTCATGACCCACAAGGTTCATGACCCACATTAATATCTCATAGCCCCGATGTCTTAAACCAAGATATTCTCACCAATATGATCACATTCATATGATCAGTTTGAATTCTCAAAAACATGGTGATATGCCAAAACAGGTGCCAAAACAGGTGACACCAGTTACTTGATCTACATTGGAAACATTACCAGTTACCATCAAAAGTAAAAAAGGTAAAACTGACACCTCAAAATGTAAGAGTTGGAATTCAATGATTGGGAGTTGGCGGCTTCTTACTCGTTTCTTCATTTCATCCAAACCCGAATTCCTGGGGTGGAGGGTATAACAGACTTTGTTGGGATCTTAATGGCAATGGAAAGTTTGATACTCGGTCCTTTTATCATAAAATTCATAATGCAGCTCCTTCCACTTTCCCTTGGAAGGGAATTTAGAAAGTTAAGGTTCCTAAAAGGGTGGCTTTTTTTATGTGGACAGCAACCCATGGTCAAATTCTAACTTTGGATAATCTTATGCTTTGTGGTCGCCCTTTGGCGAACCGTTGTTGTTTGTGCTATAACAATGCGGAATCAGTGGATCACCTGTTACTTTTTTGTCCGATAGCTCATTCTTTGTGGATGTATATGATTCGGTTGTTTGGGATCGAATGGGTCGTGCCAGGTTCAGTTGTGGACTTATTATTTTTCTAGTATCATTAGCTTGGGAAGCATAGCTCTGATATTTGGGATTTGGTTTCAAGTTGTTTAATGTGGACTATTTGGACTGAACAGAATAGGCGGTCTTTTGAGGATGAAGGGAAAACTGTGGTTCAGTTATTAGAGAATTGCCAACGGACCCTCTTTGATTGGTCTCGATGTTGGGGTTATTCGGATTGTTCTACCCTTTTGGATTTTCTTTCATCTATTAGAATAGATTAGGGGCTGCTTCTGTCTTTTTGTTTCTTCTTTTCCTTTGTTCACTACCGTGAACTCTTTGTGTTTCTCTTTCTATTCTTTTATCAATAATATTCTACTCTTACTTATCAAAAAAAGGAGTACTGATCAAGCAAATGTAGACATTCCTGCTTTCTGCTTTTGATTTGATAATCTCTAATAACTACTTCACTTCAGTATTTGTTTCTCTACACAAGATAAATCAGTTATATTTTGAATAAGAATTTAATCCAGTTGTTTGAATCTTAAATAATAAATACTAAACGATACACAAACTACAAATTGTTTTAGAATTCATCTGAATTTGCACTAGTTACAGGTTAGGTCCAAACTACCACTATCCTCTTTTTTATCATTATCCTCATAGAAAAACATTCCTCCCACTAAGCACTCAAGCAGCATAACAGACCTACTCAGCAAACCTGCACCAGAACTCAATGGCGCGCTAGGCTGTGTGGGCAATAAATCCATAGTCGTCCTTACCATATTCCCTGGCCTCCCAGTTAGCAGGGACTCATCATCTGCCATCAAAAACCCCCTTAAACACTTTCACTCAAAAATCCCTTCTTGATCTTATTGCTCAACATCTACGAAAAGTAAGAACAAGCCTAAAATAGTTATTCAACATTGCACCCATTTGATCTGAATACCAAAGTCCACCAAAAATAGATATGGACAAGCCAGAGCAACATGCTTTTGATTGTCTCTTCTACTGGCTTTTATAATATGACAATTTATTGAAGCATTGGAATAAATTTGAGAGAATAGGATTGCTAAAAATTTGTGGAATATGAAGAAATGGTAATAATGACTGAATTGGATCATTTCATATTAAGTTCCACACAATGCAAATTGACAAAATTTAATTTAATTTAATTTTTTCTCCAAACAAATGAACTGAAAAGCCAATTATTTCAACAAATTTGCATTAATTCAACATCCATTCAATCCTATCAATTTCTGGTCCCCAATGGAAGAAATAAAATCTGAAGTTTTTGACAAAAGGGAAGAGTAATTACTCTCTTTTTTCCTTGGCTTCTTTTTATATCTCTTAACAAGTCAATTACACAATTTTTTATAATCCTCTAAAGAGCTACCACATTGGCTGTATATGCTTGGTCAATTTTTTCACTAAGATTTAACATTTATCAGTTACCTAACGCATAGAGTTAGAAGCAATTAATTTTTCAAATATGCATTTGGATGCTAATTGCTTATTTGTTGTAACTACTATAGAAAAAGAGGAGTTTTTTTTTTTTTTTTTGGGACCCACCAAAATAAGCTCAAAATGCCCAAAACGCTGCCTTTTTCTTTTGCACTTGCCAGGCCATATATCAACTATGTAACCAGTTGAATCTATGCCTATCACACTGCATTCCAGCTTAAGTAGCAACAACAACATTTAATGTATCATTACTCCACATCCTAGATTGGTAGTGATTTGTACATAGCAAATGCATTTTTTTATGTATTATTAAATATATGCCTCATTTGCATTAAATCCGTTTCAATCTGTTTCATTATTAAGTTTATGCATTATTAAATATAGGCATCACTTGCATTAATCTGTTTGAATCGGTATCATTATTAAGTGGTTTTTCTGAAAATAACCAGAATACATCTATTTCGGAAAGCACTGCAATTTTACTTGCCATTGCCTGCTGAAGCTCAAAACAACAAACAGCAGCTGTACAAGAGCCTGAAATATATAAATGATTAATAACATAGGAAGATGAGTGCATACCAGCTCGTAGCCACCCAATCTAATAACAGCTCTCCATAACCTACAACCATAAAAAGCATGCATACAGCAAGTCTGTAATAAAAGTGACGCCAAACACAAAAATCCCAGATTCAAAACAATCATCATCGGAAACATACTTAAGGCAATTTAGTGGCTCTCCATAAAATTTAGGGGCTTTAAATTCCAAAGCATTCTCCCTATGGAAACGCTCCAGCTCCTTCATGAATGCAGCTTGATCCTGTGGCGTCCCCCATTCATCGGCCTCAGACATCTGCACATCAAGCACAAAAATACATAATATGCTCAAAGACTCAAAATTTACCACTACTCCAATCTGTTAATTTAACAATCAAATAAATTTGGGCATTGGGATTTCACTTGGGAGGAGTACCTCTACATCACTCAACCATAAGTTCTTATTCTGTGCCACTGGGGTCGAGTATTCCACAGCGGAAACAGGTGCAGCAGGCGCTTCAAGATGAATTTCAATGCGGCCATCAGTGCCATTGCTGCTTTTATTCTCTACCGGTTCCTTAACATCAGCAGCACCATTGCTTTTATTCTCTACAGGCTCCTTAACATCAGCGACGCCATTGCTTTTATTTTCCACTGGGTCCTTAACATCATCACTGTCAATTTTCTCATCCTCAGCCATAACCTCATCATCAGGAGCAGCATCAACCATAACCTGATCATCACTACTACCCAATTCAACACTCTTATTCTCCTCCTCCACCACCTCATTAGCCCCAACAACTTTATCCGGGTTCCCATTTTCGCTAGGGTTTTGATTTTCCTTAGAGACAGTAGAATCATCTTGCTGTGGCTCTTGCTGTTGAAGTTGAACTTCAACATTCGCATCCACAAGGTCGATATCAGAATCTTTGGCCATATTTTGATCCAACTTTTCGTTATCTTCCATTTCCCCTTATACGGTTTCTACAGTACGAAACTGAAAAAAAAAAATATATATATATATATATATATATTATATATTGCATTATAATTTAACTATAATAAAATACATTACTGTACCGTTGCTGGCAAAATAAAATAAACGCATAAATCAAGAAAACGACATTCATTGATCCACCAAATAAATAAAAAAACAAAGACTAAAGTATTTTTACAGTTCCGCCTTTTTTGATAAAAAGCCACCGAAAATTGAAACCCTAGTTCCCCGTTTGGTCTCTGATACAAAAAGGTGAAAAAGATAAATGCTTTTAACCAAAAAAAAAGGAAACAAGAGCCAATTTTTGAGTGCTTTGACTTCGTTTCCCTCTTTTTTTTTTTTTTCTCCATAGCCAAAACAGAGCTTCGAATGAGTTTTAAAAAGGCGATAAGAAAAAAAAAAAAAAAAAAAAAAAAAAAAAAAACGGTTATTAAAATTCTAAAGAAAAACGAGGGTGAAAATGAAAGCTTGCCTGTGCAGGGAGTGATTCTAAGGGCGCATCAGGAGAAAAACTTTTTTTCTCGAGAAAGAGGAAGACGAAGAAGCAAGCGCACCTTCCAGTTCAAACGGCGTCGTCTTAGGGTTTTGGCAGTTAAGAGAGAAATGCACGTATAGGGAGTGTGAAATGTGAAAGATGAGAGAGAGAGAGTACAGTAATAAAAGTGGGGTTTTGTAATTGTGAGGGAATTCTTATCTAGGAGAAGAATAGATAGAAAGTAACGTGTTCATGGCATGTACGGTACAGGTGGATTTTGAATTGCCGGTGTGTGGAGAGAGAGAGAGAGAGAGAGAGAGAGAGAGAGAGAGAGAATTTAAAAAGACGAATCGAGGCCGCAGAAACCCACGGCGGTCAGAGCGTGTTTCTGCTGCTTTTGGAGCTCAAAATTGCCTTTGACTCGACGCACTGATTAACACCTGTACTTTATTTAATTATAGACCGAAATGACCATTTTAATGCTCCTTTTACCATAACACTCACTGTATTATTACCCATTTGGAGTGTTTATATTGGAGGTCATATATGTACTCAAACCGAATATGGTATAGAGCGGCTCCGTGAGACCGTCCTCTCATCGGTGAGATCCACAATAAAGAATCCACAAGTTTTTATTGGGGTTTTTATGAAATTGTCTTATAAGATAAATTTTCAACAGGACTTTTAACTTATTGTGTTTAGGGGTTTATTTAAATACCGTTTATTATTGAAAATTGAAAACTAAAAATATTGTAACAAAATAATTTTTAAATATGTAAATAGTGCCGTAAGACCCAGTTTAAAAGAAAAATTTGTTGAAATCTGTACTTGTAGGTCCTGTGAATAGTGCACAAGACCCACAAAAAAAAACACAAACAAACGTTTGCTCTCCTTTTCAGTGCAATCCAAACCCAGCCTAGATGGAGGAATGTGAGAAAAGAAGATGATTGGAAGGAACTAAATGTTCTATCTATATATTTATGACGATGAGGCTTCGATTTTGTGCATTGGAGCATTGGACAGACCACGAGACTAACATGTAGCCAATTTTAAAGACGCATCATGTTTATATCATGTTTAGAGACATTCAGTGCTTCACTAAACTAAATAGAAGTCAAACCATGTTTATAATCTATGTGTATGTCCATGACTACATGGACAAAGTTTTTCAAAATATTCCTCCAACCCACTACGTGGCAGTTGGAGAGATTATTCATGTATACTTTTAGCATATGACATGTTTAACAGTTATGTAACTTATTTAAATTATTTAATAATTTCCCAGCAGAACCTTAACCCATCCCATTGTGTTTAGATGAAGGAATATAAGAAGAGAAGATTATTAGAGAAGATTTAAATGTTTCATCTATATATTTATGATGATGAAGCCTCGATTTAATGCACTAGGCATTGGACAAGCCATGAGGCTAACACGTGTTTAATTTTAGAGATATATTGTGTTTGTATCACGTCTAGTGCTTCACTAAACCAAACAGAAGCCAAACCCTATTTATAATCCATATGTATGTCCATATTTATATGGACAAAGTTTTTCAAAATATTCATCAAACTCACTACATGGCAATTGGAGAGATTATTCACGTATACTTTTAGCACATGACATGTTTAAAAGTTATGTAACTTATTTAAATTATTTAATAATTTCCCAGTAGAACCTTAACCCATTGTGTTTAGATGAAAGAATGCAAGAGGAGAAGATTATTAGAATGAACTAAATGTTTCATCTATATATTTATGACGATGAAGCCTCGATCTAATGCACTAGGCATTAGACAAGCCATGAGACTAACACATGTTTAATTTTAGAGACATATTGTGTTTGTATCACGTTTAGTGCTTCACTAAACCAAATAGAAGCCAAACCCTATTTATAATCCATATGTATGTCCATAGACAAAGTTTTTCAAAATATTCATCAAGCTCACTATGTGGCAATTGGAAAGATTATTTGTGTGTTCTTTTACCATATGACATGTTTAATAGTCATGTAACCTGTTTAAATTATTTAATCAACTCATTGCGATTTAATACACGTATATAGTCTTATAAATCGTTATATAATGAGTTAAAGAAAAATTCTCTAACATGGTTTGGGTGAAAACCTTATCATATAAATTTAAAACGTGTATTTTTAATGACATTTTATAATATTGTTGTGGGGGGAAAAGCCCAGCCTTACGTAGTGGGCCTAGAGCTCAATGTGAAGGTTATTGTATGTCCGAAGAGGCTAAAATTGTTGAGGGGTACTTTGCCCGAAAGAAGGATACTTGGGAGCGAAGAAGATCCGTTCGAAGAGAGTACCAGCGTTCCGAAGAGATCATTCTCCTCGGATGTAAAGATTCTTGGTCATATAAATATCTGGGGGGTTCGAATGAGTTTACTAATGACTTCAACAGTCTGGATAAGCTTTGGACACACCTGGAGATAAGAAGAATGGAGAAATATCTAAAAGGAAAAGCTGCCACCACCGTATTAAATGCACTGCAGCAACTTTTCTGGCCGCATTTATGTGGAGAAGACTCCTGAACAGTATAACTTCAGCTACCACCACTCACAAAAAGCTAAGAAAGATACATGACATGACATACACTCAAGTAAGGACATAGATAAAGAACAAGTGGATGATGGGAATGAGGGGGAAGGATGCTATATAAGGAAGAAGGGTTCCTGATAAAGGAGGAGGAAGAAGGGACGATAGAGAGAAAAGAGAGGCTTTACTATAGCTCTAGGAACTGTAATCACTGCTCAATTTATCATAAACCTCTTCGGACTACAATTCATTTCATTTTTACGGGTATCTTTCCGCTGGTTTATACTTGGAGGTTGTAACTAATCGTTGTTAATTCCATAACCAACCTAACTCTATCATCCACGCTCTACAAATTCATTGTTTTGGGCTTGGGCCACAAATCCTAACCCTACAATTGGCGCCATCTGTGGGAAGAGCTTGAGCAGGAGTGGAAGCAATAATTGATAATGGCTGAACCAAGGCAACAACCAGCAGAATCTGGGGCGTCCCAACACATAGACCCTTTTCTCAATTTGGAGCAGAGACAAGATCGTGAAGGCAGCGTGCATACTACGCACCCTGAGCGAAGTCAACCACATGGAGGAAGTCACCTGTCTCATGCAGAGAAGAATAATATGCAACTGGAAATTGAGAGGCTAAAGAGGGAGTTGCGCCATGCAAAGAGAAAACATATTTCTTCGCACTCTGATGGGGACTAGGGTGACGAGCAAGATGTCACTTACGAGCAGAGATCTCGGACACCAATCAGTGAATCCTTTACATACGAAGAGGATCTCCGTCGCAAGAGGCAACCTCAAATCCCATCACGTGGAGGGGTAGGAAACGATGCTATGAGCAAAGCCTTGAATCAAATCTCTAGGTCACCCTTCATGCATAGGATCGAAGGAGCGAGACTTTCTCGGCGTTTTAACCAGCCAACTTTTACCATTTATAATGGTAAAACGGACCCTGTGGAGCATGTGAGCCACTTTAATCAAAGGATGGCTGTCTACTCCAGAAATGAAGCTCTGATGTGTA
The DNA here is from genome assembly GCF_002906115.3 of Quercus suber. Lineage (NCBI taxonomy): Eukaryota > Viridiplantae > Streptophyta > Magnoliopsida > Fagales > Fagaceae > Quercus > Quercus suber. The sequence continues at coordinate 1,046,055 of NW_027069525.1, read as the reverse complement.
AGGTCTTCCCCTCCAGTCTTGGACCAATTGCAATGAGGTGGTTCGATAGCCTGAAAGCAGATTCCATCAATTCCTACAAAGAGCTCACTCAAGCATTTGGTTCACGTTTTGTCACATGCCGAAGAGTGGCCAGGCCCTTGTCTTCTCTGCTATCCTTGAGCATGCAGGAGGGTGAGACCCTAAAGACGTATTCGGATAAGTATCAGGAGATGTTTAATGATATGGAGGGCAACTTTGATGCAATGGCCCTCGACACGTTCAAGCTCGGCCTCCCTACTAACCACAGTTTAAGGACGTCATTGTCTGGTAAACCCGTTACTAACATGCGTTAGCTCATGGATCGTATTGAAAAATATAAAAGAGTTGAAGAAGATCAGCAGCAAGGGAAGAGTAAGGACAAGGTTATCCCCTAGGAGAGGAGGGATTTCAGGTCGGACCGTTACAATAACAACAAGCCACAGAGAGATTTCGCTAGGCAGTCAGGATCAGCAAATGCTCAATCAGTCAATACTGTGTTCAAAGAGCCAGTCCACCAAGTTTTGGAAAAGATCAAGAATGAGCCATTCTTTAAGTGGCCGATTGAGATGGTGGGAAATCCTGAGAGGCGTAATCACAATCTCTATTACCAATACCACCAAAACCATGGGCATACTACTGAGGATTGCAGAAGCTTATGGGATCACTTGGACCAGTTAGTCCGCGAAGGTAGGTTGAAACACCTCTTGCATCACTTCAATGGCCGAGGAGGTCAGATGAATTCTGAGCCCCAGAGGAATGATTCTTCGAAGCCTCCATTGGGAACTATCAACGTCATTTTCGTCGCACCGAGGAAAACAGGGGCCTGGCCATCCAAGATTATGTCGATAGCCCGTTTACCGATAGGGGATTTTGGTCAAGATCCGAAGGGACCTAAACAGGATATCCAACCGATCACAGGGTTCTCGGATGATGACAAGATTGGTACCATCCAACCCCACGATGACGCTCTGGTAGTCATCTTCAGAATTAGAGGATATGATGTGAAGAGGGTAATGGTGGACCAGAGTAGCGTGGTGGAGATAATGTACCCTGACCTCTTCAGGGGGCTGAACCTAACACCTGATGACTTAACACCATACAGTTCTCCCCTGGTCAGTTTCAAGGGAAGAATCGTCACTCTAAGGGGTCAGATACAACTGCCTGTACAGACTGGCTCGGAAGTAGTGGAGGTGGACTTCATTGTTGTGAATGTGTATTCCCTTTATATGGCAATTGTAGCCAGACCTTGGCTACATACGCTAGGGGCTGTTTCCTTTACTTTGCATCAAAAAGTTAAATATCCATCCGAAAGGCGAGTTTGTGAAATCCGTGGAGATCAATCCTCGGCCAGACAATGCTTGGTGGCTACCATCCAGCACAAGCCCGAAATTGAGTCCTCGGCTAGGGCCGAGAGAGATTTATAGCAGTTAACAAGGCGGGTATCGCCCATTGAAGATCTAGATGAAGGCGTTAGATATGAGGATTTAATAAAAGTTCTAATTGGGGACAATCTCGAAAAGTTCTTTCAAGTCGGATCTCAGATGCCTCTACCAGAAAGAGAAGAGCTAATAGAGTTCCTTAAGAAAAATCTTGATGTATTTGCCTGGAATACTTATGAATCCCCAAGAGTGGATCCGAAATTCATTTGCCACCATTTGAAGGTCAATCCACTGATTGTCCCCAAGAAGCAACCTCCTCGGCGCCCATCCAAGGAGCATGCAGATGCGGTGAAAGAAGAGGTAATGAAACTTAAACAGGCTGGAGCTATTAAAGAAGTTTTCTACCCCGAGTGGTTAGTAAATACTGTGGTGGTGAAGAAGAAGAGCGGGAAATGGCGAGTCTGTGTAGATTTCACCGACTTAAATAAGGCTTGTCCTAAGGACCCTTTCCCTATGCCGAAAATTGATCAGCTAGTCCCTCGGATGAGTTTCTTGGATGCTTTCCAGGGTTACCATCAAATACCGTTAGCCCTAGATGACCAGGAGAAGACCACTTTTGTTACCCCTACTGGTAATTACTATTATAAAGTGATGTCATTCGGTCTGAAAAATGTAGGATCTACTTACCAACGAATGATGACAAGGATGTTTGAATCACAGTTAGGCAAAAGTATTGAGGTCTATATAGATAACATGGTGGTGAAAAGTAAAGTCGTTTCCGAGCATATGAAGGACCTTGACAACACTTTTGAAATCCTAAGAAGGCATAAGCTACGTCTGAACGCTTCCAAATGCTCATTTGGTGTAAAGTCAGGCAAATTCTTGGGTTACATGGTGACACACAGGGGAATTGAGGTGAACCCCGATCAGATAAAGGCTATTCAAAATTGATAGTCTCCTCAGAATCCGAAAGAGGTTCAGAAATTAACAGGAATGACCGCTGCCCTGAATCGATTCATCTCTCAGTCGGCAAATAGATGTAAACCTTTCTTCTCACTGATCAACAAGTGGAAAGGGTTTGAATGGACTAAAGAATGTGCTTTGGCCTTTCAACAACTCAAAGACTACTTGGCTCGGCCACCAATTATATCTAGTCCTGAACCGGATGAGGTCCTATTTGCCTATATTGCTGTGGTTCCCTATGCCGTAAGTCTAGTACTAATACGAGTGGATCAAGGCGTGCAAAGGCCAGTTTACTATGTGAGTAAATCTCTACATGAGGGCGAGATTAGGTACTTGCCGCTGGAGAAAGCTATCTTGGCAGTAGTACTCGGAACATGAAAATTGCCTAATTACTTTCAAGCACATACGGTCGTCGTGCTTACACAACTCCCGCTTAAATCCATACTTCGAAGTGCGGACTACACAGGAAGAATAGCCAAGTGGGGCATTATTCTGGGGGCTTTCGATATCAAATACATGCCTCGCACTTCAGTCAAGAGGCAGATCCTTGCAGATCTAGTGGCCGAGTTCACGGAACCTAGTTTAGAAGAAGTAAAGGCAGAGAAGGACATGGATGGAAAATCGGTTGGCATGATTTCTCAACAAGGCCCCTCCCATTGGGAAGTGTATATGGACGGCGCAGTAAACCAGAAAGGTTCTGGAGTGGGGCTAGTGTTGATATCCCCCGAGAGAATCATCATTGAAAAATCGTTAAGGTTCGATTTCTTGGCAACAAATAATGAGGTAGAGTACGAAGCCCTACTGATGAGAATGGCTATGGTCCAAAGAATGGGAGGAAAGGCAGTGGAGTTGTTCTCGGACTCAAGGTTAGTTGTGGGTCAAGTACAAGGTGAGTTTGAGGTGAAGGATGAGAGAATGCAGGGATACTTGAGCCGAGTTAAATGTCTACAATCGGAGTTTGAATTTTTCAGTTTGCTGCACATCTCCAGAAGTGGTAATGCACATGCTGACTCTCTGGCCACACTAACTACCTCTTCGGCGCAAAATTTGCCAAGAATTATCCTCGTCGAGGACTTACATGGGTCTACCGAGGCAAGAAGAGATGTAATCCAAGTTCACCAAATTAGAACCGGGCTCTGCTGGATGGATCCGATAGTTAAATTCTTGAAAGAAGATATTCTACCTAAAGAGAAGGGGGAAGCTGACAAAATTCGGAGGAAGACGACCAGATTCTGGCTATCCGAGGACTAGAAATTATACAAACGCTCCTATTTAGGACCGTACCTATTATGCATGCATCCTGAAAAGGCTAAGTTGCTACTAGAAGAATTGCATGAAGGAATCTGTGGAAGTCACACTGGAGGTAGGTCTTTAGCTCACTGAGCCGTTACTCAAGGTTATTAGTGACCGAACATGCAAAAAGAAGCCCATGAGTATGTTAAGAAGTGCGATCAATGTCAACGATTTGCGCCGAACATACACCAACCAGGTGGAGTCCTCAACTCATTATCTAGTTCATGGTCGTTTGCTCAATGGGGCTTAGATATAGTGGGTCCATTCCTAAAAGCCGCAGGAAACAGGAAGTACCTTCTGGTCGGCACAGACTATTTTACCAAATGGGTTGAAGCTGAACCTCTAGCCAACATCCGAGACGTAGATGTGCAGAAATTTATATGGAAGAATATTATTACTCGTTTTGGAGTTCCTCATACTCTTATCTCGGACAATGGCCTACAGTTTGACAGCAAAGCATTTTGAAATTATTGTAGCGAATTGGGAATCACAAACAGATACTCCACTCCTGCCTATCCCTAGGGGAATGGACAAGCAGAAGCAGTTAACAAAGTCATAGTTAATGGATTAAAGAAGAAATTAGATGATACGAAGGGCAAGTGGGTGGAAGAATTGCCACACGTACTTTGGGCTTACAGAACTACGTCTCGCAGATCTACTGGAGAGACCCCCTTTTCGATGACTTATAGGGCCAAAGCTGTCATCCCTTTGGAGACTGGATTTCCAACTCTGAAAACCAGCTCGTTCAGTCTGACTAGCAACAATGAGCTGCTAGAAAGGAGTTTGGATTTGATTGAGGAAAGAAGAGAAAATGCAATAGTTCGATTAGCACGTTACCAACAAAAGCTCAGGCAAGGCTATGATGCCAACGTAAAGTTAAGGCCTTTAGAACCTGGTGATTTGGTACTTAGGAAAGTTGTGGGCACTGCAAAAAAAACCCAGCTTGGGGGAAGTTAGAACCCAATTGGGAAGGGCTATATCGTATCACTTTAGGGGCTGGCATTAGGGCATATTTCCTGGAAGACCTAGATAGTCATGTGATACTGCGCCCTTGGAATGTAAATAACCTCAAAAGGTACTATTATTAATCGAATCTTCTCTTCAATCACCATGACAATTCGTCATCCTTCACGGTTCTCTAAGTGTTTAAACTTAAATCCAATCACGCCTGTAGTTCTTGGACCAGATGATTTGGGTTAGGTAATACTCCTTAACGGTTCTATAAGTGTTTAAACTTAAATTCAGTCATGCCTGTAGTCTTCGGACCAGATCATTTGGGTTAGTTAACACTCCTTCACGGTTCTCTAAGTGTTTAAACTTAAATCCACTCATGCCTGTAGTCCTCGGACCAGATGATTTGGGTTAGTTAACACTCCTTAATGGTTCTATAAGTGTTTAAACTTAAATCCAGTCATGCCTGTAATCCTCGAATCAGATGATTTGGGTTAGTTAACACTCCTTCACAGTTCTCTAAGTGTTTAAACTTAAATCCACTCATGTCTGTAGTCCTCGGATCAGATGATTTGAGTTAGTTAACACTCCTTCACGGTTCTCTAAGTGTTTAAACTTAAATCCACTCGTGCTTGTAATCCTCGAACCAGATGATTTGGGTTAGTTAACACTCCTTCACAGTTCTCTAAGTGTTTAAACTTAAATCCACTCATGTCTGTAGTTCTCGGATCAGATGATTTGAGTTAGTTAACACTCCTTCACGGTTCTCTAAGTGTTTAAACTTAAATCCACTCGTGCTTGTAGTCCTCGAACCAGATGATTTGGGTTAGTTAACACTACTTAACGGTTCTATAAGTGTTTAAAATTAAATCCAGTCATGCATATAGTCCTCGGACCAGATGATTTGGGTTAGTTAACACTCCTTCACGATTCTCTAAGTGTTTAAACTTAAATCCACTCATGCCTGTAGTCCTTGGACCAGATGATTTGAGTTAATTAACACTCTTTAACGGTCCTATAAGTGTTTAAACTTGAATCCAGTCATGCCTGTAGTCCTCGGACTAGATGATTTGGGTTAGTTAACACTCCTTCACGGTTCTCTAAGTGGTTAAACTTAAATCCAATCATGCCTATAGTCCTCGGACCAGATGATTTGGTTTAACTAGCACTTCTTCGTATGCCTGCAGTATTCGGACCAGATAATATGGGTTAGTCAACACCTCCATACAATTATTGTTATTAAAGTTTAACTTTGGAATGAGTCATGCCTGAAATTCTCGAATGTGTTTAAATTAACTCTAACTTATGATAACATTTTCTCTGCATGTTTGAAAAGACCTGTGAAGCTTTTATATCACTCGTTGCATTCATTACTTAGTAGTAATTCTTATACAAACTACTCTTTTCAATACCAACTTTGGTTATGTACATTGTAAGTATGATATGGTGGTTATATTTACCTACATTACCATAATTGCAAAGGACAGTTATTTGCAGCAAAAGTAAGTCATAAGATATGTAACGAAGACACCAGAAGTAAAAGGAAAACTGTTTCATTGATCAAAAGAAAATAATTTACAATCCCTTACATAAAAGAAAAACAAATACAAGTACAAAAAAAAAAAAAAAAAAAAAAAAAAAAAAAAAAAAAAAAAAAAAAAAAAAAAAAACACCTAAGTATCTAAGTCTTCGCTTAAGGGACCAAAGGGTCGGCAGCCTGACTGGACTGAGTTACAGCAGCTTCTGGGGCTTGGTCCTTAGGTGCTGGAGGGGTTTTCTTCTTTCCCAAGCCCTCACCCTTATCCTTGGGTGCCTCAGCTGGCTTACTTTGATCACCAGGCTGACTAGACTCCTTAGACGCCTCGAGGGTGATTGGAGGAGCTTGGCTGACCAAGGGTTGCTCCGAGGCCTCCTGGAGTTGTGTTGGAGGAGAGGGATCAAACCCTGGGAGCTCTCGGATATTAGGGTCATAGTATATGCTCCCAGGCAGTCTTAGTTTTGAGTCCGCAGGGACTCCAGCAGCATCCAGTGCCTTGCCCCACGTTATATCGCAATAGTCTCGGCTGACCGAGGCAAACTGCTCAGTGAAGCCTTTTTCAGTCTCCTCCACCCCCAACTGATATGCTGCTTTTTTCAGCCTCGGTCGCCTCCTTAGCCAGTTGAGCATTCTTCTGAGCCAGCTTGGCAGTCTCCCTGGCCTTTTGAAGTTCGGCGCAAAGTTCCTTCACCAGTGCTTTCTCAGTTGACAAATTGGTCTGTGTCTCATTTAGCAGCTTGCATTGGGCTTTGGCCTGAGTCTCAGCATTCCGTAGGCCCACATTAAGACTATTCCTTTCATTAGTTACCTCTTTGAGCTACTCAGAGAGTTGGAAAAAGTCTTCCTTTAGGCTGCCCAAAGACTTTTCTACCTCGGACCGAGAGTAGGCCTTTGCTTGGGCTTCGATATAGGTTTTCTTGTTCTAATCTTCAGCCACAAAGACTTGTTGAGTAATCTGCATAGTAAAGTGAAAGAGTTAGCACGAAACAAACAAAAATTAACATCCCAAACTGAAGAGTTGGAATAACTCACTTACCATGGCCAAATCCCTTTTTAGGGACATGAAAAGTTCACACTGGCTGAAGCGCCTGTATGAATCCATGTCTCGGGGAAGAAGCAATGGTTGCTCCAAGGCGTCAGTAACTACTCCTGCTCTCCCCCTATCATAGTTTCTGAGGGAGGTATCCCAAGGAATAGGAGCGTCATCCAACTCCAACTTGGGAGCCCATGTGCGTGACCCTCGGCGCACATCAATAACATGAGGGTCATCTTGGCTCTCAGTAGATGAAGCCCTCTTGCTCCGGTGGTCTTTCGCCACCTTCTATTGCTTGGTTGCCTTCGGTAGCACCACCTCCCTTTCTTCAATTTCAAGGAGGAGGGGCATTTTCTTCTTTAAATTCGGCAAGGGCTTTAAGCCGGGATCAGGAACTTGAGGTGGTGGTGGAGGCAGACTCACCACAGGTTGGGAAGTATCGGTTCCTTTCGGCTCGGCCTTCTTGCCCCTATTCCTCAACAGAGCCTTTATGTTTGACATGTTTTCCTCTTCTGAAGAGTCTTCTGGAAGAGCAGTTATCAGAATGGGAGGATGGACACTGGATTGCATATCAATTTCCTCCTCGGAGTTCGAGGATGGTATCACTTGGATCCCTCCTGAAGCTTCCCCTTCAAATTTGAATTTGTCTATTTGCTCATCTAGTGAAGAGGACGAGGAGCCAACCCTTTCGCCTACAACCACTGGTTCAAGGGGGACTTGCTGAACCGGCTGGACGAGCAGAGGTACACCCTGTGGTTTTGGATGTGGCACCAGGGGAAGGTCGAATGGAGCCAAAAAATCCTTCCGACCAACGTCGATTCAGTTGATGCGATAATCTCCTTGTCTTATCGCGTTTCCGACTGGCTGGAAATCAGATGGTTTGGGCGTGTAACCGAGAATGAGGGGAATCGGCCGGAGTTGCCCGTCTTCACTCACAAAAATCTCTGATCGTAACAAGTAGTTAAGCGCGGCGGTGTTGGTAAGACTCAGCCGAGGAGAGACGTGGTTTTTATCTATCAACATCACAACAAAATTTAGTTAGAAACTTGAAAACAGCAAGACCGAGAAGACTAAGTTGCAAAGAGATGTCAATCCTAAATCTACTATTAGCAAGCCTAAATCTAAGATGCCCCCACCTGGCTTTCCTGGTTGGGTTGGGTAGTGAAGACTATCATGCTAGGCGCCCGAGACGATCAGATAATCGTCTTTCATCCCTTTGTTAGACTTGGGAAGGCAGGAGACGAGCCTAACAGCGTCGGATCGGGATTTCAAATAATATCCTGCTCCTTTCTGACTGTGGCACTCGTACATATGTACCACGTCCCGCCAGGTGAGTCCCAAGCCTAGATGGCGGTTCAGATCATCGATGGCTCCTAAAATCCTAAAGACATTGGGCGCACATTACTCGGGGCTAAGCCTATGGTTTCGAAGATAGTTAGTGGTGATGGGGCCCATAGGAATAGTCGTTCCTCCTTCCAGGAAGGCGATGATGGGGATTATCACTTCACCCATTTTTCGATCTGTTAGGACTTTTTCTGGGGGGCTATATCTTAAACCTACATCTTCAAGTATATGGTATGTGGCCCTAAACTTCTCCATCTGAGCGGGACTATCCATCAGATACTGGTATCTACCCATCTTAAACAAACAAGAAAGGAGGAACTCTAAACGCAGTGACTAGGGGGCGACTACTCGAAGGTCAAAAAGGGTGTCTAAGGAGAAGATTAAAGACGAATATATGAGGACTTACACGAACCGGATCGGAAAGTGATATTTGAACTCGTGGAGATGCTTGTAGATTCTGGATTTGATGATTGTAGAGTTTGGTCAATTTGAATGCCTCTGTTCACTGGAAAGTCTGAAAATATGTAAAGTAAAGGAGGAAAAACCTCCTCTAGGGCTTTATATAGAGACAAACGAAGGGGAAGGAGTTATCCCACCCAAATTTCGAGGGAGAACCACGTCCGTTGGATCATTAGTCCACCGTTAGATGGCAAAGACAAAACGCCGCCTGGAGTAATTAATAGCGTTTTGGAAACCTTGAAACGGCAACAGCAATTATAAAGCGCACAAATCCATGCTCCTACACGTGTAGACTAAGATATTTTTGCATTTTTTATTTTTATTTTGTAGCAAATCAAAATCCTATTTTTTCTCCTCGGATGCGAGGGAAAAATTAGAATTTTGAGGGGCTATTGTGGGGGGAAAAGTCCAGCCTTACGTAGTGGGCCTAGAGCCCAATGTGAAGGTTATTGTATGTCCGAAGAGGCTAAAATTGTTGAGGGGTACTTCGCACGAAAGAAGGATACTTGGGAGTGAAGAAGATCCATCCGAAGAGAGCACCAACGTTCCGAAGAGATCATTCTCCTCGAATGTAAAGATTCTTGGTCATATAAATATCTGGGGGGTTCGAATGAGTTTACTAATGAGTTCAGCAGTCTGGATAAGTTTTGGACACGCCTAGAGATAAGAATAATGGAGAAACATCTAAAAGGAAAAGCTGCCACCACCGTATTAAATGCACTGCAACAACTTTTCTGACTGCATTTATGTAGAGAAGACCCCTGAACAGTATAACCTCAGCTACCGCCACTCATAAAAAGCTAAGAAAGATACATCACATGACATACACTCAAGTAGGGATCTAGATAAAGAACAAGTGGACGATGGAGATGAGGGAGAAGGATGCTATATAAAGAAGAAGGGCTCCTGATAAAGGAGGAGGAAGAAGGGACGATAGAGAGAAAAGAGAGGTTTTACTGTAGTTCTAAGAACTGTAATCACTGCTCAATTTATCATAAACCTCTTCAGACTACAATTCATTTTGTTTTTACGGGTATCTTTCCGCTGGTTTATACTTGGAGGTTGTAACCAATCATTGTTAATTCCATAACTAACCTAACTCTATCATCCACGCTTTACAAATTCATTGTTTTGGACTTGGGCCACAAATCCTAACCCTACAATTGTCATCTAATTTTTTTTTGGTAATAAAATCGACATGTTTGAAGCATTGTTATTGATTCCGCTTTGGCCGGAACGGCAGGAATATTTCGTAGCGGCATGAAAACCGGTACCATAATACCCCTCATTCCACCTCGGATCAAATTTTGGCTTATTTCGGAGTGTTCCGGCCATTTCGATCGAAATACATATTTCGGCCGGTACTAGATTTTGGCTTTAAAAATAAAATAAAAAACTTACCTCCTCCTTCTTCTTCTTCTAGGTTTCGGACCTTTCTTCTTCTTGTTTTCTTTTTCTTCTTCTTGTTATTTTCTTCTTCTTCTAGTGGGTTTCGAACCCATCTTCTTCTTTCTTTTCTTCTGGTGGGTTTCAGTCTTGCCAATCTCCGTTTTGTTTTTTATTTGTGTGCTGTACGGGTAAATGGTGATGTATTTGACTATTTGTCAGGAGAAATTATAAGGACCATATGGTGGACAAGTGACATAATCCACCATTCCACTAAATGGTGGACAAGTGACATAATCCATCATTCCACTAAAAAACTCACACCTGTTTAAAATTGCTGAGTTGAAATTTTTTTTAAACGGAAATTGATTATTGACTCAACAATTTTAAACAAGTGGGAGTATTTTGGTGAAATGGTGGACAAATGATATGATCCATCAGAGGACTCTATAATTTCTCGTTTGTCAGCCTCCTTACTCTTCCTTATATGCTATGTCCTTTGTTTTAAATTTTTTGTTTGTTTCTCCAGCCCATGTGATACTCTTCTCTCTTGTCACTTGTGTTCTAAAATTTGAATTTTTTCTTTGTTATATTTTTGTGAGCCCCACAAGACTAACAATAAAAATAGAATGCTTCAGCCTTAACCTTCTTCCACTATTCCACCTTTGCGTGTAGTCTGCCTTCAGGCCACTTGTGTTGACTTCTAAGCCATCCCACTCCACGTGGCTAACTTATGTCTCACCATTTCTAATTTTTTTCCTCTTTTAATTTTAATTTTATCGTTACTCTTGTTATAATCTAAAAAATAATTATTAATTTATTATTATTATTATTATTATTGAGTGATATTTGGGATTTGGGCTTAATAAGTTTGACATATTAGTTAAAATATGAACTTATAATTATAAAATTCTTAAAAATTTATATGGGTTTTGATGAATAACATACAATATATAAAAAATAGCTATAACCCGAAATGGCATACCGAAATAGACCAGTATTAGACTGGTATCGAAATATTCCGTTCCAATTGACAAACTAAAACGGGCTCCGAAATGGTATTCATAACATTGGCCTGAAGTTTAGGCTAAAGCTAGCCAGATCCAAGATATTTCAAAACTAATCAACTTAGTCCCTAAAGCGTTTCTCATTTTTCTCATCTCTCACAGTGATTATAGACCAAGTTGGTCAATTTTGAAATATTTCGGACTTAGCTGACATTAGCCAAACCCCAAGATTGTTGACTGTATTTTACCCTTTTTATTATAAAACTATGTAAAATCTTATCTAAAAAACACCTAACAAAATAAGGTAACTTATTTTATTTTTGACGAAAAGGAAACTTATTTTCTAAAAAATCTATAATTTGACTTATAATTTGTTACTATTTTTTAATTAAATGTATACAATTAAATGTATAATTCTAATTCATCTGCATCTCTATATTAAATATAGATAAAGTATTTTCACAATGTTCCTTTGACCCACTATGTGGCATTCAGAAATGTTATCTATGCGTACTAATTTATTTATATAATTTAATGACTCACATGATTTAGAGATAGGTTGAAGTTACACATTTTTTAACCATTAGATTTAAGTAGATCTAATGGTAAAAAAAGTCCCTCTTTAATGCTAATGTTTTGATTAGGATCTCATTAATTATCCATCATTTATTATATTTTATACCTATTTTTAAACCCAAAAAAAGTGTTACTTTTGACTCTCTCTCTCTCTATGTTTCTTTCAAGGTCGATCATAGCAAACCTTGAAATCTATTCATCAACAGATTCTTCAATACCCTGTGAAATTTCAGATAGAGATGTAGAGCTCTTGTCACTTACAGGACCACTGATATAGCTTGTAGTCACTCCAAAATCAACACCAAAACTTCCAAAACTCAACTTGGTTCTTTCAGACTCAGGGACATGGATATGGTTTGGAAGTACAACAAGTTGACGTTGTGGAAGACGTTACTCCTCCAGCTTCCTCTGCAGTTTTGAAGTTGCTTCTTCCATATCAAGGACACTAGTGTCATGTTGTGTCAACGCAGTGACTTCAACCAAAATAGTGGGAGCCTCAAGTGCAGCAGCTGCTCCATAATCTTGAACATTAATATTTGTTGGCTTTGGTTTCCATTCCTTATTAGGACCAACTGTTGAAGACAAAATCATAAACTACTCATAAATATTAAGCAAGTCATCAAAATTTTATTATGAACTCAGACTAAACAATCAGTGTTATATCACAGTAATAATTCTGGCTGACAGTAAAATGTTAGTAGATACAGCAAGAAGTAATTAGGCAAAAGATCGAATCAGCTCTAACTTCCTCATTTATAGCCAAAAAGATTGACAGAAACACATGCCTACAATGGCAATAATTCATTCAGAAGAGAATCAACTAGGCAATAGAGACAAAATTTGACAAAATCCATATTTTTCAAGTAGCAAAACACATGTACAATGTTCAGAAAACATCAGATAATTATTACAACCATAACTTAGCTTACAAATCAGCAAACTCTTTGTTATTGTTGTTTATTTTTTATTTATTTATTTATTTTTAAAATTGATTGGATAACCAAATCAACAAACTCTTATTTAAAAGTACACATACCCCAGATAAGAATAAAAATCATCTGCCCTAGACTGCCCATGGACTGAGTTAACAATTCAAGGAACATAGGTAGCAACAACCAACTTTAGCATCCATGGAGAGTCTGAAAGAACCAAGTTGAGTTTTGGAAGTTTTGGTGCTGATTTTGGAGTGACTACAAGCTATGTCAGTGGTCCTATGAGTGACAAGAGCTCTACATCTCTATTTGAAATTTCACAGGGTATTGAAGAATCTATGGATGAATAGGCTTCAAGGTTTGCTATGATAGACAGTGAGAGAAACGTAGAGAGAGAGAGAGAGAGAGAGAGAGAGAGAGAGTCAAATATAACACTTTTTTTTTTGGGTTTAGAGATATATATAAAATATAATAAACGAGGGATAATTAATGAGATCCTAATCAAAATATTAGCATTAATTAGGGTATTTTTTTTACCGTTGAATCTACTTAAATCCAATAGTTTAAAAAATGTATAACTCTTTAAAGATACACCAGGTGTAACTTGAACCCATCTCTGTGATTTAATATAATATATATATATATATATATGTATGTATGTATGTATATGTAAGGACACAAAATTTGGCCCCTGAGGAACTCACCTCGAAATTCTACTATAATAATTCACACAACTTAAATACATATAAACAACAAGGAATAAACACTCCATAATGGGAAACACAAGCAGTGGATTTCTTTGACCATTCATGTAACGATTACAATTACAAACGTTAATATAGGAAACTTTCTTGTTCCCCTGGTGACACCCTTAGTGATATTCTCTATCTCTTTCTATTTCACTCCCTAGATAGATTTTTTCTGATCCCCCTTTACTTTACCTCCCCTCCCCCTTTTATATCTTCAATCCTTGCTCTTATCACCACAGCTGTCCTATTGCCTACCAAAGCCTCAGGGAAATTTTTCTCCACTTTATCGGATTCCTCCTCTCCCTTATCCTGGAACTCTGACTTTTGGGGGTTGCTGCTATTGTTCAGGTTGTCTCGCTTGCATTTAATGCGGCAGAGGTGAGGTAAGAACCTCATCACTGACGCGGAGGTAAAGATCTTCAATCTTCTTGCATATTCCTGAACCTTCCTGTGCTTCCAGGATTCATCTATCACACGTGGACCACCCACGCCCCATACCTCGAGTAAAGTGGCACCTTATCATCTCCACGGGAACTAATCTTTTGCGTCACTTATTTTTTTATTTTTTGTGATACTTGGGATGATCCAGCCATTCTCTTTTCGTGGCCTAATTCTTTCTGTGATACACATGCTAGACCCAAATCTTTCTCGTGGCCCAACTGCTTCTTGGGCTTCAGGCCCGAGAGGTGACTATTCCACTCCCAACAATATATATATATATATATATTCTTATAAATTGATATGGAGATCTCTTCGATCGGGTATATATATATAGGGCGGAGATACTATTTCCGTCCCTATATTTTCACCATTTCCACTTTGGTCCTTACTTCTTTATTTTACTGTTTTTAGTCCCTATAATAAAAAAAACACGTTCTATTTTAGTCCCTATTGTCATCTCACTAACGGAAATTGTCTACATGGCAAACAAAGTGCACTGTTAGCACACTAAATATTGACGTGATTATTAAAATAATAATAAATAATTTTATTTGGCATTAAAAAAATGCCACATCAGCATTCAAATTAAAAAAAAAAAATTTAATTTATTAATTTTAACTAAATAGAAAAATTAAAAACATAATTAAAAACCAGAAATCACATGAATTAAGATCTAAGTTTATCTTGAACAAAAACAACAAGAACACCAACCCAGATTTAAGAACACAAAATTAAAAGCCAATTCTTCTTTCTTTTTCCTTTTTTTTTTTTTTTTTGGATGGGAAGTACAAGCCAATTAATTGATGAAGCACATTACTTATTCTTAGCTTGGGTGCCCTTCAGCCGGCTAAACCAACCCGTACCATTTAAACCCCAGTTAGCTTGGGTGCCTTTCAAACCTAGTACCATGCCGATAGTCAAAATCATCTATCTAACCTAGCTAGTAGGTGAAATTTGAAATCTTTTAAATGATTTAACAAACCTTTTTCCAAATAAGAACACAAACTTTTTCCCTTCGTGGAATGTAGATTGTAGAGCAGCCATGCCCAAAAAAAAAAAAAAAAGCTCTGGTAACTTCTTGGTTAGCTGGGTGTAATCTATCCAATGGTTTTATGGAGTTTGGTACTCTCATTGAGTCGATTTCAAGTTTGAGGTTGATTTCATTTGAGTTTGATAGTTTTGAATCTGAGGTTGGAGGTGGTTTTGGTTTCAACTTTGAGGTTTGGATCTAAGGTTTGTGTTTGGTTTCTTAGAAAGTATAAGAAAATTTAGGTTTTGAGTTTTATGTTTGGGGGTTGAAAATCTAGGTTTGAATTTTGTGTTTTAGGGGGCCAAAAATCTGGGTTTGATTTTTGTGTTTGATGCTTTGGTGGTGTATTGGTGTGGGGGTTAGATTTTTTGAATTGTTCATGTTTAATTTTGTGTTGATGTGGATCTGATGTTAATTTTTTGGGTTTTAAATTTTCTAAGTTTGTGTTCTTGTTCAAATGTTTAATGTGTTCATGTTTAATTTATCAATATTATCTAGGTTTGTCAAGAATGTTGGCGTGAATTCTAATGCGTTTGTGTTTAGGCCAACAAATTATCAACCAGCTCATGTCTCATGTCTTTCTCCTTCCCAAATTTTGCCAAATGATTCAAGACTTGAACTGAAAGAGAAACACACACACACGCACCTATAAAGCCAAAAACCAAAACAAAACCCAGAAATGAAACGCAAAGCCAAAAAGCTTTGCACCTAAAAACAAAACCTCTCCACTTACAATCTCAAACTCAAACACACATGCGTAGAGCCAGAACCTAGGAGTCTCATTGAGTGGAAATTAAAATAAATATAAAAATTTGAGCCTTAGATTTGAGAGAGGGAGAAAGAGGGATTACAAAACCTAGAAATCCAAATTTTGGATTTAAAATTTTGTGTTCATGTTTAATCTAATGTGGATCTGAAGTTTAATTTTGTGTTATTATTTTATGGGTTTATGATTTTTGGTTTTTAATTTTGTGTTCTTGAATCTGGGTTGGTGTCCTTGTTTATTTTTGTTCAAGATAAACTTAGATCTTAATTCATGTGATTTTTGGGTTTTAATTCTGTTTTTTTTTTTTTTTAGTTAAAATTAATAAATTAATTTTTTAAATTTGAATGCTAATGTGACTTTTTTTAATGTAAAATAAATTTTTTATTATTATTTAAATGGCCACGTTAGCATTTAGTGTGTCAACAATACACTTCGTTTGCCATGTAGACAATTTCCGTTAGTGAGATGATAGTAGGGACTAAATTAGAACGCGTTTTTCATTTTAGGAAATAAAAATTGTAAAATAAAAAAGTAGGAACCAAAGTAAGAATGAGGTAAAAATGTAAGGATGAAAATAATAGTATTTCCCCTTGAAAGGGACAAAATACCTTGGAATGTCTTATGAGATTGGACGGGTCGAATATGGTTCGCAGACGTCCGAATAAGCGAGTCCGTCATTTGTACGGGCCTCCAATGGACGAATCTGATGTGAACGGGCCGGATATGGACGGAGTGAAGGAAGGTGGGCTGGTTGTCCATGGGCCCGTTGGACCCTTCATGGGGGATATTTTGGCCCACTCTCATAAGGGCCCAAATAGAGTCCTTGCGCTAGTAGGACTCCGGAAATCTTACATATTTGGTAAAGATCTTCCATATAAGGAGGAGATCTATTCATCACGTTTAGGATTCTACAAGGAGAGTCCTATAAGGAAAAGACTTCCGCGTCAAGAAAGGGATGTCAACCTTATGCCACTATAAAAGCCCCAATACCCTCACAAACCAAGGTACGCATGATTTAACCCTCTCTAGAACTCTAGAGTTGTGATAATATTTTCTGACTTAACTTTCGGAGGGTGTTTGGCCGGCACCACACCGGTGCCCTTCGATAGGTTTTCTCCTTTGTTTCGTGCAGGTTAACATACAAGCGAAAAGAGCATTGTGCGACTCATTGGTGAATTTCTTTGATTCATCAGTTGGCGCCGTCTGTGGGAACGTTGTAAGAAGAAAGCGGTCAGACGTTGCTTCATCCCTGAGACAGAAGAGTTGCATGGTGCTCACTCGCTCGATGGCAACAACCAACGACATCCAAGGAGAGGGACTACCCACGACCGCACTCGAAAGACAGGTTCGGACCCTCATTGCGGCCGTGAAGCGTCTCACCAAACAAAATCATGACCTGGAAGAACAGCTGCGTCAAAGAAACACAGCACCCCACAACCAGAGGGAGGATCAGGAAGGCATAAGCGCCATGCAAAGAGAACGAGAAGGGCCTGAAGGGAGTAACGCCCCAAGCAGGCCAGAACGACAGAACATGAGTCTCCCATCCCTCACGGATGCGACGACTCCGCCTATGTTCGCAGAGATGCAGGCGATGAAGGAACAGATGGAGGTCATGATGAACGTCCTAAAGGGGCGAGTGTCCAGCGATCTGGATGACCTGGTGAACCGGACCGACTCTCCATTCACTGGCCCCGTCAATTCTTTCCCCCTTCCACACAAGTTCCGAATGCCGCAAATAGAGAGCTATGATGGGGTCAAGGATCCCCTAGACCACTTAGAGACATTCAAGACCTTGATGCATCTACAAGGGGTACCAGACGAAATCATGTGCAGGGCCTTCCCAACTACACTGAAGGGTCCCGCGAGGATTTGGTTCAGTCGGCTGACACCGAACTTCATCAGCACTTTCAAAGAACTAAGCGCTCAGTTCACCTCACACTTCATAGGGGGACACAGGTACAAGAAGTCCATAGCGTGTTTGATGAGCATCAGACAGAGAGAAGACGAGACGCTAAGATCCTACATAACCCGCTTCAATAAGGAAGCACTCTCAATTGATGAAGCCGACGACAAGATACTGGTGGCAGCTTTCACGAACGGATTGCGGAAGGGCAAGTTTTTGTTCTCACTATACAAAAACGACCCCAAAACCATGTCAGAAGTACTCTACGGGGCCACCAAGTACATGAACGCGGAAGACGCGCTACTTGCGCGGGAAGAAAGGCCCAGGAAGAGGGAACGCCAGGTGGACATGCGCCAGGACCAAGGGCAGAAAAGACCAAGGACAGGAGACAGAAGGGACGAAAGACGCCCTAAGCCCCCGAGCGGGAGGTTCACAAGTTTCACCCCCCTAAACGCCCCGATTGACCACGTCTTGATGCAAATCAAAGACAAGGAGACACTAACATTCCCGGGAAAACTAAAGAGCGACCCAAGCAAACGGCCGCGAGACAAATATTGTCGTTTCCACCGAGATCATGGCCACGACACGGCCGATTGCTATGACCTAAAGTAGCAGATTGAAGCCCTCATTAGACAAGGGAAGTTACAGAAGTTCGTCAACAAAGAGAAAACGGATCATAGTCGCCAAGAGCCGGCCCCCCGACGGGATAACGAGCGTCCGAGACCCCCTATCGGAGACATAAGGATGATAGTGGGGGGAACCGCATCTACCGGTTCTTCTAAAAAAGCTCGAAAGACGTACCTCAGATCGGTCCTGAACGTCCACCTAACGGGCTCAAGGCCTAATACCACAAGAGTGGAGAGCCCTATTATAGGATTCACCGAAGAAGACGCAAGGAGACTCCATCATCCACATGACGATGCGCTGGTCGTCAGTATACGTGTGGGGGACTACAACGTCCACCGAGTACTAATCGACAACGGCAGCTCAGCAGACATTCTATACTATCCAGCATTCCAGCAAATGGGGATAGACAGAGCACGATTAATGCCGGCGAGCGCTCCGCTTGTCGGCTTCGGAGGGACCAGGGTATTCCCAATAGGTTCCATCACACTACCGGTAACAGTGGGTGATTACCCACAAGAACTCACTGGGAATGTAATGTTCCTCGTGGTAGACTGCTCCTTCGCTTACAATGGCATTCTCGGACGACCCACACTTAACTCATGGAAAGCAGCAACATCCACATACCACCTAATGATCAAATTCCCAACGGACTACGGGATTGGGGAATTGCGAGGGAATCAGGCAACCGCCCGAGAGTGCTACATTGCCATGCTAGAAATGGAAGATCACCATCAGGCAATGTGCATAGAAGAACAGCGGACGGTCGCAGAACCGGCTGAAGAGCTGGAGGTAGTAACACTCAACGAGTCCAAACCGGAGCGAACAACCAGAATGGGAACATTGGCCTGCCAACCTGTACGCCAGGCCCTCATAACATTCCTCAGGAGGAACCAAGACATCTTCGCATGGAACCATGAAGACATGCCCGGGATCGATCCCTCTGTTATAGTCCACAAGCTGAACGTGAACCCTTCAACCCCCCCAGTCCGGTAGAAAAAGCGAGTGTTCGCTCCTGAACGGGACAGAGCAATAGCACAAAAGGTCGAAAAACTACTCGAGGCGGGTTTTATCAGGGAAGTATATTACCCAGAGTGGTTGGCGAACGTGGTCATTGTCAAGAAAGCTAGTGGAAAGTGGCGGATGTGCGTCGACTTCACGGACCTTAACAAAGCATGCCCAAAGGATAGTTACCCCCTCCCGCGGATAGATGCACTGGTCGACTCCACGGCCAGACACCAGCTCCTAAGTTTTATGGATGCCTTCTCGGGCTATAACCAGATCAAAATGGAGGAACCTAATCAGGAGAAAACGTCCTTCGTCACCAGCCAAGGCCTCTTTTGCTATAAGGTGATGCCGTTCGGACTTAAGAACGCCAGGGCAATATACCAAAGATTAATGGACAAGATGTTTGCACACCAGATTGGGAGAAACGTACAAGTCTACGTTGACGACATGCTGGTCAAGAGCCCGTTCGAAAAAGATCATCTGAGCGACCTCCAGGAGACATTCGATACCCTACGGTCATACAACATGAAGCTGAATCCGGACAAGTGTGTATTCGGGGTGACGACAGGAAAATTCTTGGGTTTTATGGTGTCCCAAAGAGGAATAGAGATCAATCCAGAGAAAATACGGGCCATCATGGAGCTTGAACCACCAAGGACAGCGAAGGACGTACAGAGCTTGAACGGCAGAGTTGCCGCCTTGAACAGGTTCGTCTCAAAAGCAACAGACAGGTGCCTACTGTTCTTCCGCGTCCTAAAGAAATCATTCGAGTGGACGGAGGAGTGCCAGAAGGCATTTGAAGATCTAAAGAAATACCTTGCCTCGCCACCCTTGCTCAGCCCATCCAAACCAGGGGAAGACCTCTACTTATACCTAGCCGCTTCGCAGGTGGCAGTAAGCGCGGCCCTAGTAAGGGAAGAAGAAGGGACGCAGCGGCCTGTCTATTTCGTAAGCAGGGGGTTTCGGGGGGCTGAAGAAAGGTACCCCCACATGGAAAAGCTTGCCTTCGCGCTGATAACCGCAGCTCAAAAACTGAAACCATACTTCCAAGCCCACAGCATCATCGTCCTAACAAATCAGCCCCTAAAAAGGGCAATGAGCAGCCCCGAAGCAGCCGGACGAATGGCCCTGTGGGCGATAGAGCTGAGCGAGTTTGACATACACTACCGTCCGCAAACCGCAATAAAGGGCCAAGCTGTGGCTGACTTCATCGCCGAATACACGCAAACGGGGCAGCAGGAGCCACAAGCCCTCAGACAGTGGAACATCCACACGGATGGATCATCAAACAGGCTAGCTGGAGGCGCCGGGGTGGTAATTCAAACCCCTGACGGAGACAGGATCGAGTGCATGATCCGATTAGACTTCCCGACGACCAATAATAAGGCCGAATATAAGGCATTGTTGGCAGGATTAGACCTGGCGAAAGCAGCAGGCGCCGAGGCCATGGTTATACATTGCGATTCGCAGGTGATAGTCAGTCAGATTAGTGGCGCTTATGAGTGCAGGGGGGAAAAAATGAAGAAATACTTGGAAGAAGTCAGAAGACGGATCGACTCCCTCCAGGTCACATTCGTCCAGATCCCAAGGGAGGAGAATGAATGTGCTGACCGGCTCGCAAAAGCCGCCTCCGCAGAGGCCATGACGACCTCCGACCTGGTGTTGTCGTTCATCCAGAACTCCTCAATCATTAACAGTGAGACGGAAGTGCAGGAAGTAAATCCAGAATACGATTGGACTACGCCCCTAATGGCCTACCTAAAGGAAGGCACGCTCCCGGACAACAAGGACGCAACCAGAAAGTTGAAAGTCCGGGCTTCGCGGTTCATAATAATCAATGACGTCTTATACAAAAGGGGGTTCTCACGACCATATCTGAGGTGTTTGGGTCACGAGGAAGCGGACTATGTAATGAGAGAGGTCCATGAAGGCATCTGCAGAAACCATTCGGGGGCGCGATCTCTAGTACACAAACTGATCCGGGCAGGATACTATTGGCCTACAATGCAGAAGGACGCGCAAACCTACGTCAAGATCTGCGACAAATGTCAAAGGTTTGGTAACCTAATTAGGCAACCAACCGAAGAACTGACACCCATGACGGCCCCCTGGCAGTTCTCCCAATGGGGACTAGACATCATGGGCCCTCTCCCGACGGCCGCGCGACAGCTGAAATTCTTGGTGGTAGGGATCGACTACTTCACTAAGTGGGTCGAAGCGGAAGCTCTAGCAACTATCACGGAGAAAAACATCAGAGGTTTCGTATGGAGAAATATCATATGCAGATTTGGGATACCAAGGGTCCTCATCTCCGACAATGGGAAACAGTTTGACAACAAGGCATTCCGAGATTATTGCTCGGAGTTAGGCATCAGGAATCACTACTCATCGCCCGCACATCCACAGGCAAATGGCCAAGTCGAAGTCACGAACCGGTCCCTGCTCAAAATCATCAAGACCCGGCTCGAGGGGGCAAAAGGTATCTGGCCCGATGAGTTACCAAGTGTCTTATGGGCATATCGCACGACGGCAAGAACGCCCACAGGAGAAACACCATTCAGGCTGACATACGGGAGCAAGGCTGTCATTCCAGCGGAAATAGGTCTTACAACCTATCGAGTGGAGAGCTACGATGAAGGCAAGAACGAAGAGGCTTTGCGGCTACAGCTAGACCTAGTCGACGAAGTCCGGGCTACAGCTGAACAAAGGATAGCTCGATACCAAAACCTCATGGCAAAATACTACAACTCCAAAGTCAGACGCAGAGACTTCCAGATTGGAGACCTTGTGCTTCGGAAGGTAATGAGAGCGGCTAAAGATCCCTTGCAAGGAAAACTCGGCCCAAACAGGGAAGGACCTTACAAGATCTCATCTTGGCAGAGAAAGGGAACCTACCACCTCGAAACCATGGACGGGCGAAAACTGCAACACCCGTGGAACACTAAGCACCTACGGAGGTACTACCAATAGATGCAACATGAAGAGACATCCACCCCCTGCAAGCATTCCAGCTCATTTCTAAAGTTTTCAGTAGTTTTTGTTTTGAACAACTATTTTTACTTTTCTATGCTTTTACTTTGAACAAACCTCTCTACTAGTGCCTTTTTAAGCCCAAGGGGGCAGGCACCATTTTCCTATAAAGACTTCTTTTAGGCAACTAAATTTTTCCTGCCTAGTCTATTTAATTCAATATCATAAGGTTCAAAAGTTGTCCACAAGATGGACGGATCATCCGAAGATGATGAAAAACCAAAGTCCAGATAATGGACGGACCAATAAAGCTGTCCACAAGATGGACGATCATCCCAAGAGGATGAAAAACCAGAGTCCATATGATGGACGGACCAATAAGGCTATCCACAAAATGGACGGATCATCCCAAGAGGATGAAAAACCAGAGTCCATATGATGGACGAACCAATAAGGCTGTCCACAAAATGGATGGATCATCCCAAGAGGATGAAAAACCAGAGTCCATATGATGGACGACTAATAAGGCTGTCCACAAAATGGACGGATCATCCTAAGAGGATGAAAACTTAAGTCCAGACGATAGACGGACCAATAAGGCTGTCCGTAAAATGGACGGATCATCCTAAGAGGATGAAAAACCAGAGTCCATATGATGGACGAACCAATATGGCTATCCACAAGACAGACGGATCATCCCAGGAGGATGAAAACCTGAATCCAGATGATGGACGGACCAATAAGGCTATCCACAAAATGGACGAATCATCCCAAGAGGATGAAAACTTAAGTCCAGACGATGGACGGACCAATAAGGCTGTCCGCAAAATGGATGGATCATCCTAAGAGGATGAAAAACCAGAGTCCATATGATGGACGAACCAATATGGCTATCCACAAGACGGACGGATCATCCCAGGAGGATGAAAACCTGAATCCAGATGATGGACGGACCAGTGAGGCTGTCCACCAAGTGGACGGATCACCCCAAAAGGATGAAAACCTTTAGGCCGAATAGTGGACGGACAAGTAGCATCGTCCATAAGCGGACGGGTCAACCTAAATAGACGGTAACTACTAAGTCCGCATAATGAACGAACCCGGGATAACGTCCACTAGTTGGACGGACCACACAAGGGGAATTAAGTAAGATACTCGACGGACGGGTACAATAATCAGTCTACCCAATGGGTGGGTTCAAGTTATACATGACGGACATGTTCAATAAACAGTCTACCCAACCGATGGGTTCAAATTATACATAACGGACATGTTCAATAAACAGTCTACTTAACGAGTGGGTTCAAATTATACATGACGGACATGTTCAATAAGCTAAGTCTACTAATAAACAGACCATTCGAAAGCAAATGGTATTTCCAAGTCACACAAATCATCCAAAGGGATGACGGCTCTTGGTTAAGCAAGTCATGAAAGGAGGAACCATAATAAGCAGGACGGAGCTCACTTAAGCATGAAAATATACGTTAAAAATAAAAACATGCATTCCACAAAGATAAAGCAAAAGGTCAACGGACCCAGCGTAAAATAAACATGCTGAACGGTTAATGTATATACAAACCCCATAAACATGACGGGTGTTAAAAATTGTTCCACACTTACAAAAAAAAAAAAAAGAAAAAAAACCTAAGTTATTACAAAATAAACTAAGGCAATTCAGCTCCGTCTCCCTCTTCGGCTGGACGGTCCCCAACGTCTTTAGCCTGGCTGTCCGCAGCAGTATGATCCATTGGAGCTTCGCGGATAAAGACGTTCTCATCAAAAAGAGCATCAGTATCCTCCGACTGAGCGAGTTGGGCGGTGGACGGCTCGGGGGCAGAGACGGTGACGGTGGATAAGTCTAACTCTAGGTACAACCTCCTCACCTGACGGAGGGCATCGTCGAACCCGTCGTTGAAAACCAGACTCAGCTCTGCAATAAGGGCGTCGGAGTCACGGTACTCGCGTACGGCGTCCTCCTTGGCCTGACGAACTTTATTGTCTTTGTCCACCAAGTCTTTCTTCAGACTTTCCACCAGCTGAACGGCCTCATCCCGGGCCGTCTCGGCCATCCTCAGCTTCTTTTCCTGAGTGACCTTCCAGGCCTTCAGGTCGAGCAGCTCCCCCTCCGTCACCTTAGCCTTCTCACGAATCCGGCCAATGGTCGACTCGTGGTTGAGACACTGTCCTATAAGGCCTTTCATCATGATCATAGCCTGAGGGACAACGAAAATGAGTAAGCAAAATATAAGTCAAAAAATGATGAACGGATGGACTAAGGACGACGGAGTAATTACCTGGGCAATGTAAAAGAGGCCCATCTCCCCCATCGCCTCCGTCGAGTGATTCCCAAGATCCTCGTAGTCGTCGGTGGTAATGATCGACGACAACTTCTCCAAGGCATACTTGGAATCCTCACGGAGTAAGACGGGTGGCTTCTTCTGCTCGCCTGGCTGACCCGTCATCAGCCCCTTGCCCTTACCGTGCTTGGCCGGAGTAACTGACTTACTCCCCTCAGCCATCAAACCAAGGACCGGGTCTAAGGGGACCTTGGGCTGCTTAGGTGGACGGTCGCTTTTTACAGGCAGCTTCCCTTACTGGAGCCCGTCCCCATGGGGTCCGTTCCAGTCTGTTTGTTCTTCGCAGCTTGAAGTCTTATGGCTGCTCGTCTCTTTGCATCCTCCATCTCTGAAAAAGGATAACGGACTAAGAAACAATAATAATAACGCAAAAAAAAAAAAGGGTCATGAGGGTAGACGGACTTACGCAGACGAGTCTGTTTCTAGTACTTTAAAGCCGCTGGGGTGGGCTCAGGACTGTCACAATACCAGTGAATATTATTGAGGTTGACGAGCTTGGCCCACGTCCGCTCCTCTGGTGTTGTCTTGGAAAAAATTCTCTCAAGGAAACTGAATTCCTTAAGTGTAATTTGGGGACGCCGTCGAACTGCACCATAGAAGACGGAGGTTAGAAAGATTACGAAGTTACTAAGATGTACGGAGTGATTTATGACGGACCATACCAGATGAGTTTAAAATGCCCCAAACTGTGTCGACGGGCATGAAGTTCGTCTCCCCAGGATGACACATCCAATCCTCTCCTTCCATAAAAAAGTAACGACTCTTCCAGTCCTTATTTGAGTCCGGGGTTTCATAAATAACTTTCAGGATGGGGCTCCTAGGGACGAAGCTGTACATGCCCCTCGACTTGTCTATCTCGTCCGGACGGTAGCAATGGAGGAACTCTTTTATTGAAAGCCTCCTCCCACCGTCCAACATGGCTTCGTACAGAGCCTCTATAGCAATAAAGACTCTCCAGGCGTTGGGGAACACCTGGCTGACGGATATGCCTAAATAGTTTAAGAGTTCGCGGTGTAACGAACTCAACAGGAACCTCAGACCAGCTTTAAGCACTTGCTCGTACACACCCACTTCGTCAACTCCTTCGTAATAACATTTTTCTGACTTATAAGGTAGACGGAGTGGGATGTGGTCTGGAATTTGGTAGCGGTCCCTAAGTGTATTGAAGTGACCCTCCTTGATGGTTGACGTAAAGGCGTGAACCGTCCACTCTGGGGGCAAGATGAACACCCTAAGTCCATCAACCCCCACGACGGACCTAACCAGTAGCTCTTCGTCGTCTGACCCCTCTTGGATTTCGATCATCTCCAGGCCCTCATGTGTTGAGGATGAGGAAGATGATGACGGACTACTCTCGCTCAGGACGTCGTGGTCTTTGGGACCTGATGGGTATACCCCTTCGTAATCCGCCCCGTCACGAACGACCGACTGATTACTTGACGCACTAGACATGGCCTATAGGTAATGACAGAACCTAAGACTCTGACGGGTTTGGAAAGAACGACGGGCACATGAAGTATAAATAAGAGCAAAAGAAAAAAGAGAGAGGACGGATATGAAATAACTCACCAGAAGATTGAAGCAAGATGTGGCAGGCGACGGATATGTGAGTGAACGGACTGTTCTTTGACAGATGTGACGGACTCGCTCTGACAATTTCTTCCAGCAACAAGTGGGGAAATGAGGGGCGGAGGATTGATATTTATAAGAGAAGTGCACGGAAGACGAAGCGACGCCTCGTTCCAAAACAACGGCCATTGACAGGATGACACTTGGCACAACGCATTAATGCATTAGCTCCTGATCCAGCAGCGTACGGATGAAAATTCACGGACGTAGGTGTCCTGGATGCTTGACCGAGTTTTAGATCCGTCACCCCATGGGTCCGTTCATTATTCTTGACGGACCCATCGGGTGAGGGGGCAACTGAAAGGGACAAAATACCCTACAATATCTTATGTGATTAGACGGGCCGTATATGGTCTGCAGACGTCTGGATAAGCAAGTCCGTCATTTGCACGGGCCTTCAATGGACGGATCTCATGTGAACGGGCCGGATATGGACGGAGTGAAGGAAGGTGGGCTGGTTGTCCATGGGCCTATTGAACCCCTCATGGGGGATACTTTGGCCCACTCTCATAAGGGCCCAAATAGAGTCCTTGCGCTAGTAGGACTCCGGAAATCTTACATATTTGGTAAAGATCTTCCCTATAAGGAGGAGATTTGTTCATCACGCTTAGGATTCTACAAGGAGAGTCCTATAAGGAAAAGACTTCCGCGCCAAGAAAGGGATGTCAACCTTATGCTACTATAAAAGCCCCAATACCCTCACAAACCAAGGAACGCATGATTTAACCCTCTCTAGCACTCTAGAGTTGTGATAATATTTTCTGACTTAACCTTCGGAGGGTGTTTGGCCGGCACCACACCGGTGCCCTTCGATAGGTTTTCTCCTTTGTTTCGTGCAGGTTAACATACAAGCGAAAAGAGTATTGTGCGACTCATTGGTGAATTTCCTTGATTCATCAGGTGACATATTCCCACTAGATGGATTTAGTAAGAACTGAATGAGTTCTTTAGAATTGGACGGACCCAAGCATTCCACCCTTAAACCCCATGGGCTAATGAACCAAAGAGTCCTTGTGATTGTGTAGTCAATAAACAAATGGGAAATAGATTCTTGCTTCGAATTGCAAAGATGGTACATATCATCTATATTACCCGAGACATTTAGCTACTATTATCCATCTGTGAAGTGAAAGAAACTAAGATCATATAGCTAAATGGATAACCCCAACGAGCCATTTTGTGATGTTAAATATAGACCAAAGCTATTTGGGGAATCCAGGTAGTGGCACTTTAGGAATTTACTAATTCCTTCGAATTTACTATTTTTTGGTAGGACGGTGTTTAATACATGCTAATGACATTTTTAATAAGAGAGAAAAATGGAAACAAAAGTTTCCTCTTCTCTTAATATATAGAAATTAAATAGGACAATATCATATCACAGCAATTGAGATAAGTAAATAAGGTACATAGACAACACAATTCTCAAAAACAGCAAGTTTTTCCCAAAAAAAAAAAAAAATCTCAAGGTGCTATGCCATGAATGAAATGCCCGAAGATTGGATTTCTTATCTCTCCTTGTTTGATAGCATGACAGACAAGACTTGAATCACCTTCTGCATAATTTCATGAAAGCCCACTTCCCTGGCAAAGATGAGTCCAGTTTCCATAGCCAAATCTTCCACTACTTCCGCTTATAACGCCCCTTGCACTCGTTTGGACATAGCAGCTAGCCATTAAACCCCCCACTTGAGTTTCGTATACAACATCAATCCCTGAAGTTTGGTCCTCATTGAAAATTTTATGTTCTTCCACATGGATCACCTTGTTTCTATTTTTCCATATTGCCCAAGAATTGCAAATTAGTTTCTCTACTAGCTTCTTTAAACTTGTGTTTCTTTGGTGGGTTACTACGAATTACAATTCTAATTTTTACATTGTGCTCTCCAATCCTTTAGCAGTAAGAAATAAATCAGATAAGGCGTCTTTCTGAGGCGCCCTAACAAACTTATCCCCGATAAAGTAGTAAATTACTTTTCACAGCCTTTAAGTAATGACGCCAACATTTGGTGTTGTAGCCACTGCAGCACTTTGGCTTTTCTTCTCTGCCCATCAAGGTCTCGAATAGGACCTGTGATTAATCAAAACAAATTAAATAGTCAACATATATGATAATCATAAACCCAACTAAAATTTCTCGATTATGCATAAGAAAACTCAAAACAAAACTTATACCATTATGAATTTGTTATCGCGCTCAAAAAGGGAACTTGCTGATAGGATCTTTGGATAACAACTCCGTAACAGGCCATCTATGAGAGTTGTGTAAATTTGTAATAATCGAGCGCCACACAAATGCAAATGCTTAATATTTGATATTAGAGGAATGTCTTCTTCAATTACTTTAGCTGATACATAGTCAAACTATAATATCAAAACAATTAATGATTCAGTATTTTTGCAAAAAATAGTTTGAACTTGATACCAGTTATGTTAGAGATATATTAACCCATTTGTATAAGTCCAAACCCATCCCACTTAGTGTGCAAGATAAGTCTCTTACTTGTACTAGAAATCTAGAGTTTAGACTATTATATATACTCATGTTGGGTTCATTATAACACAAGATATGTATTAGACTCTTATATTAAAGATGTAGTCTTTAAGAATTTCCTCCATACCTCATGTTCTTTTATTCTTATTTTATCCTATCAAAGCTAATATTCAACCAGTTATATGCTCAAACTCCTATTTTAAAAAGGTTTCAGATAGTGAATTATCAACTAGAGTGATAGAAATTATAAAAATTCTTTGCATATTGAAAATATAATCGAGATATATATATATATATATATATCAATCATTTAGGTTAACAACTTTTTGACAGATAGAACACTAATAAGAGTTCATTATTCATAACTTCAAAAAGCAATACATGTTGCTTTGTTTTGCTAATTAAATTTCTAGGGGAATCCTAGCCTCCATCAATCTTTGAAGTATTAAGAACAGAAAGAATACTACCAAAGTAACAAAACCAAATCTGAATTTAATAAAAGGGGGAAAATGGGTATTGGTGTGCCTACCTAACAATAGATCACTAAAACTGAGAACTACAAATTCATTTAACCGTCTGCATACCAGTGGAGAGAACGACAAGTCTAAAACTTGCTGTTGCTGAAACATTCCAAGATATTGTCTGAATTGAAGAAACCATTGCTTGGATAAATGATTGATAGGATGCAGATTATGTTGAATTTCTTGTAGACTTGAAGAATTAACAAGAGTTGGTATTGGCAGTTTTGAATGGCCTGTATATGTGATTTTAAAGTGATGGAGATTTTTACAATTAATCTTAAATATTCTTGGGGGCTCATCATAACAGTAAATCAGATCTAACCTCTTCAGTCGATGACTTGAAATCTCTATGGGGCCTGGGCAGGACAAATA
This sequence comes from Quercus suber, assembly GCF_002906115.3. Lineage (NCBI taxonomy): Eukaryota > Viridiplantae > Streptophyta > Magnoliopsida > Fagales > Fagaceae > Quercus > Quercus suber. Next base: position 1,016,310 of record NW_027069525.1, on the reverse strand, counting down.
TGTATCTAAGGTCTCAAGAAGGGGAAATTTAGAACTAAGCTCTTCAAGGAATTTGTTAGGAAGTTTGAATCTACCAATTTTCAGCTCCTTTACATTATTGCATGAAGACATATTCAAATCCAAATCACATCCAGGCTTAACGGTATCACTTTCACAATAGAGAGTAATAAGAGCAAGTGCTTCAATCCTAATGTCGTTAACTTGTCCTATAATTGCCTTCTTAAGCTTTGGATTATGAAGAATCGGAAGAAAGAGCAAGTCACATCTCTTCAGAGTAGATTCCTCCAGCAAAGGACAGCAAGATAAGAGATAATTTATTATCACCCAATCAATATCAGAAACTTCACTATAGACAGCTCTCGTAATCGTGAAAAAGTAAACTCTGGATATTCGTCGATTGAGGGACTCTCCGGCCACTTGCAACCCTTTAACTTTAACACTATTAATGATTCAGCAACAAAAATAGTCTCAGGAAGAGTGTACTTTTTGATACAAAGGTCTAGATTTTTTATTCGATTTTTAATTGCTAGTTGTATCAAATCATCGATAAAAGATGCATCTTCAGTGTTGCTAATGGTCATATTCAACTTAAATTATTAGACAAGTACCTTCTGTAGCTTGAGTATTATTAGACCTTTATCGACTGATTTAAAAAAGCCTCTCTTACTTCAAAAGATAGACCATCAGGTTCATCAGTATCTGAATTAAAATACGCAAATCGATTTTCTATATCATCATCTGAATAATTCAAAAACGCCTCTCCTTCCCTCTGTGAGACCCTTGGTACACCCCCTACCTATTCTTCCCTCAGGTTACTCATGGTGATGCTCCTACTTCTCCTTATGCCTAGGTGTTTTCTAGTCAATCTGGGTTCACCAGTTCTACCCAAGTTCCAAACCCAAGAGAGATTCTTGACCTTCAAATCAGGCGAGGATCCTGAGAGGCAGTGCCTATCTTTTTTGATTTCGTTCCTGGGAGGATTACTGCTTGGGCTAGTTGGGTGGATAAGGAGCTATCTTATGGAGACTTTGCCAATTGCTTGGAATGTGTTGGGATCCTGAAATCAGTGGCGATTTCTAGGAACTTGGAAGGCTTTAGGGATGCCAAAGGTCTTAGACATTTAGTGCGCCGTTGGTCTCCCTCTTTGCATACGTTTTTCTTTTCTGTGGGTGAACCTACCATCACTCTAGAGGATGTGGTCAATAATTTCCTTCTCCTAGTGTTTGATGATGAGAGTCCCTTTGACATCCAGCTTTCTGCTGGGGATCTCACAGTTGAGGAGCGATTGTTCAAACATTTTGGTAGACGTACCACTTCTTTTGGAGGCAAGCTAGTCAGGATGGGGAAGTGGGTAGCAACCTTTTCCAAGGAAAAGGATAAAATCTGTCAGACAGGCTAGGTTCCTAGCACTATGGTTGAGCAAATTCCTCTTTAGCGAGTTTTCTGACGATGGAATCAAGTTTACATTATTTCCTATAGCTATCAAGCTGGCCCAGGGTACCAAGTATCCTTTAGCCCCCATGTTCTTAGGCCATGTTTATTCTTAGTTAGACTCGCTTCATGGTGATGAAATTAAAGGTAACTCCTACTACACCATAACTTCATCTCTGCATTGCATTATTCTTCAAGTATTTGTGTGGGATCTTTCCCATGTCACTTTGGCAAAGTGTAGGAATTTAAAGTATGTGAAAGATAAATTTTAGGGATCCTC
>NW_027069525.1:1002099-1009599 GCF_002906115.3 Quercus suber | reverse complement strand
TTTTTTTTTTTTTTTTTTTTTTTTTTTTTTTTTTTTTTTTTTTTTTTTTTTTTTTTTTTTTTTTTTTTTTTTTTTTTTTTTTTTTTTTTTTTTTTTTTTTTTTTTTTTTTTTTTTTTTTTTTTTTTTTTTTTTTTTTTTTTTTTTTTTTTTTTTTTTTTTTTTTTTTTTTTTTTTTTTTTTTTTTTTTTTTTTTTTTTTTTTTTTTTTTTTTTTTTTTTTTTTTTTTTTTTTTTTTTTTTTTTTTTTTTTTTTTTTTTTTTTTTTTTTTTATTTTTTTTTTTTTTTTTTTTTTTTTTTTTTTTTTTTTTTTTTTTTTTTTTTTTTTTTTTTTTTTTTTTTTTTTTTTTTTTTTTTTTTTTTTTTTTTTTTTTTTTTTTTTTTTTTTTTTTTTTTTTTTTTTTTTTTTTTTTTTTTTTTTTTTTTTTTTTTTTTTTTTTTTTTTTTTTTTTTTTTTTTTTTTTTTTTTTTTTTTTTTTTTTTTTTTTTTTTTTTTTTTTTTTTTTTTTTTTTTTTTTTTTTTTTTTTTTTTTTTTTTTTTTTTTTTTTTTTTTTTTTTTTTTTTTTTTTTTTTTTTTTTTTTTTTTTTTTTTTTTTTTTTTTTTTTTTTTTTTTTTTTTTTTTTTTTTTTTTTTTTTTTTTTTTTTTTTTTTTTTTTTTTTTTTTTTTTTTTTTTTTTTTTTTTTTTTTTTTTTTTTTTTTTTTTTTTTTTTTTTTTTTTTTTTTTTTTTTTTTTTTTTTTTTTTTTTTTTTTTTTTTTTTTTTTTTTTTTTTTTTTTTTTTTTTTTTTTTTTTTTTTTTTTTTTTTTTTTTTTTTTTTTTTTTTTTTTTTTTTTTTTTTTTTTTTTTTTTTTTTTTTTTTTTTTTTTTTTTTTTTTTTTTTTTTTTTTTTTTTTTTTTTTTTTTTTTTTTTTTTTTTTTTTTTTTTTTTTTTTTTTTTTTTTTTTTTTTTTTTTTTTTTTTTTTTTTTTTTTTTTTTTTTTTTTTTTTTTTTTTTTTTTTTTTTTTTTTTTTTTTTTTTTTTTTTTTTTTTTTTTTTTTTTTTTTTTTTTTTTTTTTTTTTTTTTTTTTTTTTTTTTTTTTTTTTTTTTTTTTTTTTTTTTTTTTTTTTTTTTTTTTTTTTTTTTTTTTTTTTTTTTTTTTTTTTTTTTTTTTTTTTTTTTTTTTTTTTTTTTTTTTTTTTTTTTTTTTTTTTTTTTTTTTTTTTTTTTTTTTTTTTTTTTTTTTTTTTTTTTTTTTTTTTTTTTTTTTTTTTTTTTTTTTTTTTTTTTTTTTTTTTTTTTTTTTTTTTTTTTTTTTTTTTTTTTTTTTTTTTTTTTTTTTTTTTTTTTTTTTTTTTTTTTTTTTTTTTTTTTTTTTTTTTTTTTTTTTTTTTTTTTTTTTTTTTTTTTTTTTTTTTTTTTTTTTTTTTTTTTTTTTTTTTTTTTTTTTTTTTTTTTTTTTTTTTTTTTTTTTTTTTTTTTTTTTTTTTTTTTTTTTTTTTTTTTTTTTTTTTTTTTTTTTTTTTTTTTTTTTTTTTTTTTTTTTTTTTTTTTTTTTTTTTTTTTTTTTTTTTTTTTTTTTTTTTTTTTTTTTTTTTTTTTTTTTTTTTTTTTTTTTTTTTTTTTTTTTTTTTTTTTTTTTTTTTTTTTTTTTTTTTTTTTTTTTTTTTTTTTTTTTTTTTTTTTTTTTTTTTTTTTTTTTTTTTTTTTTTTTTTTTTTTTTTTTTTTTTTTTTTTTTTTTTTTTTTTTTTTTTTTTTTTTTTTTTTTTTTTTTTTTTTTTTTTTTTTCTTTTTTTATTTTTTTTTTTTTTTTTTTTTTTTTTTTTTTTTTTTTTTTATTTTTTTTTTTTTTTTTTTTTTTTTTTTTTTTTTTTTTTTTTTTTTTTTTTTTTTTTTTTTTTTTTTTTTTTTTTTTTTGTTTTTTTTTTTTTTTTTTTTTTTTTTTTTTTTTTTTTTTTTTTTTTTTTTTTTTTTTTTTTTTTTTTTTTTTTTTTTTTTTTTTTTTTTTTTTTTTTTTTTTTTTTTTTTTTTTTTTTTTTTTTTTTTTTTTTTTTTTTTTTTTTTTATTTTTTTTTTTTTTTTTTTTTTTTTTTTTTTTTTTTTTTTTTTTTTTTTTTTTATTTTTTTTTTTTTTATTTTTTTTTTTTTTTTTTTTTTTTTTTTTTTTTTTTTTTTTTTTTTTTTTTTTTTTTTTTTTTTTTTTTTTTTTTTTTTTTTTATTTTTTTTTTTTTTTTTTTTTTTTTTTTTTTTTTTTTTTTTATTTTTTTTTTTTTTTTTTTTTTTTTTTTTTTTTTTTTTTTTTTTTTTTTTTTTTTTTTTTTTTTTTTTTTTTTTTTTTTTTTTTTTTTTTTTTTTTTTTTTTTTTTTTTTTTTTTTTTTTTTTTTTTTTTTTTTTTTTTTTTTTTTTTTTTTTTTTTTTTTTTTTTTTTTTTTTTTTTTTTTTTTTTTTTTTTTTTTTTTTTTTTTTTTTTTTTTTTTTTTTTTTTTTTTTTTTTTTTTTTTTTTTTTTTTTTTTTTTTTTTTTTTTTTTTTTTTTTTTTTTTTTTTTTTTTTTTTTTTTTTTTTTTTTTTTTTTTTTTTTTTTTTTTTTTTTTTTTTTTTTTTTTTTTTTTTTTTTTTTTTTTTTTTTTTTTTTTTTTTTTTGTTTTTTTTTTTTTTTTTTTTTTTTTTTTTTTTTTTTTTTTTTTTTTTTTTTTTTTTTTTTTTTTTTTTTTTTTTTTTTTTTTTTTTTTTTTTTTTTTTTTTTTTTTTTTTTTTTTTTTTTTTTTTTTTTTTTTTTTTTTTTTTTTTTTTTTTTTTTTTTTTTTTTTTTTTTTTTTTTTTTTTTTTTTTTTTTTTTTTTTTTATTTTTTTTTTTTTTTTTTTTTTTTTTTTTTTTTTTTTTTTTTTTTTTTTTTTTTTTTTTTTTTTTTTTTTTTTTTTTTTTTTTTTTTTTTTGTTTTTTTTTTTTTTTTTTTTTTTTTTTTTTTTTTTTTTTTTTTTTTTTTTTTTTTTTTTTTTTTTTTTTTTTTTTTTTTTTTTTTTTTTTTTTTTTTTTTTTTTTTTTTTTTTTTTTTTTTTTTTTTTTTTTTTTTTTTTTTTTTTTTTTTTTTTTTTTTTTTTTTTTTTTTTTTTTTTTTTTTTTTTTTTTTTTTTTTTTTTTTTTTTTTTTTTTTTTTTTTTTTTTTTTTTTTTTTTTTTTTTTTTTTTTTTTTTTTTTTTTTTTTTTTTTTTTTTTTTTTTTTTTTTTTTTTTTTTTTTTTTTTTTTTTTTTTTTTTTTTTTTTTTTTTTTTTTTTTTTTTTTTTTTTTTTTTTTTTTTTTTTTTTTTTTTTTTTTTTTTTTTTTTTTTTTTTTTTTTTTTTTTTTTTTTTTTTTTTTTTTTTTTTTTTTTTTTTTTTTTTTTTTTTTTTTTTTTTTTTTTTTTTTTTTTTTTTTTTTTTTTTTTTTTTTTTTTTTTTTTTTTTTTTTTTTTTTTTTTTTTTTTTTTTTTTTTTTTTTTTTTTTTTTTTTTTTTTTTTTTTTTTTTTTTTTTTTTTTTTTTTTTTTTTTTTTTTTTTTTTTTTTTTTTTTTTTTTTTTTTTTTTTTTTTTTTTTTTTTTTTTTTTTTTTTTTTTTTTTTTTTTTTTTTTTTTTTTTTTTTTTTTTTTTTTTTTTTTTTTTTTTTTTTTTTTTTTTTTTTTTTTTTTTTTTTTTTTTTTTTTTTTTTTTTTTTTTTTTTTTTTTTTTTTTTTTTTTTTTTTTTTTTTTTTTTTTTTTTTTTTTTTTTTTTTTTTTTTTTTTTTTTTTTTTTTTTTTTTTTTTTTTTTTTTTTTTTTTTTTTTTTTTTTTTTTTTTTTTTTTTTTTTTTTTTTTTTTTTTTTTTTTTTTTTTTTTTTTTTTTTTTTTTTTTTTTTTTTTTTTTTTTTTTTTTTTTTTTTTTTTTTTTTTTTTTTTTTTTTTTTTTTTTTTTTTTTTTTTTTTTTTTTTTTTTTTTTTTTTTTTTTTTTTTTTTTTTTTTTTTTTTTTTTTTTTTTTTTTTTTTTTTTTTTTTTTTTTTTTTTTTTTTTTTTTTTTTTTTTTTTTTTTTTTTTTTTTTTTTTTTTTTTTTTTTTTTTTTTTTTTTTTTTTTTTTTTTTTTTTTTTTTTTTTTTTTTTTTTTTTTTTTTTTTTTTTTTTTTTTTTTTTTTTTTTTTTTTTTTTTTTTTTTTTTTTTTTTTTTTTTTTTTTTTTTTTTTTTTTTTTTTTTTTTTTTTTTTTTTTTTTTTTTTTTTTTTTTTTTTTTTTTTTTTTTTTTTTTTTTTTTTTTTTTTTTTTTTTTTTTTTTTTTTTTTTTTTTTTTTTTTTTTTTTTTTTTTTTTTTTTTTTTTTTTTTTTTTTTTTTTTTTTTTTTTTTTTTTTTTTTTTTTTTTTTTTTTTTTTTTTTTTTTTTTTTTTTTTTTTTTTTTTTTTTTTTTTTTTTTTTTTTTTTTTTTTTTTTTTTTTTTTTTTTTTTTTTTTTTTTTTTTTTTTTTTTTTTTTTTTTTTTTTTTTTTTTTTTTTTTTTTTTTTTTTTTTTTTTTTTTTTTTTTTTTTTTTTTTTTTTTTTTTTTTTTTTTTTTTTTTTTTTTTTTTTTTTTTTTTTTTTTTTTTTTTTTTTTTTTTTTTTTTTTTTTTTTTTTTTTTTTTTTTTTTTTTTTTTTTTTTTTTTTTTTTTTTTTTTTTTTTTTTTTTTTTTTTTTTTTTTTTTTTTTTTTTTTTTTTTTTTTTTTTTTTTTTTTTTTTTTTTTTTTTTTTTTTTTTTTTTTTTTTTTTTTTTTTTTTTTTTTTTTTTTTTTTTTTTTTTTTTTTTTTTTTTTTTTTTTTTTTTTTTTTTTTTTTTTTTTTTTTTTTTTTTTTTGTTTTTTTTTTTTTTTTTTTTTTTTTTTTTTTTTTTTTTTTTTTTTTTTTTTTTTTTTTTTTTTTTTTTTTTTTTTTTTTTTTTTTTTTTTTTTTTTTTTTTTTTTTTTTTTTTTTTTTTTTTTTTTTTTTTTTTTTTTTTTTTTTTTTTTTTTTTTTTTTTTTTTTTTTTTTTTTTTTTTTTTTTTTTTTTTTTTTTTTTTTTTTTTTTTTTTTTTTTTTTTTTTTTTTTTTTTTTTTTTTTTTTTTTTTTTTTTTTTTTTTTGTTTTTTTTTTTTTTTTATTTTTTTTTTTTTTTTTTTTTTTTTTTTTTTTTTTTTTTTTTTTTTTTTTTTTTTTTTTTTTTTTTTTTTTTTTTTTTTTTTTTTTTTTTTTTTTTTTTTTTTTTTTTTTTTTTTTTTTTTTTTTTTTTTTTTTTTTTTTTTTTTTTTTTTTTTTTTTTTTTTTTTTTTTTTTTTTTTTTTTTTTTTTTTTTTTTTTTTTTTTTTTTTTTTTTTTTTTTTTTTTTTTTTTTTTTTTTTTTTTTTTTTTTTTTTTTTTTTTTTTTTTTTTTTTTTTTTTTTTTTTTTTTTTTTTTTTTTTTTTTTTTTTTTTTTTTTTTTTTTTTTTTTTTTTTTTTTTTTTTTTTTTTTTTTTTTTTTTTTTTTTTTTTTTTTTTTTTTTTTTTTTTTTTTTTTTTTTTTTTTTTTTTTTTTTTTTTTTTTTTTTTTTTTTTTTTTTTTTTTTTTTTTTTTTTTTTTTTTTTTTTTTTTTTTTTTTTTTTTTTTTTTTTTTTTTTTTTTTTTTTTTTTTTTTTTTTTTTTTTTTTTTTTTTTTTTTTTTTTTTTTTTTTTTTTTTTTTTTTTTTTTTTTTTTTTTTTTTTTTTTTTTTTTTTTTTTTTTTTTTTTTTTTTTTTTTTATTTTTTTTTTTTTTTTTTTTATTTTTTTTTTTTTTTTTTTTTTTTTTTTTTTTTTTTTTTTTTTTTTTTTTTTTTTTTTTTTTTTTTTTTTTTTTTTTTTTTTTTTTTTTTTTTTTTTTTTTTTTTTTTTTTTATTTTTTTTTTTTTTTTTTTTTTTTTTTTTTTTTTTTTTTTTTTTTTTTTTTTTTTTTTTTTTTTTTTTTTTTTTTTTTTTTTTTTTTTTTTTTTTTTTTTTTTTTTTTTTTTTTTTTTTTTTTTTTTTTTTTTTTTTAATTTTTTTTTTTTTTTTTTTTTTTTTTTTTTTTTTTTTTTTTTTTTTTTTTTTTTTTTTTTTTTTTTTTTTTTTTTTTTTTTTTTTTTTTTTTTTTTTTTTTTTTTTTTTTTTTTTTTTTTTTTTTTTTTTTTTTTTTTTTTTTTTTTTTTTTTTTTTTTTTTTTTTTTTTTTTTTTTTTTTTTTTTTTTTTTTTTTTTTTTTTTTTTTTTTTTTTTTTTTTTTTTTTTTTTTTTTTTTTTTTTTTTTTTTTTTTTTTTTTTTTTTTTTTTTTTTTTTTTTTTTTTTTTTTTTTTTTTTTTTTTTTTTTTTTTTTTTTTTTTTTTTTTTTTTTTTTTTTTTTTTTTTTTTTTTTTTTTTTTTTTTTTTTTTTTTTTTTTTTTTTTTTTTTTTTTTTTTTTTTTTTTTTCTTTTTTTTTTTTTTTTTTTTTTTTTTTTTTTTTTTTTTTTTTTTTTTTTTTTTTTTTTTTTTTTTTTTTTTTTTTTTTTTTTTTTTTTTTTTTTTTTTTTTTTTTTTTTTTTTTTTTTTTTTTTTTTTTTTTTTTTTTTTTTTTTTTTTTTTTTTTTTTTTTTTTTTTTTTTTTTTTTTTTTTTTTTTTTTTTTTTTTTTTTTTTTTTTTTTTTTTTTTTTTTTTTTTTTTTTTTTTTTTTTTTTTTTTTTTTTTTTTTTTTTTTTTTTTTTTTTTTTTTTTTTTTTTTTTTTTTTTTTTTTTTTTTTTTTTTATTTTTTTTATTTTTTTTGTTTTTTTTTTTTTTTTTTTTTTTTTTTTTTTTTTTTTTTTTTTTTTTTTTTTTTTTTTTTTTTTTTTTTTTTTTTTTTTTTTTTTTTTTTTTTTTTTTTTTTTTTTTTTTTTTTTTTTTTTTTTTTTTTTTTTTTTTTTTTTTTTTTTTTTTTTTTTTTTTTTTTTTTTTTTTTTTTTTTTTTTTTTTTTTTTTTTTTTTTTTTTTTTTTTTTTTTTTTTTTTTTTTTTTTTTTTTTTTTTTTTTTTTTTTTTTTTTTTTTTTTTTTTTTTTTTTTTTTTTTTTTTTTTTTTTTTTTTTTTTTTTTTTTTTTTTTTTTTTTTTTTTTTTTTTTTTTTTTTTTTTTTTTTTTTTTTTTTTTTTTTTTTTTTTTTTTTTTTTTTTTTTTTTTTTTTTTTTTTTTTTTTTTTTTTTTTTTTTTTTTTTTTTTTTTTTTTTTTTTTTTTTTTTTTTTTTTTTTTTTTTTTTTTTTTTTTTTTTTTTTTTTTTTTTTTTTTTTTTTTTTTTTTTTTTTTTTTTTTTTTTTTTTTTTTTTTTTTTTTTTTTTTTTTTTTTTTTTTTTTTTTTTTTTTTTTTTTTTTTTTTTTTTTTTTTTTTTTTTTTTTTTTTTTTTTTTTTTTTTTTTTTTTTTTTTTTTTTTTTTTTTTTTTTTTTTTTTTTTTTTTTTTTTTTTTTTTTTTTTTTTTTTTTTTTTTTTTTTTTTTTTTTTTTTTTTTTTTTTTTTTTTTTTTTTTTTTTTTTTTTTTTTTTTTTTTTTTTTTTTTTTTTTTTT
>NW_027069525.1:844599-997099 GCF_002906115.3 Quercus suber | reverse complement strand
ACCATGTTGTAGCATGTTATTGAAAACTTCCAAGGCCTTATCTAAGATCCCCATCTTACAGAACCCATGTATCAGACTGTGGAAAATGAAAGCAGCAGGAACCAAATTATTGCTGATCATCTCCTCCAAAAGTTTATTGGCTGAATGCATATCACCCAGCATACAAAATCCATTGATTAAGATTCCATAAGCAATATGATCATATACATAACCAGTAGCCCCAAGATTATGGAACATATCTAGTGAGATGTCCATCAGTCCACTCTTACATAGACCATAGAAGAGTGAACTATAACTAACTAGCGACGGCCTTAAACCATAATGATCCATTTCCTCAATAAATTTAAGACCTTTCTCAATATCCCCTTTCTTACAAAACCCATCGATCAAAATGCTGTAACTGTAAACATCTGGCAGTACCCCATAGCTCTTCATTTCTTCCAAAATTTCCAAAGCTTCATATGCTTTATCTTTTTGGCAAAACGCATAAATAATAGCATTATAACAATAACTATTGAGAGGTTGGTTTCTACATCTCAAATTCCGAATTAAGTCCAAGGCAAATTCATCACAACCAACTTTACAAAGTCCATGGATATATGTACTGTATGTCACAACAGTTGGGATTTCCCCACTTCTCTCCAATTCTTCTAGAATTTCAGTTGCTTGTCCGATATCTACATCCCGACCAGTATCCCCTTTACAGTAAAAATTCATCATAATTGTGTAGGTGTAAACAGTAGGCGGCGGCCCAGAATTTTTAAAATCTTCAAATAAACTTCTAACAAATTCCACTTTATTTGCTTCCACCAAACACTTCAACAAGAAATTACACGAACAAATATCGGGTTTAAGCCCAATACTCTTAGCACGCAGAAACACATCCACAGCATACTCAAGCATTGAATTGGCAGCAAAAACTTTTATTAGTACATCAAATACAACAAGCGACCTCACCGCGTGGCGAGGTGAGTCCAGCAAATTCGGGAACAACTCAAAAGCATCATAATTAACTTCATTATAATATCCAACCATATCTCTAAGCAAAGCATACACTTCCATCCGCATCCCACACAACGCGAAAATATGAACCACCATTCTAAATGCATCGGTTGCATGAGCAAATCCATGCATCCTCACGGCGGTCGAAAATCTTATTTCCCTTGCAACCATCCAATTCAAAGACTTGAACACTCTACCAACTAAGGGAAACAGTTTGGGCTCTTTCCGGATACTTCTAAAAACACTAACTTTGTCAGTAACATTAGTTTCAAGTTTTGGTTTAGGACATTCATCGAACACATGGTCTTCTTCGGAAGACAGTGCTGAAGCAGCAGTATAATAAGCTCTAAAGAGACATTTTTGACTGAAAATGCGGCGGTGTTGAAGTAAATACGAGTCAATTAAACATATTCTTGAACATGAGCGAATACCCATTAACTAGGGATGAGATAATCGACTTGGGTCGGATGTCGGTTTTGCCATATTTTGAAACCGACACCGATTTGTAAGGAAGGAACGGGGCCGAACCAACCAGAGTGCAGTCGGGTTTCTCGGTGTTTGGGATGTGAGAAACAAAATCAAAAAGAAAAAGAGAAGAAGAAGAAGGAGAAGGTGGTTTGGCATGAGAGAAAGAACATCAAGAAGAGAAAGAGAAGAAGACGTACCATGGACAAGTCATGATTGACAGTAGCATCTACTGGAGAGAGAGACTGAGAGCAAAAACATTTGGTGGCTGGAGGAAAAAGAAAAGAATTAGGGTGAGAGGGACAGAGAGCCCAGTAGTTCTTTTTTTTTTTTTTTTTTTTTTTTTTTTTACCTTGTATAGATTATTAACGGCATAGTACTTGTTTTATTCTTTCTTTTGGGACTGATATGGTCTTTCTAGGCTAGGCGGGCTGGTGTTTGGAGCTGGGCCTTCTTTTTTGTATACTTCCTTGCTTATTTATTGAAAATATTTCTATCTTTTATCTCAAAAATAAAAAAATTAAATAAATAAATAAAGATTGAAAAATGGTACTTTATCAATACTATACTTTAGGAGCTTCCTGGTAATTTTTTGATTTGATCAACTTTTCATCTGTTTTTAACCTCATCATTTGTTTCCTTTTTCTTTTTAAATATCATCATGTTTAAGAAATAACACAACAATTATTTCCAAATTATCATATTTTGAAACTGGCCCTAATCTCCTAAACAATTTTTTTTTTTTTTTGTTAACAATATAAAGAGAGAGAGAGAATGACTGAATAATCAGTATAATAATATATGTGTAAAACAATGTACAAAAGAGAGCCTTATATAGGCAAGGTATGTGTGCAGTACAAGTAACATGAGTGCAGTACAAGTAATATACTGGGCTAAGCCCAATGGGCTAATCTAGCTTAATCTATACACTAACATCCCCCCTCAAACTCGAGGTGGCAAGGAGGAAGCCAACTGGAGTTTGGATATAAGATCTCGAAAACGACCAGGCGGGTAAGACTTGATGAAGATATCAGCAGGCTGGTCAGCAGATGAGATGGAGAACAACTTGAGATTGCCTTTCTTGAGATGCTGGCGAGTGATGTGGCAGTCGATCTCAATGTGCTTGGTGCGTTCGTGGAAGACATCATTATGAGCAATGTAGATAACACTACGATTGTCACAATAAAGAGGAGTAGCAGTGGGTTGTGGAGCATCCATGTCAACCAAGAACCAACGAAGCCAGACAAGCTCGCAGGTGGTGTCGATAAGGGCACGATACTCAGCCTCAGTACTGGAACGGGAAACAACATCCTGCTTTTTGCTACGCCACGAGATAAGAGAGGTACCCAACAGGAAACAGAAACCTGTGATAGAGCATCGATCAGTCGGATCACCTGCCCAGTTCGCATCTGAATAAGCATGAAGCTCAAGAGAAGACCAAGAGGAGTAGTGTAGACCATGATAAAGTGTGCCCTTGACATATCGGAGAATCCGAAGAACAGCAGCATAGTGGACAGAACGAGGGGCATCCATGAACTTACTAACCATACCCACGGCATGTGAAATATCTAGACGAGTAACAGTGAGATAGATCAGACTACCAACCAACTGACGATAGCGAGTAGCATCAGATATAGGTTCACCATCCAAGGGTGTGAGCTTTGCATTGTATTCCAAAGGAGTGGAAACAGTCTTGTTGTCAGTGATACCGGCTTTAGAGAGAAGATCAGAAGCATATTTAGCTTGGGAAAGATAGTATCCATCAGAGGATGAGGTAACCTCAAGCCCAAGAAAATAGCTGAGAGTGCCCAAATCTTTCATCTCAAAATGCTGACTAAGGAAGTGCTGGAGAGAGCGGATACCTGCAGAATCATCTCCAGTAATAATCATATCATCAACATAGAGAAGAATAAGAGTGATACCAGCAGAGGATCTTCGGACGAAGAGAGCAGTGTCATGAGGACTCGAAGTGAAACCCTGCTGAGCAACAACTGAGCTGAACTTTTCAAACCAAGCTCGAGGAGCCTGCTTGAGGCCATAAAGAGCACGGCGAAGGCGACAAACTTGACTGCCTGAATGTGGATAGCCAGGGGGTGGTTGCATGTACACTTCTTCTTGAAGGTCTCCATTGAGGAAAGCATTCTTCACATCCATTTGATAAAGAGGCCAACGGCGAACAGCAGCCACAGCAATGAGACATCTGACAGATGTAAGGCGAGCAACAGGAGCAAATGTTTCCTCATAGTCAATGCCATACTCTTGGGTAAAGCCCTTGGCAACTAGGCGAGCCTTGTATCGTTCAACAGATCCATCAGCCTTGGTCTTGATCTTGTAAACCCACCTACAACCTACTACAGACTGACCAGGAGGCAAATCAACCATATCCCAAGTGTGATTTTTATGAAGGGCATCTAGTTCATCATTCATAGCTTGCTGCCAAAGAGGGTCAGTATGGGCCTCACGATAGGTGTGAGGTTCATAGAGGGTGGCAAGGGCAAAAGAGCAATGATAATCAGAGAGATAAGGGGGAGGAATGCTTACCCGAGTGGAACGACGAAGTTCAGGACCATCAGGAGACTCAGGAGAGGGTGGTGCCACAGGATCCAAGACAGGCAGGTCATATGCCGGGGACAGAACCGGAGATGAGTCGTCTGGAGAGGCAGCCGATGTTGAAGAATCCTCCACAAGTTCAGGATAGAGAGGGAGGAAAAGATCAGTAAAAATGGGAGACTCAGAGGAAGAGGATGTAGGAAACTGCTGAAGACTCGTAAAAGGACGATGTTCCCAAAACTCAACATGACGGGAGACACGAAGACGATGAGAAATGGGATCATAGCAGCGAAACCCCTTTTGAGATACACCATAACCAAGGAAACAACAGAGACGAGCACGAGGTTGGAGCTTTGTTCGTTCATGAGGAGGAAGAGAGACAAAGCAAGCACAACCAAAAACCCGAAGAGAGGAGTAGTCAGGGGTTTGACCATAGAGAAGCTCAAATGGTGATTTGTTGTGTGTAGTTGGTGAAGGGATACGATTAATGGTGTATACAGCAGTGAGTGCAGCCTCACCCCAAAAGCGCTCAGGAAGAGAGGCAGAAATGAGAAGGGTGCGGACAACATCAAGAATGTGACGATGTTTTCGTTCTGCACGACCATTTTGTTGAGAGGTGTAAGGACAAGACCGCTGAGTAAGTGTACCATGATTGTCTAAAAAGGATAGGAAAGATTTATCATTATATTCTTGAGCATTATCTGATCGAAAAACTTTGACGGTGCGATTGAACTGTGTTTGAATCATTTTATGAAATGTTTGGTAAATAGACACAAGTTCAGACCTATGATGAAGCAGATAAATCCAAGTATATCGAGAAAAATCATCCACAAATATGACAAAATATCTAGATCCCCCCTCAGTAGGAACAGGTGCAGGACCCCAAATATCAGAATGTATAAGATCAAAAGGTGCAGAAGAAAATGAGTCACTATTATTAAAGGGCAATTTTGTTTGTTTGCCAAAATGACAGGAAGTACAATCAAATTTTTGAAACTGAACTGAACCTAAATGACCTTGAGAAGCTAACAACTGAAGACGAGATAAGGATGGATGACCAAGACGAGCATGCCATAGATCAGGTGAGGAGGTGGTAGTGGTAGCAGCTGCAGAAACAACTTGTGAAGGAATCTTCAAGTCATGAACCTCAAACATGCGACCAACCTTACGGCCTGTCCCAAGCACTTGACCTGTCCGGGGATCCTGCACATCCACACCATGATTAGTAAAGAGAAGATCTACGCCTAATTCACAAAGTTGACCAACAGAAAGCAAATTGAGGGATAACTTTGGGATATGAAAAGTGTCACTAAGGGATAAACAAGGAGAAGAGATTGTTCCTTTATGACTAACAGGCATAGGAGTTCCATCAGCAGTGTAAATGGTGATTGGATGTTCTAAGGGTGCCTTATCAGAAAATTGGGATTCATCAGGAGTCATATGGTTACAACATGCAGTATCAAAAAACCAAGGTTGTTTACCTGAGGTGACAGAAAGGGCAGTGGAAGTGCGGGATAAAACCTGTTGAACAACTGCCTCAATATCAGCCGTAGTAAGTGAGGAAGTCAAAGATGGACCTGTAGGAACCGATGGATCTGAAGGACATACAGCAGCTGCCCGAGGAAGAGAAGCTTTATTCTGCTCTTGCACAAATTTCTGCAGTTTGCGACAAACTGAGATGTCATGGCCTTTAGCACGGCAAAACTCACAGCGAGTACCTTTGGAAGACTGAGAGGTGGGACGCCCAGAGTTTATCCGTGGAGGAGCAGTGAATGCAGCAATGGGAGGCTGTGGAGATGGTGTAGCCAAGACATGATCAGATGACATGTGATAAGCAGGCCGACGGTTTTCCTCAGAGATGAGCTCCTTCACTGCAGCATCAAGAGAAGGAGTAGGAAACCGGCTAAGCAGAGAAGCCCTAGTAGGCTCAAAATCCTCACGCAAACCCATCATGAAGTGCATAAATTTACGGCGATCCTGATATTTGGCAAAGAGCTCAATGTCCTTAGAACACACTAGTGGAGGATCTGCAGCAGAGAGTTGTTCCCACATAGTAGAAGTCTGAGAATAAAAATCAGAAATGGACTGACCTGTCTCTTGTCGCATTTGATAAAGTTTTGATTCAATGTGGAACTCTAAGCTTGAATCATTAGTACAATTATAGCGATCGGCCAAAAACTTCCAAGCAGCCTCAGCAGTCTCAAGACGAGGAAGAAGATTATGAATGGAGGGAATAGAGGTATTAATAAACCAAGACAAGATCTTACTCTGAATACTCTCCCATTCCTCTAGGCGATTTTCATAATCATCTGTTGTAATAGTAGTCGTGGAAGACTCTTCAGCAGCTGTGACTTTGGACTTAGGGTTTGGTACTGGCTTAGGAATTGAACCAGTCACATATCTCCACAGTTTACGACCCTTGAGAAAAACAGTCATATTCTGAGACCATGCATGATAGCTAGTAGGATCATCCAACATAATGGTGATAGGACGTATGATGTCGCGTTCATTTTGTTGAGCCATAATGAAGAAAATGACCAAAAAATGAGATTTGGAGACCTCAAATGCAGAAACGGAGTCCAAAATCAGAATCAACGCGAAAAACTGAGCAAGACAGGTCCTGTTGAAAAATTTTGACTTTGGTCAAAGTCAACGGTCTGGTCAACGGTCAACGGCTGACGCTGACGTGGAATGATGACGTGGATGCTGACGTGGGATGCTGACGTGGCGGAGTGACGTCACCTAGGGCTGACGTGGCAGTCCGTGAAACGGAGCAGGGCGTGTGTGGCGTGTGAGGTGCGTGACCGGCGCGTGAGGCGCGTGGAAGGGAGAGACGGCGCGTGGTGGCGCGTGGAAGCGCATGGCGGCTCGTTCTCGTGAGGCAGAAACTTCTGGCGATGCGTGGAGGCGTGTAGAAGGTTGTTTCTGGCAGATTTTTGTTGGGTTTTGCTCGGGACTATCAGATCTGTCAATGTGTGCCTTTACTTTGGCGGTTTGATCAACAAACTGACGAAATCCGAGTGTTCTAGGGTTGTAGGCGTGACGGCGGTGACTCGCTTCTGACAGTGACTACTGGATGAAGGCGAGGGCAGCGGAAGAACGCCGGAGACGTCCACAGGAACCAAAAAATCAGAGGAAAGGCTCTGATACCATGTTAACAATATAAAGAGAGAGAGAATGACTGAATAGTCAGTATAATAATATATGTGTAAAACAATGTACAAAAGAGAGCCTTATATAGGCTAGGTATGTGTGCAGTACAAGTAACATGAGTGCAGTACAAGTAATATATTGGGCTAAGCCCAATGGGCTAATCTAGCTTAATCTATACACTAACATTTTTTTTGAGAAACAAACACACATACACACACAAGAGAGAGGGAAGGAGTTTTAACACAAAAACACATCACAACTCCACTCAAAAATCATGACAACTTTTATGGGAGGATAGAGCAAGTTATATTACAGTCAACACACTCTCTTGAGTCTTAATTAATGTAGGACAATTACCCATTCTTTTTTATTTTGAGAAACAGACACATACACAAAAGAAAGAGGTAAAAGGAGCTCCTAAACAACTTGGAAGTTAACTAAAACAATTTGTAGATTAATATGGATAGACCGAATGTTAATTAAAAATAATTTTAACAAGAATTTAGATTAAAGTGGCTTCATTACTGAACTAACGGCTCACCAAATCCATAGTACATCCAAGAAGCCCCAAATCCTTGATTCGGCCAGGAAAAACTGAACTACTTGGGCCCAAGAAGAAAAGGGAATGAGCTTGAGCCAACCCGAACCATCTTTTGTTTGGCTACGGGTAAATTTTGGGTAATGGCAATATTGTTACCCATATTGTTAGGACAGGGCGGCTTCAAGAATTTTATTTAGAGTGGTCGTTAAAAAATTTTAATAAAAAAAAAAACTTGAATATATCGAGTTATTGACCAAAAAAAAAAATTAATACATGAAGTTTTACAATTTCATTCTACAAGTATTCAAATTTTGAATTATGAGTATCTATTGCCAATATAGGTAGATATGAGCCTACAATCATTTTATTTTGTTAAGTTTATCTAACATTTTTATTTTCATGCATTTTTTATTATCTATTTGTTATTGTTTTTATAAAAATATTTTAAACTAAATGACTAAACTAAACTTATTGGTTTTGTATTAATTATTGACGTGCACAACCACACTCATTCATACATAAAATTATACACTAGTGTCTACTTAACCAATTAAATGTTTGGACAATCACTAACTTTACTATTTTTTTTCTTAAATTTTACTAACTTTATAACAAAAAATTATTATAACATGATAACAATACACACACATGTAACAAACCATCTCTATTTCCTAATTATTAAATTATATAAATTTATATTATATTTATATTGTATACACAAACATCCACACACATTATAATTCACACAAATAACATTATAACAAAAAGTAATGCACACAATCAATATTAGACACACTCACACACATAATATAAATTTATAAAAAATAGTGACACTTACCATTCACAAACACTTACTCTTTATTCTTAGAGTTGGAAATACTTATAATAAAAGTGTGCAAAATTTAATTCAAGGCATGCAAAAATATTTTTAAGAAAAAATTACGGTATTAAACTAACAAAAAAAAAATTATATATATATATATACATATCTTTTTTCTTTTTCTTTTTTTTTTTGAAGTCAGGGGGTTCGTTTGAACCCCCTGAGAATAGTGTAGTGCCGCTCATGGTTAGGCCATCACTTTATGAATCAATTGATAAATAAATAAATGAATGAAAGCAGTAAAATTGGAACTTGGAGCTTCTAGGTCACAAGAATGTGTTTAAATGATAATAATTATAATAATAATGATAATAATAGTAGTAATAATAATAACTAGTCAATAACACATGCTATACACGGAAAGATTATAAAAAATGAGACCTAATGAAATGTCTATTTCATTTTCTTCTTAAGTTAAATATTTTTTTTATTTTTTTTCTTTATAATTGGTAGGCTAAAATCCAAAATTGACCTTCTAAGTTTCAACTTTTGTCATTTCAATCTTCTAAGTTTCAGTTTTGTCATTCCAGTCTTCTAAATTTCAAATTTTGTCAATTTAGTCATCCGTTACCCTTTAGTTAAATGTTACCATTAACTAAACCAACGTGCCTTGTGAACTTTGAGGTTAGGCCCTCAAATTACTTGTATAACGTGGATGAAGAGTTTCCTATAATGGGAAAACCCCCTGAGGCCAATCTAACAACCCAAGTGAGAGAGCTTATGGCCCGACCTGTATTCCTCTACCCTATGTTTGTTCCCCAAGAAGGCTCAAGCTTAGAAGTGAGCTTCTCCTCTTTAGTTGATCCTCACAATTTTCTCTCGTGTGTCTCTCTAACCCTGATTTTTCCAACCCCCTTTCTCACTCCTTCGGCCCCTATTTATAGACTTCCCTTAATGGGATTGTCATAATGATGGGGGAGGTTTTTCTATGTTGGTGGGGCCCCTCTGGTCCTGACCAGATGGGAGCCACTTCTCAAGACAAATGTGACTGTCTTGAAACTTACACCTGTTGCCAATTGGTTCTCGGCAGGTGATTCCCTTAAGACATTATCGTTACCGACCAATCTAGTCCCCAATCTGTAGTTGATTTCTAGACCAGTGTGCCACATTACCTGCTATTGGGCTCATAGTTCTTGGGTATACAAAAGTTAATGGGTTGGGCCTATATATTATGCTCGTATAAAATAGTTTTTATGGCTAGAGTCAATAGAAGCTTTATGCTTTTCAAAGTTTGTGTTTCCTGCAAATATGGTTTTAGAATAGTAATTAGAAAATAGTAGTTTTTTAATTGTTTGTTTAATTGATAGTAATGACTTGGGTAATTAAATATTAAAAAAAAAATGTATTCCATCAATTTGAGATATTAAGATTATAAAATTCAATATGGTATTTAGATATTGCTTAACCAAATTTATGAAAATTTCGTACAGTAAGAAGTACTTGGAGAAGAAAAAAAAGTGGATAACAATGTACTATGGTGAAAGTTACAATGCTAAGATTGAGATTTAAGAGAGGTTGGCCAAATTAAGAAAATCGGGAGGTACATGATTTTTCGTCTCTTTTTTTTTTTTCGTATTTCGATTATTTTATTTCCTGTTTGATATCGTTAGTAATGTGTATACTCTTGCTTAGTTTTACAATGTATGATACAGAGTATGGTTGGTTGGGTGGAAGAAGTGTAGGTTTTAATGTGTATACGCTTGCTCTGTTTTACAATGTATCATACAAAGTATAAGTAATGTTGCATAATCAACCAAATCGTGAATATAAATGTTTTTTTTTTTTTTGAAAATTATATTCATTAGGATCCGGCCCATAAAAGCTTAAAACACTTGTACACTTTAGATCCGATCTAAAGCCTATACTACTATACTTCTTTTCTTTTTCTTTTTTTGAAACAAACTATACTACTATACTAGAGTAATAAAATAGTTTTTATGACTAGTGTCAATAGAAGCTTTATGCTTTTCAGAGTTTGTGTTTCCTACAAATATGGTTTTAGAATAGTAATTAGAAAATAGTAGTTTTTTAATTGTTTGTTTAATTGATAGTAATGACTTGGGTAATTAAATAAATTTTTTTTTATTCTATCAATTTGAGATATTGAGATTATAAAATTCAACATAGTATTTAGATATTGCTTAACCAAATTTATGAAAATTTTGTACGGTGAGAAGTACTTGGAGAAGAAAAAAAAGTGGATAACAATGTACTATGGTGAAAGTTACAATAATAAGACTGTGATTGAAGAGAGGTTGACCAAATTAAGAAAATCGAGAGGTACATGATTTTTCGTCTCTATTTTTTTGTTTTTTGATTATTTTATTTCCTGTTTGATATCATTAGTAATGTGTTTACTCTTGCTCTGTTTTGCAATGTATGATACAGAGTATGGTTGGTTGGGTGGAAGAAGTGTAGGTTTTAATTTGTATATGCTCGCTCTGTTTTACAATGTATCATACAGAGTATAAATAATGTTGCATAATAAACCAAATCATAAATATAAATGATTTTTTTTTTTTAATTATATCCATTAGGATCCGGCCCATAAAAGCTTAAAACACCTGTACACTTTAGGATCTAGTCTATAGCCTATACTACTATACTTCTTCTTCTTTTTTTAGAAACAATCTATACTACTATACTAGAGTCAATAAAATAGTTTTTATGACTAGAGTCAATAGAAGTTTTATGATTTTCAGAGTTTGTGTTTACCGCAAATATGGTTTTAGAATAGTAATTAGAAAATAGTAGTTTTTTAATTGTTTGTTTAATTGATAGTAATGACTTGGGTAACTAAATAAATTTTTTTTTATTCTATCAATTTGGGATATTGAGATTATAAAATTCAATATAGTATTTAGATATTGCTCAACCAAATTTATGAAAATTTTGTACGGTGAGCAATACTTGGAGAACAAAAAAAATGTAGATAACAATATACTATGGTGAAAGTTACAATGCTAAGTCTGAGATTGAAGAGAGTTTGGCCAAATTAAGAAAATTGAGGCAGGTACATGATTTTTCGTCTCTGTTTTTCGTATTTCGATTATTTTATTTCCTATTTGATATCGTTAGTAATTTATATACTCTTGCTCTATTTTACAATGTATGATATAGAGTATGGTTGGTTGGGTGGAAGAAGTATAGGTTTTAATGTGTATACGCTTGCTCTGCTTTACAATGTATCATACAGAGTATAAGTAATGTTGCATAATAAACCAAATCATGAATATAATTTTTTTTTTTTAAATTATATTTTTATTGAATTCTGATTTGGTTGTATTGTATTGTTAGGTGATAAGGACAAACTATTCAACAGACTGTCCAAATTTGGTGTTTACGAGAGAACGACGGAAGTGGTACTCAAAAGTATTGGGAGGATTTATCATTAAGTGGGCAAAAAGAAAAACCTCAAAGAGGCTAAAGAAGAGATACGCAAGGCTCTGTTGGGGCTTGATAACATCGAAATGGGATCAAAGGTCGATAAGAACTCAACTAAGCTTGAAATTGTTGCAGAGGCTGTTTTGAAAATGTTGCCCCATGTCCTTCGAATGTCGGAAGATATGACGTATCTTAGACAATATGGATGCCCTCGTGGAGGCGGAGGAGGCGGCAGTGGAGGTGGTGGTGGAGGGGGTGGAGGAGGTGGTGGTAGTGGAAGAGGCGGAGGCGGAGTCTCTGACAGTGGAGAAAACGATGATGGTGGAAGCAACAATGATGGGGGAGGAGTGGATTAGAGAGATATTTTATGTTAATGGGATGAAATTGTTAGCTTTTTAAATCCTTGTTATTGGGCTGATAGAGTACATTTAAATTGTTGCCTTTTTGAATCCTTGTGATTGGGCTTATGAGCATCCACAGTAGTGGAGCCAAATTTTTAGCTTTTTAGCACTACAAAAAGTCACTTTATCTATTTTACCTTCTCACATCCAACAGCAGTGGTTTCTTTTTTAGCTTTTAACACAATAAAATAATATCAAACAACAAGTTACAAGAGAAAGTCTTATTCTTCTTCCATTAATCTTCTCTTCCAAATGATTTGTGAACAGAAGTCCTTGGTTATGTTGCCTCAACATTGTTGACTAACTTATTCAATGTCAAATTGAGCTGCAAATATTTTTCAGAGTTGCCAAAGGATTTTAAAAGATTGTAATAAATTGCATACAAATTAATATCAAATTATTGCAATGGTAACTTCATTGCAATAAGCTATTAATTTGAAATTTTCGTTGCAATTATCTCATAGCTTTCCAAAAAAAAAAGAAATTTTCGTTGCAATAGATTGCAAAAACAATTGTTATCAATTTATTGCAACGATTCTTTCATTTTAAGTTATTGCAACAATTTTTTCTAATATATTAAATCTTCTATTGTAGCTGAAAATTATAAGTTATTGCAACTTATTATTGTTAATGCAATAATTTAACACTTTTAAGTTACTGTTGCAATCATTTTAACTTGTAGATGTGATATTTTGTCTAAAACTACTATATACATATTTTGTTGTATTAACACTTGATATAATAGACATTTTTTGATATAGTGAGAACAAGAAGTTACAAGAGAAAGTCTTATTCTTCTTCCATTAAATCTTCTCTTCCAAATGATTTGTGGACAGAAGTTCTTGGTTATGTTGCCTCAACATCGTTGACTGACTTATTCATTGTCAAATTGAGCTGCAAATATTTTTCAAAGTTGGTAGAGGATTTTAAGAGCATCTCCAGCAGCTTCTCCAAATTTTTATACTGTTTGGAAAATGAACAGTGACATTTAGTTTTTACCTATCTACTTTTTCAAATACACTTTCCAACAGATTCTCTATCTCATTTAAATATTATTTCTTCATTCATTGTTTATTATTTTTTTAATCATCATTTATTCTTTTTTTAACAACTATATTTTTTAATAAGAAGTGTTATATTCACAACATTTTATGCAATACTTTCACAACAAAATTTATGTGGGAAGTTGTTACTAGTTCTAATTTAAACTCATTACTGAAATTATTTTTTTACTCACCAATATTATCTAATAACAATCTGTTACTTAAAATTTATTGTGAAAATATTGTGGTAGCATTTCTTAATTGCAATTTCTTATTTTTTATATTATTTTTCCCTTCACACCATCTGGACATGTTTCTTCTTCTTTCTTTTCTTTTTTCTTTTTTTTTTTTCCTCTTGGTTTCTTCTCCACCACCCACATATCCCACTCCTTTCCTCTATCTACCTTCTTTTTCTTTTTCTTCTAGTTCATTCCGGATCATTTCTTCAGCTCTCTCTCTCTCTCTCTCTCTCTTTACTTTTTCTATTCCTATTTCTATTTTCTTTCCTCTTCAGCTCGCTTCACACACACACACACACAGCCGACATGGCCTTCATCTATCTTTTTTTTCTTTTTTTTTTTCTTTTTTTATCTTGTTCTGATTCACTTTGTTGTTACAATGGAGCTTAGATAGGGTTTCATGCTCTTGATCTGTTGTTTTTGTTTTGATTTTAGATTTTTTGTTCTAATTAAATTTGTATTTTTCCTTGTTCTTGATCTGTTATTGTGTTTGTGTTTTGATTGTGTTACCGTTTGAGAGAGAGATAGATGAACAAAGAAGAGAGGAGGAAAGAGAAAGAATATTTTTTTTATTCAACAGGGTATTTTTTTAAGATAAAATAATGGTTTGGAGTTGCTACAGTGTTCTCTAAATTGAGAGAATTACTGTAGCAACTCAAAATTTTTTTTTGGAGAATCTATGTGTTTATAGAAGCTGTTGGAGCGTGAATAGTAGCATTCGGTGGTCCAAAAATAGCTTTACAGTGACTGTTGGAGATGCTCTACAAGATTGTAATAGATTGTAAAAGAATTAATATCAAATTATTGCAATGGTAACTTTGTTGTAATAAACTATTAATTCGAAATTTTCATTGCAATAGATTGCAAAAACAATTGGTATCAATTTATTGCAATGATTCTCTCATTTTAAGTTATTGCAACAATTTTTCCTAATATATTATAGTTTCTATTGTAGTTGAAAATTAAAAGTTATTGCAACTTATTATTGTTGATGTAATAATTTAACACTTTTAAGTTACTATTGCAACCATTTTAACTTGTAGATGCGATATTTTCTTTAAAACTACTATATACATATTTTGTTGTATTAACACTTGATGTAATAGACATTTTTTTGTTGTAGTGACACTATAATAAAAAAATATTTCATCCAACCACCAAAAGACGACCACAACCACAACCACCATCAAAGCCATAGAAATCACTACACAGCCACAACCCCGCCATTGTAACCAGTGTCCATAAAAACCAGTTAAGAAGAACAAAAAAAGAAAGCAGAAAAATCAAACCAAAACACAAACCCATACCAAAACCTATGCCCAAAACACAAACCCGAAACTTAGCCCGAAATCCACGCCGAAACACAAGCACAAATGCTAAAAACAAAGAAGAGAGGCCGAGATGGGTCAGCGTTGGTTGGCAGCCGAGCATGGGTCAGCGACGATGGGTCTATGGTGGCTGGGCTCATGCAGATCGGCGATAGGTCTGTAGAAGAAGAAAGAAGCAGATGGAGAGGTAGTGAGGAGAGAGACATGGAGAGAGGAACATGAAATGCAGAAGAAAGAAGGAAAATAAGAAAAGTAATGTGAATGCAATTTTTTTTTTATACCTTTTAGCTATAGTGCACAGCAAAAAATAGCTGTGCACTATAGCTGTGGAGCCAAAAATATAATTTTGGCTTCATTATTGCAAAATATATTTTAAGTTTTAGTGAAACTAAAAATAGTTATATAACTATTTAACATCACTATTTCTAGCGCTCTTCTCTTCATTCGTTATTGGCAATATTGAATTTAAACTCTTCTCCTTTAAATATATTGCTTTTGTTAATTAGTGCGAAAATATTTTTGCTTTTTTGGTGTAGGAAAAAAAAAAAGCATGGTAAAGCGGGGATTGATATCAACCGTTCATTTAATCTAAAGGTTCATAAATTTGACACGCGGGCATTCCGCATGCTTCTCTATTTCTCATGTTTCTCTTTTCTTTTTTTCACTTCTGCTTCCCCAAATTTGAGTTTCTCTCTCTCTCCCACTTCCACTGGCGAAACCTGCGGTACTTGGTGGTGTTTCCACTGCTTTCCTTGTCTGGGTTACTCGTGTGGGCCTTTCTAGGCTCTCATCGGCTGGCCCACCACTCCTAAAGCTGTGTACCGTAGCCACGACATGTTTCGGAAGCTCTAGCCTCATTCACTCTAATAATTCCTCTGTTCTTGAGGTTCGCTTTTGTTTTGGGTTTTTCATTTAGTTGCAAAAGAATATGCAGGTAAAGAAAAAAAAAAACAATTATTTCAATTTGTTTTTTATTTTATTTTTTGGGGAAGACATGGTTATTTTATTTGATCACTGCATTAAAGGAATGTTTCTAATCATGGAATATACTAGAATTTTTCAATGGCATTTTTTTTTCCCCGAGTGTAGGAAATTAAAATAGGTAAAATATCAAATGGGTTTTACATTTTTTTTTTTTTTTAGGAAATGGGTTTTACTTAATTAGGATGATTGTAACGCTATTTATAATTTTGGACTTACTTATTCTCAAAAAAAAAAAAAAATTGGACTTACTATCAGTTTTTTTAATTATTATTGTTGTTGTTGTTGTTGTTGTTATTATTTTTGGTGGGTTTTCTTTTGCCTCCTCTATTATAGCAATTTAGTGTTTCTTTATGATTGCATTAACCACGCAGAAAGTTATAGTAGATGGAAGTGGTATCTGCTGTTTTCTTTAGTTGGTTGATGACTGGAACTGTTCCTTGAAATTTCAATTGGAAAATTGTCTTGGAGACTCATAGATACTCGTGAAATGGTATTCGATAATGAATTTACATGGGAAATTTTTTAAAATTAATTATTTTACATGGGAGAGCAGCGGTTTCTTAAAAGTTTCTACTTTGGACTCGTTTAGTTTTTTCTTTGTTATACACTTATACTCAGATAGGGTTGATTAGAATAGAGTAACCAATTAGAGTTGCCAAATAATTGGAGTTTGTTAGTGTTATTTTGATTGGAAATTATCCTTTGCATGGCTTATAATGTTAGTATTTGGTAAGTTACAAATCAAATAGTGCTACACTATGTAACGTGGTTAGTGCAAAAGTGTGTCCTTGGTGTAATTGTGTAAATGTGTTACAATGGTAGCTTTTGTTTGAGATTTGAAACCAGTGAATTGTGATTGGATGGGCGTTTTGATTTTGATTTTCAAAAAAGGCTGGGATTGATTTCAAAAATGAGTTTCTATTTATGTGATTTATTCTCTAATTTTGACAATTAATTTCATCGATTTCTTCCAAAAAAAAAAAAAAAAAGTAGTTTCATCGATAATTTACAAAAGCTTTTACAAAATTTAGAGTACAACCTAAGAAGAATGTAATAAAATATAGATATTCTTTTCTTGACATTGGTTTGAGACTTGGGCAACCACAGCTTGGGCTTGGGCTCCATGGAATGTTCCCAATAAATTCTATTTTGATAAAGTTCAACTCCAATCCGACCAAAAGCCATACTAGTTGAGGGCCTTGGGGCCATGGGGTTTTTGACAGAGTACCAGCATTTCAATGCAGCTCAAAGAATACTCCTAAACAGATGTTTCGGTCTTGCTTTGGGGTCGCTACCAGGTATTGTTTTTTGTAATGTCTCCGTTTGGAGCCTTTCAAGTGTTACCTCATTTTTGTTGTCTTTATACCTGTATAGTTCGTAAAGGTCCTAGTGTTGTCTCTGTATCGCTATTCTTGTTATATCAATACTATTCTATCTTTTATCTCCAAAAAAAAAAATTATTACAAATATTCCAACAATTAATCAACAACAGAATTTTGCTAAGACGTTGTCACAATATTAAATTTTTGCAGTGAATGTTATCATGTGCCACAATTGAAGCTTTTCATCAAATAATTGCAACCATCCAAAAAGAATATTGACTTCCTTATCATCTTACATTTTATGTGTTTAGCTATTATGTTTAGTTTTCTTAGTTTCTCATGGACAACTCTGGGTGTTCTGACCGTGTGAAATCTTGTTGGCTTAAGGCAAATAAGGGTTTGTTGCTCTTTTTCACTCCATTAAATTGCATTTTTTTTACTAATTAATGTGTTTTTCCGGGTTTTTCAGAGAAAATCTGATAGTTTCTTTTGGTTGATAGGCTATATGTTTCTGGTCTAGTAAAGCAGCATAAAGTTATTTTGTTCTTTATTGTAGATGCAATCTTGCAGAGTATTCTGAAGTGTAATAATTCTGTTTTCAAATTGATAAAATTTACGGAAAAAAAAAAAAAAAAAACCAAAACCAAAACCAAAAAAATTGACAAGACTTGGCAATTCAGTATGTTCAAAAATTTTGTGACTCTTAGTGGCCAAGATGTTGTACATCACAGATGAAGACATGATCTAACAAAGGGAGCTTAAACAAGAAGACTAAAGTACTTAAGAGGATTGTTGGACAAACAACCCATCAACACATTGTGGACAAGCTGTCATGAACTCGATGACACAATCACACCCAGTCCATAATCGCTAGTTGAATAACAAAAATTAAAATGTAATAGCATGAATATGTCAAATATCAATTACATGGAATAATTTTTCTGTTACTAATTGAATTGGAAAAATCAATGAATTTTTTTTTCTTTTTTTTACCAAATAGATACATGAGCTACAAATAATTAAAGAAACCCATATAAAAATCTTACACATGGAAAGGAAAAAGAAGTTTTGAGGAGTGGTGGGGAAAAGAAATACCAACTTGAGCATTAATTTAATTGATGGTTAGAGTCTGGAAATTTTTTTATCCTTGGCATAGATTCTCTTTTTCTTGAAAATCACTGATGATCTCAAGTTCTGTAATCTCTCCCCACTCAAAACAACCAAAAGAACCAAAACTAGATGAAGCGAAAATTATTGTAGATAGAACCTCTTAGCTCTTTTTATATGGTTAGCAAAAAAAAAAAAAAAAAAATTAAAATCATAAATAATTCTTAACTTAAAAAAAAAAAAAAATCATTGTTACTATTTATAAAAATAGAATGTTGTGTAACCACAAAGCTGTGTATTTGAGAATAAAACACAAAGCCTTGCTACCATAGTAATATGATGTGGTTGTATATGTGAGATACAAATTGGGACACAAAGCTCCTCTACTATAGTAATACGAGCTGATATCAACAAAACAAACAAACAAAAATTGAACACAACTTGATAATATCTCTCCAGAATCCAGATTCCAGAACCAGAATGGCAAGTGGGTTACTATTTGCGCCATTTCTGACTTGATTAGCTTTGCACCCCATGCTGCTGCCCATATATCATTGGGCTCAACGTGGTGCCCAAAAAAGAGCCACTTATGCCCGTTAATCACGAAGTAAGAAATATAACCATGATAGATGGGCGACATAAGCATGGCACCACCTATACCCGGTACCCTATGTGGCCGTTAACTCGGGGGTTTGATCCCCCGCAATAACAAATTACCCAGCCAAAAAAAAAAAAAAAAACTTTAAGAGCTGAAAAAGAATTTCTAAAATAGAACCTGACCTGTTTCTCAAAAGAAAAAATAAAACCTGACATTTCTTCTTTTCTTTTTTTTTTCTTTTTTTTTTTATCCCGTTTAACAGCAATTTTGAAGGAGATTATTGGAATGATTGAATTAAACAAAGTTGAATTTTTTTTTTTTTTTTTTTTGAGAATTCAAATTATGACACCTGCTCCTATTATAGACTTTATCATCAAGGTAAGACACCATTCGGTTTCTGTGTAAGCGATGATTGAATTATAGATCTTTTATTCAACATAAAAACTTTAATAGTTGAGTTAATTAAAACTCACAACAAAGTTGAAAGTTAATAAAACTAAATTGAATGGAGTGAAGTTAGAGGGCCGAATTAAATTTTATGCAAAATTAGAGGATGTAATTTGTTATTTATATAACTAGTTGATGTCTGTGTGATGCATATAAATTTATTTTAAAATATTTATATATATATAAAAAAAAAACTATTTTTTTCTATATGAAATTATCTTTATGACCATACTTTTCTTAATATTTTGTATCTACCATAACTTTTGGTGTGGGCTATGTTACTCAACTTTTCTTGAACTATGATAACATAAGTTAGTTTCTTGGTTGTGGAGTNAGTGGCACAAGTCAACCTTTAAGGATATCGTTATTTGAGTGACTCTATAATTTGTGTAAGATCTTTCTAATTCTACCTTTTTTTCTTTTCTTTTCTTTTCTTTCTTCTTTTTATTGCTAAATTTTGGGGTTTACTTTGTTGAATCAAAACTTGTTTATATTGCTATATTTTCCAATATGAATTCTCGCAATGAATTAGCTTCATCTTAAATCAAAGCTTGTCACTAACATATATTAAATCTCTCATATCTCTTACACCTGTCTCAATTGCAAAATTAATAGTTTGGATAGTGTTGCCTACTAGTTTTGCCTCCTCCAAATTTGAATTGCTTACCTTTTGCAACTCAATGTTGCGATGAGCAACTCATTATCATCTCAAATCAAAATTATGCTCCCACCTTGTTCTTTAAAAATCGTTCCATCTATCTTGAAGGAAAACTCTTAAGGAGGTTGCTATTTATGCTTGATTGGATAAATGTTTAAAGATAAATAATCATATACCCAATCTATTGAATCTGACTCTTGCAATTCTACATCAAACGTTGTATACTTATTGAAGGACAACTTTTAAGGAGGTTGCTATTTATGCTTGGTTGGACAAATGTGTAGAGACAAATAACTATAATACTCAATCCATTTAATCCAACCCTTGCATTCTACATTGAACTTAGTTCTTATGCAAAAAAGAGAAGTTATATATCAATTGAATCTATCCAAACCATTTAAAGTAATAAAAGAATATTAAAGATTTAAGTTGTTTGGTTAATTTAAAACAACATACCATTGTTTGGAATACAATGAGGAGAAGTTGATGTAGAAAACTAAAATGTAAAACTACTCTAATAAAATGTCACATGACAAACCTCATGCTCTCTTGCATGAGGTTGTTGCTTTGATAGTTGAGAGTGTGAAGATTTGAACTATGGATATCTCTATTGAAAACACTAGAAAGTGAAAGTTGAACTACTCAAATTTAAGAGATCAAACATAACCTTTGTTTCTTATTGTTGCAAGTGATAAATAAGATAACAAGCCACTGATCTCTTTCCTACTCAAACTCGAGATTAAATCCAAGAACCATTGTTTTTTTTTAATCCCAAATTAAGAAACCATCTCACCAATTTAAAGTCATGAAATTTTTTTTTTTTTAAAATTACTATTCAATACTTAGGAAAATAGTCATTCCTCTCACATGACTGGTGAATTTCACCATAAATTTAATTATTAAACCTCACTATTACGTGAAGAGAGTGAACAAATAGAACATTGCCATTAGGTACCGCATAAAAACTCTATTAACTTCACTAATTTCAACAAGAAATAGCTGGAGAAAATGGGCAAATGCCCCTTTCAAAAAAAAAAAATTCAACGTTTTGCCCCATTTCCCTTTCCCAAACTAATTAGGGAATTGCCCTTCTTTTGAAACTCAATTTTCTCAAAATCTAGTTATAAAAAAAAAAAAAATGGAGCTCTATAGTGGCGTTTGAAGGACTTATAGTGACGTTTTTTTAACTCAATCTCCATAAAGTCGAGTTACATGCAATTTTTTTTTCCTTTTTTTACCTATAACTTGATTTCATGGAGATCGAGTTACAAAACGCCACTATGGGTTCTTAAAACGTTACTATAGGCTCCTTAAAAATGCCACTATAAGGCTTAACTCGATTTTGAAAAAATCGATTTTCAAAAAATGGGCATTTTCCTAATTAGTTTGAGAAAGATGGCAAAATGCTGGATTGTTTTTTAAAAAGGACAAAGGCCAATTTTTTCTAGAAATAGCTAGATGTTTCATTTAAACTTCTGGAGTCAATTCTTTTTTATTGTACATTTATTGACTAAACAAAAATTTGGTCAAGTAACCTTTTTTTTTTTTTTTTAGCTAAACTGGTCAAGTAACTATGTTAGTGGATGAGCAAGTCTGTTGAATCTATCAGCGAAGTAAAAGATAACATACTCTATGTATTATTGATTAGTTTTTGTGGCCTTCCATCTCTATATGGTGGTCAAATTCAGGAATCTTGGTGCTTTTGGCAGTGCCGGCAATCCATCCAACAATGTAAAAAACAAAAATAAGGGGTTTTTTTTTTTTTTTTTTTTTTAACAGGAAAAATAAGGGTTTTATGCTATAAACGAAAGAATAAAACAGCAATTAACAATGTAAAAAACAAAAATAAGGGGTTTTTTTTTTTTTTTTTTTTTTAACAGGAAAAATAAGGGTTTTATGCTATAAACGAAAGAATAAAACAGCAATTTATTAAGCAAATAAAAAGAATACCATAAACTTTTACTGAAGCAAAATAATAATTGATGTTCATAACTTGGGCAGCAAGGTCATGAAAAGAGTTCAACAATTTCACGTTTAGCCAAAAATGAAAACCCAAAAAGAAAAAGAAAGTTGAACAATTTCACATCTCTTGACCTAGAATTAAAATATCAATAATAATTATATTTGAATCCATGGGGACCATGAGGTCCATTTTGTATTAGGCAAAAAGTAAGATCACAAGTTGACAAGCAAAAGCACATGCGTGGGAAAAATGAAGAGGGGAATAAAACCATAGAAAATCTTTGCTCTTTTGGAACAGCTTGGATGTTCTATTCTATGCAACTTTTCCCAATAATGCACACACCAGGATGTGGTCCAGCCTAGTAGTTATTGTAAGACAAAAATGCAATGATATAAATAAAAGAGATGCACCACGTCCGGGGTTTAGCTTGACGGCAGGAGTCTTTGTCCCAGTAATCAGGTAGGAGCTGTTCAAACGATAACCTCAATAAGGCCCATGTACACATAATATTACTAATTGTTATCACGTGGCATAGGATCAATGAGCCCGCACCGGAAATTTCCTTTTTCTTATTCAACAAAAATAAATAAATAAAAGGGATACAACGCTGCAATCATAGTATAAATTTTGAATTTGTGCTAATTTAAGTTTATCTTTTGGGTATCCGAAATTAATATGATCAATTTGCACATAAATAAGAGGATGATGCAACATGCAAACACATGGTATAACATTTGAATGTGTGCTAATTATTTAAGTTTATCTCTTGCATCTTCTAAATTAATAAGATTCATTTGCCAGTGCAAGCCGGAAAGGGTCAGATTAGAAAGTCAACGAAAGCTTTGGCGAATTTTTTAGCCAAAGAATTTAGGGTCAATAATTTATTGGGGGGTGGTGGAAGGATATACGAATAGTTTTAAGGCCACTTGACCCTGACCAATTAAGAATTCAGAATGCTTCAAATTTTGGAATTAGTGCCTTGAACCAAAAATCCTTTTGTAATGACTACTATGTTAATGAACATAAAGAACGCCCATCATTTTGTTCCATACCAGACTTCATTTATTTTTTGAGATTTTATTGTTTATGCCATTTTTTTGTATTGACGAGGCCAGGGATTGGTGTGCTATTGAATCAAACTGAGCTATCAATATGTTGGTGCTCAAAACAAGAAAAGAAAACTATATTAGCTTCAACTGTCATTTATATACAAGTAAAAACAGAAACAAAAAACGCAAAAACAAAGGCAAACGAAACAAAAATTTTGAGAGTTAAATCTCCAAGTAACACCCTGATTGAACATGCCCAGAGAATTTAACAGGGGTCTCTAATCTTGTCCATGTATTAGTCTTCAATTCCAAATTGTAAGCGACGTTGGGCTGACTAAACCCTGGAGATCCAATCACCAACAACTTACCATGACATGTCGCCACGTAGGCAATATTGCACAACTCAGCAGGTAATTTGGCTATCGATTGCCACGTGGAACCTTCCTTTGTCACAATATCATCTCCCTTGCACATGTATACTGCCTCGTCATCGCCATCCACGCAAGTCCTGGGACACATGCCATCTTCTAAGAAGTCCTCTTCGACGTGGCCCCACTGCCACGTGGCAACATCAAACGCTTCAGTGCTCCTCTCGAACCGGCCTTGCTTTTCAGTGTAGTACCCACCGATGACGTGGAACTTGCCAGCGTGGAATATCGCCTTGCACTCGTCACGCCCCACGGCCATGTCAGGTAACACGGTCCACTCATTTTTTGCCACGTCATACACCATCGCGGATCTCAATGCCATCTTCTCATCATTGTGTCCACCGGCGACATAAACCATCCCATCCTGATCAGACACGCACCCGAAGAATGTTCGGGACCCACCTGGCATGTCGACCCCATGCCTCCACGTGGCGGACACGAGATTGTAGATGAACACCGAGTTGGAGACCCGCCACGTCTCCGGATCCCACCCACCCATCACCACCAAATCCGACCCAACTCCTGCCAATTGGCAAAACATGGGCAGCCCACTAGACATACTAGGAGCCAACGCCAACTCCCTCCAATTACACGTATCAGATTCATATACAGTGAGCCTATAAGCAGGGTGAATCATACACTTCATAAGACCAAAACTCCAGTCTGGTTCAACTCGGGCTTGAGCCATCACAATAACTTTTTGGCCATGACCGGAGGATTTCCTTAGCCGATGAAACTCAGGGAGCTCAACCTCTTTCATCCATCTTTTACAAACTGATGAAACCGTTTTGAATTGCTCATACGAAACACGAATTAGACAATCACGAGCTATGTCTTCGGGAAGACCCGAAATCAACTCCATGGTACAAGAAACAGAGTAAGAACAAAAAAAAAAGAAAAAGAAAAACAGGCTGATTGAAGTTTGAGACTGATTGGATTGGACCTTGGAAGGAGATTTGTATTGCACTAATAAGAAAGATAGGTATGAACCAAATATTGGAACTATTCGACCTTTAGGTGGGGGCAAATTTTATAGTTTCTAGGAACATGATCCCCTTTATTGGGTGCATATTCGGTGGTTTCAAAAGTATACTATAACCTTATAATTTATACTATTAAAAAGGCAATGGTGTTCTAGAAGCTTTTTGGAGTGATTGATGAAAGGCCTTGAAAACCATTGGAATTGTTATTCTATCATTTCCCACTGGTCCTATTATTATTTTTTTTTTGGTTGCCGGTATTATTATTATTTTTTTTTTTATAAAGGAAAAGTTAACTGATGCGACGTATTCTATGAAATACTTTTTAAAATATTTTATTTAGAAAGAAAAAAATAATTTTTTTGGGAAAATTTTTTATACTCTCTATAAAAATATCAAAACTTTTCTAAAATAATTCATTAACAAATTAACAAATATTTTAAGAATAATAAAGTTTAGTTACAAAATTAGTTGTAACTTAAGGTTACAATTTTACTTAATAAAATAAATATTATTACATATTTTGAAAATCTAACCGATGAATTGTATGTTATTTACTACATAATCTATAAACTTATATTTTATGCATAATTTTAAACTACAAAAAACTTGCAATTTAAACAATTTATTGATAACATACGGATTGATCTTTAATTTTCTAGAAACTCTGCAAGTATGAAGGATATAAAAATAAATAAATAAAGTAATTCAATGGTAGATTTGTTAAAATTCACCTTCAATAAAAAATTATTTAATAAAATTTTAGTCAAAAGTTAAAACCAATTTTGTAAATAAACATTATCCTTTTAGGAATACCACATTAATATGACCTTTTTATTTTTTTATAATTATATACTAAATTGAGTAAGATTTAGATACAATACTTAGAGCATTAGCAACAATGAAGCTATATAACTATATAGCTATTTTAGTTTCACCAAAATACAAAAATGCATGTTGCCCAAAGCATTAGGCTAACATCGGCTACCGAAACCAACAGCTCCGATCTGTGGTCTTTGCTACCTGGCTTTCTTTACTTTATTTTATTTTTTTTCTTTTTGATAGAAACGTCTGCAACTTGGTTTGCATTTGCGTCAGACACGTTTTGTGTTTCAACTCTTTTTTTTTTTAACTAACCTAGCGCCTGCAAGAAGGCAAGTGAACCATGTTTTCCTTGTGAACAGTAATCTAAAAAATATTTTTTTATTATTTTCAGTTTTCAGCAAAGTAAGCGGTATCCAAACACACAATGCTATGATTTATATTATATTATAATATAATATACTTTAATAATACTGTGTGGTTTTAAACTTTTATTTTTAAACCATTTAATGAACTTGTGCCTAAGTTTCTTTATTTTTTAAACTGTGGCTATTTAGACTTTTTTTTTTTTTTTTTTTATATATTCAACTCAATTATCATGGCTTTTTTTTTAAACTGTGGCTATTTAGACTTTTTTTTTTTTTTTTTATATATATTCAACTCAATTATCATGGCTTTTGAGTGGAGAAGTTGTGGTGTGTCTTTGTGTTATAACCTCCTTCTTCTTTTTTCTTCTTTTTTTCTTTTTCTTTTTTTATGGTAGAATGTTATAACCTTTTTCTCTCTCATTTGTGTGTGTTTGTCTCTCAAAAAAAAAAAAAAAAAAAGAGAAATTTGTATATATATAATTTGGGGTTAAAACAAAATATTATTGTTACACTAAATGATTATTTGCTATCATAATGATTGAGAAATTGTTTTAGTAAAAAAAAATGTATAAATATAATTTAGAGTTGAAAAAATCATTTGTTAACACTAGACAATTATTTGCTATCATATGGCGGCGGCGGTGGAAGAGTCGGTGGCAGCGGCGGTGGTGGTGGCCGTGGAGGCAGCGGTAGTGGCAACAGTAGCGATTGCAGTGGTTGTGATTGTTGTTTATTATAGTGGATATATTATTTTATTGTAATAGATATATTATTTTATTGTGATATTTATATTATTTTATTGTGTTGAAAGTTAAAATAGATCTACTGCTGCTAGATGTTTTGTAAAGTGAGTAGGTAAAATAGATATAAGTAACTTTTTGTAGTGTCAAATAACTAAATTTTTAGCTCTACTGTTATGGATGCTCTTAAGTGTTATTCTTTAAGTTCTCCTCTTAAAATTCTGTCATTTAAATTTTTTCACATAAGATGAAAGTGTTTTTTTTAGTTAAATAATCACATAGATTGAATTTTAAGAGAAAAATCTTAAAAAAAACACCTAAAGTATTGTACCGAAATTTTATCTACTGAATTATTAACAAAGAATTCCTAATAACATGACGAGAAAACACAAAGTAATAATTAATCTTTAGTAACTGCTGTTATTTAATCAGCAATTAACAATTAAAAACCGAGGCCTGGGATTGGGTGTCACCGTCGGCGTTTGGAAAACCTGAAATGGTAAATTGGCAATTGGCAATCCTGGATACGCATGTGACTGACAATTGGATAGATAAAGACTGATCAATGAGCCATGACTCAAGAGTCAAGACCTCTTTTGTGATGATAAATTCATAATTTCTTTTCTTATAAATCCTTTTAGGCCAAGTCATAGAATTTTGAATTTGTATTGGATCCAAAAGATAATATTATAATAATAATAATATAGTATAATTTATTAGCTTGTAATCAAATTAAAGAGATTTTGGACCTTTTACATTTTTAAGCAAAGTTATAAAATAAATTCATACCCTCCAAGTTGTTTTCCTGGTTACCAATTTTTTTTTTATGCTTGAGTTACGTGAGTATGTTGTGGACAGCCGACTTAATAGTATTCAACCCGTTTAAATATTTGTTTTAAAAAAAATTGTATGGGAATTTTTTATGTTAAATTAAGCAATAAGGCAGACACGTTTGATGTCATACATGATACAAGTTTTTTTTTTTATTATATATTTATTGGATAAATGGCTAAGTATTTCACTTATTCTTTAGTGTGTAACTGTGTATTGATGTTGACACGTTTCTTGCTTATACCAATTTGGTATCTCTACAAATTATTTGCAAAGACAATTACGAATACTTGAATTCAGAATTCAATTATTCATAAAGCACGTGCATCGAATCTTCAACTTATATATTTGGAAGTCTAAAAAATAAGT
This sequence comes from Quercus suber, assembly GCF_002906115.3. Taxonomy (NCBI): domain Eukaryota; kingdom Viridiplantae; phylum Streptophyta; class Magnoliopsida; order Fagales; family Fagaceae; genus Quercus; species Quercus suber. The sequence goes on along the minus strand of NW_027069525.1, from coordinate 969,447 downwards.
GCTACAAGTTTTTGAATTTCAGACATTTTGGCTGGCAGTAACAAGAAAAAAAAAATTTCAAATTTCTGAGAGGAATCACATTCTTTTTTTTCTTTTTTTCTTTTTTCACTCAATGATGCATTGTGATACAGATACACAACCATGTGCATGCCACCAAGAAAAAACTAATTTCGAACATAATATAATTAGTTTTAATAGGCATATATAGGCTGGACACAATTATAATATATGAAGTAGTTATATCGAACAGGCATGGATGAAAACACTTTTCTTTTATGAGCATTAGCACCCAAAAAAAGAAAAAGAAAAAAAAACTTGAAAATATTGCAAAAAACTTGGTAATATTTTAATTGTCACGGGAACATGGGATTGTCAATTCAATCACAATCCAATTTAAAAATCTGTGTGGGTCCATTATATAATAATCATAATTTTGGTGATAAAGTATTAAGCAAAGGACAAAAAGGTAATCTTTTGTTTATTTATTTAAATGGAAATTTATATCTGGGATTGGGATATCACAATCGGCTTACCCTTATCAACTTGGAGTAAGAAAAGTCACAGTCAACTCTTGCTGATTCATTTTGGCATTTTTGGGCAATCTTGGATGATCATGTATACACTTATCCCTACCTCTCAATTTTTTTTTTTTTTTTTTTTTGGAGAAAGCCCTTACCCTTCAGTTAATGACTGATGACGAGTACTTATCTGTTTAGTTCTTTTCTATTTTTCCTAAATTGTGACAAAGACATTGAATGACGGAATCATCTTTTAACAATATTACAAGTTTTACGATATTAATCCGTAACACATAAAATTCTAAGATCAACAATTAAAAATTATAATGATAGTGTGTGTTTCAGTTAGCTCAATTAGTAAAAAAAATTATTGTTAAATAAGATATTTGGAGTTCAATTCCTGCCTACACTAAAAAAGGATTGGTGTCTTAGTCTGATGATAAAGAGTTATTATCAAGAATAATTGTCATAAGTTGAAACTCTCCATCAAAAATAATAATAACAAAATTTAGTTACAAAATTGGATTACATTTTCTTCTTATATCTTTCATACTTGCAAAATTTCTAGAAAATTAAATATTAATTGCTATGTCATCAACAAATTGTTTTTTTTTTTTTAATAATGTTATCAACAAATTGTTTAAATTGCAAGTTTTTGTAGTTTAAAATTATGCATAAAATATAAGTTTATATATCATATAGTAAATAATATCCAATTGACACAAAATTTGATATGTGTATTAAAAGTGTAAAGAACATGCAATTAAATGGTTAGATTTTCAAAATATGTAATAATATTTATTTTATTGAGTAAAGTTATAGTCTTAGGTTACAATCAATTTTGTAACTAAATTTTGTCTAAATAATAATTCAAACCTTATTTATTATGTTGTTTAGAAATATTCTAATTATGTTCTTATCGTATATAAATTTGTAAGATTTTTATAATAAAATTTGTGGTAGTTTTAACTTTTTCATTAGTGCAGTAGAGGTAGTCTGTCAATTCAATTTCACCCTATTAATTTGTTATGAACATTTGACTGCTCCATTGTATCCTTGAGAGGTGTAAATTGTAAGGCAATATGCCAATAATGTCTTTTCAAAACACCCTATGTTATGTTTAGGAGAATTTAAGCTCACATAATTAATAGTCCTTTTTTTAATGAATAAATAAACATAATAGGCCTTAGTTGTTGCTTTGGTTTAGCCTTTGTATGTATTGATTTCCTAACATGTTTTTGATAATGGTCTAAAATCATTTTAGAACATTTAGATCAGCTCGTGCAAAAATTTATGTCTATTCTAGTATAAAATTTTACTTTTTTTTTTTTTTTTTTTAGTTTTACCTAACTATTTTTCAAAACATCAATATCGTATTATCTATTCTAAACTCTAATTTATTAAAATGTCATTTTTTTCTTTATTTTTTAAATTGTTTCTCTTTCTTCACACACCATAACCATCATTCTCGAGAAACGCAAAGAAAAAAAAACTAGAATGTAAAACCACATTGCTTGCAAATATTTGCACAATACATAAGTTAATGTGCGTATTTTTTTGTGATTGATTGGGCAAATTTTGACATTTATACTATTTTACATCGTGTGATGCGAATGCTAGGAAAATAAATAAAAGAGAAATGTTAAAAAATGTTTTTAGGACAATTGTTAAAACGAAAGTTTTTATAGAAAAATGAAGAAAAAAAAAACAAATAATATTTTAATAGCTTTTTCTTTTTCCCAAAAAAGTAATATAAAAACTTTCCTAAAATAAGTTGTTAACCATTATCCTAAAAGCACCCGTTAACATAACCCTAAATAAAAACTCCATTACTCAATGGGCTAGGAAGCACAACTAGCTTAGTTGGTTATTTACATCTCTAGTCTTTACCTGTTGAGGTGTATTTTACATTTTCATTTTATTTGTTTCCATAAATTTTTATTTCAGGGAAAAAAATGACATAATATTATGTAAGTGCAAGCCAAAGTTTAGATTATCTAGTAATTTTTCTTTTCCAGCCACTTTTCTTTTTGGGCAGGGGTGGGAGGTTTTGTCCAACAATGTGTTTAAGATATCTCTAAATACTCTATTTAACTGACACATGAAGCTTCACCCTATATATGTTTAGTATGTAATTCATAACGAATAAATGTTGATAGACGGTCGTTGTCAATTCTAATGGATCTCACGTAGTTTACATTACATTTTATAACAAATTAAAATATTCAACAAGTGACCCCGGGTTTTGCGCCTTAATGAAATTATTCGATTCTCTTTACATAGAGATTCTAGGTTCGAATTCCCCTATGTTGCTTATAATAAGCAGCCCCACCTTAATTTAACCATTATAAAAACAAGATTAGAGTATTAATTAGTATAGAATATTGATAGTGCTAAAAAGTTAAATTGATATTTTTAAATATTCAACAAGTGACCACAGGTTTCGCACTGAATTTGGCTTACTTCTACTACTTTTTTAATAGGATATGTTTTTTTTGTTTTAAATATACAATGTCAAGTAGTAGTGGGTTTTAATCTCTACCTTTTATTTAGCTAGTAGATGACGTATGTGGCCGTCTCTTATTAAAATAAAATGAGATTTCAGTTAAAAAAGTACTTGAGGTAAGTCACACCCTTTTGCACCTTAATGACATTATTCGATTATCTTTATATGGAGAATCTAGGCTCGAATTCTCATTAGCTGTTTATAATAAGCACCCCACCTTATCTTTATATGGGGAATCTAGGCTCAAATTCCCGTTGGTTGTTTATAATAAGCACCCCACCTTAATTTAATCATTACAAAAACAAGTTTACAGCATTAGTATTTGTGGTGCTAAAAAGTTAAATTGTTATTTTTAGCACCACAAACAACAAAATATATGCTACATTAGTGGTGGCATAGTTAAAAATTTTAACAAACTTGCTACAGTAAGTTATTGTTATAAGAAATTATTTTCCCATGTTTGACAAATCGCTAAAAAGGTGTATTAACCAATCGAAATAGTCAAGACCAACATTTAAATTGATACGTCTCATGGGGCTAAGTATACCGGATAACCCAATTGTTACGAAAAATTTTTGAGCTAGAACAATATGGTATTTATAACTAGGGTTCTTTCCTTTTTGTCTTTTTTGTTTTTTTTTTTTTTTTTCAAAAATGATGTTGGCGTTTATTAGAAATTCTTTATCTCAAAATTGAGACGAACGCATGAGTATAGCAAAATTTGCCGATTTCCCTTACAAAAATGGAAATGTTGATCAGCAGTTCTCCTTGCTCAAATTAACCTGACTTTTGCGTGGCAACTCCCTCTCATTTCCATGCACATGATTCAACCCTAAGATGACAACCAATTAAGAGCTCAAAGGGACGAGATTTCAAAGGTTGAACTTGATTAGGATAGTTAATTAGACCTTATATAGTTACTAATAGATAAACTAGAGTGAGTGAGTTAGAACCTTGGCACATTAATCATATGCGTAATTCTTAAAAGCATGTTGAATTGCTAGTAGCACATGGGGATATTAATAAGCTAATCATGTGGAGCCTTGTGGGCTAATTAGATTAGAGTTATGGTTGTATAAAAATGGTTTTTAACTCTCATTGAACAACGATTGTTCATTTTGTTGCTTAGACTATTTTAGTCTTATTTGGAGTTAGAGATTCCCTAGATATAGTGATATATAGTCTCACTTGAAGAAAGTGAATTCCAATGAATTCAGACATTTTCATTTCACCATTGATTACATTCAAGATTTTGTTCTTAAATCCATGGCCTAAACTCATCCTCTAAGCCTTCACATAAACAAGTATTCACATCCTTTCTCACATACCCAACTCAAGACTCGCCTAAACTCTAGTTCTCTTTCCTTACCCTATCATTATTCCAATTGAATCATAATAACAAGACCAAACCCCTATTGTAATTCCTGTCAAAGGCCAGGATGTCATTATCAAGGATTTGTGGCTGTTACGCACAATTTCAGTTGTGCAAACCACTGCAGTATGGTATCAATAACTTTGCAATGACACCCATCTCAACTTAGAGCCTCTTTTGAGCCTCAATTAAGTGCATCAAGTAAGCATTAAGGCATATTTATCATTCTTATTTTAAACCCTACAGTTTATGGGGGTGATTTCAATTTTAAAATTAAAGGTTTTAAATTAAACTCTATAATTTTAAAAAGGTTTCACATCGACTCATATGTAGTTGCTAATGTCATTGATTTATAAATATATGATAAAATCAACACAATTTACAGTTAAAAGCTATGTAATTGATCAACTGACACTTCTTAGTATTTCCAATAGAAACGCTCAAGTTTTAAATCTCTCTTCCACACAAAAAAAAAAAAAAAAAAACATTGAATTAGTAAAATAATAATAATAAACAAATAACAACGACATTTTTTTGCTAGATTTCAAATTAAAAGACATGTCATGTTGACATTAGAAAAAATAAACAGAATGTTGATTTGAGACCTTATGAAAATAATAGAGTTGAATCTAAAAATTTGAGAGTCTAGAGATAATTTGAAGAGAGTCGTTGGAATCATGATATGTGTGACTGTGAGTGGGGAATCTATGTGAAAGTAATAGATTCACCAATTACAATCCAACATATCATAAAAATGGCAAATATTATGGCAAATGGTGTGAGTTATGAACAAAACAACAATTCACAATATTCATAAATTAACCTACCACTTGACACATGAGCATATCACAATGTACAATTTAAGATTTCTTTTATTCTAATTTGGGAATGTTGTAAAATTATTGCAATCTTTTGTTGTGTTCCTAGCATAACTCAAGCCCAAAAAGAACTGTTGTTTGAAACCACCCCGGTAAGATTTAAAGGGCAATTTGTCTAGCTCAAGACCAAAAATCCCCTCTAATATTGATGTTGATAGGGTTCTAGATTTTAATTTTGGGTCATCATTTTTTAAAATTTGACCGATTAGAAAAAAATAAAGGGCAACATCGGCTTATAATAAGCCGGCAAGTGACGCCATCACAATAGATGGTCTACATTTAATTTATTTGCCTTTCGAAATGGCTAACCTGGCTTTTCTTGATTTGGATGAGCATTAATTTTTCTATACTAATAAATAATTAAAGTTTATTTTTAAATGAATAAAAAATTAAAGTTGATGACATAGACTAGGTTACTTAAAAGTTCACAAATTTAATTTATGTAAATAATAATATAGAGACTTTGTCGTACCTACGTTATGCACGGCTCTATTTGTGCATTCCGCACACAATATATCATTAAATCATCATATTATAAATATAGGATTGGCTTTAAGTTAAAACTTGACATAAGTTTTGTCAATACTGCACATTTTAATAACCTTTTATTGGATGTATATTTTTATATTTTATTAAATTTATTATTGGATTATACTTTTTATGTTTGTGAAATTTCAAAATAATCAGAGATCAATATCTATTTTATATATAAAAATATTTTAATTTTCAAATTTTGTATATTTTAATTATACATAAAACATAACGTCCGATTAACATAAAATTAATTAATGCCCTTATTAGTCCAACAATAGGATTTTTTTAAAAAATATTATAAAAATAGTTCTTAAAATTATAAAACATGTAAAAGCTTAAATAATTTAATAATAAACATCATTTTACATTAATAACTATCCCACTTATAAAAATTTTAACTTTCGAGACTTTTTTTTTTTTTTTTTGCATTTTAAAATTTTTCAAAAACATTAATTTATGGCTTTAAAATATTAGATTAACACAAGATTTAACATTAATATTAATAATAATATACATACATACATAAATATATATATTATATATATATAAACATTCATTGCTTTGGTAAGTACGGTCTCCAACTTCAATCCTTGATGAGTGTAAGATAAGAATTGGTCAAGGATAATTAATTATTTGGTGACAAAAAGCAAGAAGAAGAGAACAAGAAGCTACCAAAACAGGTGATGCCGCCCAATTTTCTTTCTCCCTTTTTTCCTGGAAAAATCGCATAGCCGCCCAAATTTATGCCATAGAGTTATATATATATATATATATATATAAACAAAGTTTAACTATAAAATTGGTTATAGTCTAATACTGCAATCTTACTCAATAAAATTAACGTTACTACATATTATGAAAACCTAACCGTTAAACTACATATTCCTTATATTCTTAACTTGCATGTCTTTTCAAAAAAAAAAAAAAAACTTGCACGTCAAATGACAAAACATGTCCACAATCCTATGGATGTGAGCTTGGGATTTGTTGATCTAATTTGGTGCGTGAATTGGTTCAGAAAGATATGGAATTTTTTGACTGATGCCTTTATATGGTTGCCTTTAAATTCAATTTTTAATTTGAATTAAGGTTAAGTAAATTCTCTTTAGTTTTTAATTTTTTCTTAATGTAAATTTTAACCGCTCGGGCTGTTGGATAGTAAGGAATTATATGACATTACCTTTTGTTAGATTATGTTTTATCATTTGCATTATTTGTAAATTTAACAACCAAGCCTTATTTCTTAATTGATTAATACTTTTAGAATGTTTTCAAGACATTGAGGGTTGAAATCATCTATCTCATTTATATTTATCAAATTATCAATAATATATATATATATATATATATAAATATAAAATATGTATGGCGGATTGCAGTGTCGTCAAATTATTCTAGAATAAATAAAATTCCTCAAGCTTTTCTATCATCTAGATAAATCAGGCTGCAAATACATTTTGCCGACAGTTTGAGCACAAATATTTGAATATAGCAAGTTGGCATCTGCAATTAATTATATCGATACTTTTCAGTTGTCCCACTGCAAATGAAGCCATATCAAATATTATCATCCTCTTCAATGTCGTCATAGATGATCTAACCCCGTTTACAATTCTCTACAAGCATATGAATATTCCAGTTCTAGTTGTAAAAAGAAAAAAGGAAAAAAAGAAAAAAAAAAGAGTCTTCTTTTCTTTTCTTTTTGTTTTTTTAAAAAACCAATGTGACTGCTCTTTCTAAACGTGAGTATAGTAACACTTTAACCGCTCTAAGACTAAGACTTCATAGTCTATACTATAGTCGCTAATGAGTTAGATGAACACAAGGCCGGCCCAAGCGTTTCGGTGGCCTAAGGCGAAATCTTTATATGTGGCCTTTATGTTATCACTTAAATAATATTTAACTAGCATTTTATATAATAATTTTTTTTAATCCATTCTTTTTACATTTTAATATGATTTCTTTTTTGAGAAAATGCTAAAGTTATAACAAATTTTACTACAAATTGGTATTGTAATGAATGTGATCCATGACATGAGGCTTACAAAAATACTAGAAATATTATAAAATTTATAACATGAGAATTACAAAGATATATCACCAATCACAAATATTCATTCAAAAATGCATTCAATAGTTTGTTGAAATTCACCTATCATACTCATTGCCACATCAAATTATAAAAGTTATGGAGACCACCACGTATCCTTGGTGCAGTAATCACTCCACAAGTATAAGTTCTTTTAGGGTGTGAGGGGCAATGACCGAGATTTAAGTCTCTAGAAGAGAATTTTGCACACATATGCACTTAGATTAAGCTAGAGTAGAATTTTTATCTTGTATAAAAATAATTAAATAAATAAAAGTTATGTAGTAAAATTTATAGTATTTTTAACATTTTCTTATTTGAATTACTTGTGATTAATAACACATCTATCTTTAAGACCTATTTATTTAAATTTGTCTTATCTTTATTTCCAGCATTACTTCTTTGAGCCTTCTTAATAGTAAAAAATATGTAAACTAAAATGTTTCAATATCTCCCAAAAATATTTATATATAAAAAATAAAAATAAAAATTTGCTCCCAAATTTGGGGCTTTCTCTAGTATAGGGGCCTAGGCAATAGCGTAATTGGCCTAAGCCTAGGGCCGGCCCTAGATGAACAACGTGCAAATGAGGTAGTTAATCATATAAAAAACTGCAACATGTTGCTAGCTTGTAGGGAAATTCAAATCCAAGTCCATAGGCATGTTGACCGAGCCTTTATCACCAGGCTAACTAAACGTATTGTTTAAAAAGTGTCGCTATACTATAGAATGATACCCTTCACATTGCAATTTGAAATTTGTGCGTTTGCTGATAATTGCGTACTAAACTTAGCAAAACTTTTTGTCTCCTACAAATTAGCATAATGAGCATCAATATAACGTTCAATACAGGTATTCAAAATTGTGGTCAAAAGTATAAAGAATCCCACCATTAAAATCAAATGTTCATACTGATTTTGGCGTAAACTCTACGATGCGCTGCAAAGAATGAAGTGAAAACGCAACTTTATGCTGCTTGACAAGAAATAATTCAACTGCAAGAAACTCGTGATAGGAATTAGGAAGACCCAAATAATGGTGAGGAAGATTGACTTCAAAATCAGAATCATTATAATAGTCAATAGAAGCTATGTTCCAGAACAAATAGCAATGCTGTTATCGTGGAAACTTGTAAACTTATTGAATTTTCTGGGGAGGGGACTAGGTGGGTCAGGTCACGAGCTAGAAAAATCGGTACAAGTAATGAGTTGCCGTTTTCTTGGGTTCAGGGGTCAAGTCACATGCATGATAATTCATAGTTGACAAGCCACGAGTTTCCACTTTCCTGACCATCTTTTTTTTTTTGTAAAAAAACCAATGAAGTGATTCTTATTTTGTCATTAATTTATAAACTTAGTTATAGTATAAGACTACAACTTCATATAATATCTTTTTATTTGTGTTCACCGTTAGATTACATTTTTTTCTTATACACTTTATGCTTAGAAACTTTTCAGAAAATTATAAATTAATAACTATGTTATCAATCAAATATTTAAATTTCAAGTTTTGTAATTTAAATTTAAATATAAAAAATAAGCTTATGTATCAAATAGTATATAATATTTGACTTTACAAAAAATTTGACATTTGTATTAAGAACATAAAAAACATGCAATACAATTGTTAAATTTTCAAAATCATGTTAGTTTTTTTAATAAAAGTTGTAGTCTTTAGATTACAAGCAAGTTTGTAATCTAAGATTACAAAATTTTCTTCCGCTTTTTTTTTGGGGGTTCCAATGATTAGTTAAAACGAAAAAAAGGAAAGGGTGAAATAATGGGATGGGGGAAAGGAAAAAGAAAGAAAAAAGAGGGATTTGCCTTCATTTACAAGATAAGATTATTACACGTCTTCCCACCGTGTAAAATCCGTTTTCTTTTTCTTTCTTTCATTTTCTTATTTCTTTTCACTAGGGTCTTTCCTTTCATTTTCTTATCTCTTTCCAGAAGGGAGAAAATGCTTTTCTTTTTCTTTCCTGTCCTTTTCTTTCTCTTCATTTTCTCCATTTTACCGAACAAGGTGTAATTGTAATTACACATTTCGACGACCAGTTGCTACAGATTTTCAATGAAAAAATACTTATATACAAGTCAAAAGTTTTGTAGTTTAACAAGTATCTTTTATTGTTTCTAATTAAGACGTCCATAATTCAAATCTCTCTCCTTATTGTAAATGTCAAATTATCAAGAAATTTTTATACAATTTCTTATATGTTTTATATTAGGTTTCTCATTTAAAATTAATTCCATAATTAGAAAGAAAAAAAATGAGCAACAATTACATAATTAAATTTAACTGTTCTCAAGAGAAGATAACATCTTTTGTTGTATTAATTAATACAGCCATATAATTGAATAATCAAAAAGGTACCGTATCTAAAGACTTGTATCTTTTTTAACATGTTTTATTTTGAACTCTCTTTCTCCTCCCTTGAGAGTTGCATTTTTAAAAGTAATCAAAAGATTATAGAATTGTACCTTTTTCAACATGTTTTATTATGAACTCTCTCTCTCCTCCCTTTACAGTTTCATCATTTTTAAAAGTAATCAAAAGATTATACAAAAAGAAAAATAAAGGTAGTTCTTTTTTTTCTTTTTTTATCCCAAAAAGAAAAAAGTTATCTTTTTTAACATGTTTTATTTTGAACTCTCTTTCTCCTCCCTTGAGAGTTGCATTTTTAAAAATAATCAAAAGATTATAGAATTGTACCTTTTTTAACATGTTCTATTATGAACTCTCTTTCTCCTCCTTTGACAGTTTCATCATTGTTAAAAGTAATCAAAAGATTATACAAAAAGAAAAATAAAGGTAGTTCTTATTTTTTTTATCCCAAAAAGAAAAAAGTAACTCGCTTTAGACCATCATAATTACAATGTACTATAAAATTAAGCAATCAACAATTATTAATAGACAAAACACAAATACTTTTAAATTGAATATTTGATTACCATTATTAATTTTCGTTAAATTGAAGATATTTATCATCGCAAGATCCAAGAAATTCCATTTTTGAGTGTTTAAGGTATTCAAACGAATACAAAATGTTTGGTCAAAGCCTTAGGTAGTTTTTTTTTTTTTTTTATCCCAAAAAGAAAAAAGTTATCTTTTTTAACATGTTTTATTTTGAACTCTCTTTCTCCTCCCTTGAGAGTTGTATTTTTTAAAGTAATCAAAAGATTAAAGAATTGTACCTTTTTCAACGTGTTCTATTATGAACTCTCTTTCTCCTCCCTTGACAGTTTCATCATTTTTAAAAGTAATCAAAAGATTATACAAAAAGAAAAATAAAGGTAGTTCTTATTTTTTTTATCCCAAAAAGAAAAAAGTAACTCGCTTTAGACCATCATAATTACAATGTACTATAAAATTAAGCAATCAACAATTATTAATAGACAAAACACAAATACTTTTAAATTGAATATTTGATTACCATTATTAATTTTCGTTAAATTGAAGATATTTATCATCGCAAGATCCAAGAAATTCCATTTTTGAGTGTTTAAGGTATTCAAACGAATACAAAATGTTTGGTCAAAGCCTCGAAGGTATACATTACACATAATAATGTTAGGATGGATAGCTTCCCACCATTACCAATTAATATTGAATTAAGTTGCTTATAGCAAAATTTTGTACTTAAAAGTGCAAATTACACATCCCCACCGTTTAGACTTCAGATTCATTAAATATCCATAATTAACCATAAATTTTTGTACAAAATCCTTCCATAAGCCAATGAAATCAAAAGAAATACCAAATCTCCATCAAAAAGAAAATTCTTGTATTTGCCAATTATTAGAATCTAATTTTCATGTGATTAAGGTCAACTCACCTGGATCAAGAAAACCCATGAATTTTCTTCCTGAAGGCAAACAAAGGCAAACTAACCACATTCGATAAACACAACTTACTCATGCTTTGAGAATTTCAAGTTCTATTTTTTTTCCACAATGCAAGTGATCTCTTACATATTTACTAACAATAAAACACAATTCAAGTCCAAATTCCTAACCAAATAAAGTTTTTCATCCTTTCCTCAGAAAATTTCACCTCCTGTCTTTTCATGATTCAAAGGAACGTTTTTCATGTACTACAATTACATAATCACCTAGAATATATCATTATAAATTTTGGCATAGAAGCTGTCTTTGATGAGAAGCATACGATACTATGATTGTTTACCACCACTAGACCACCTTTTTTTAAAAAAAAAAAAATTAATTGTTTAGACCACCATTGGAACTGAGTAGCTAGTTACAGGACAACCCTCCTTTCCGCTTCTCAAAGACCAAGTACAAAAAGAAGGTATCAAACTACAAACATATATGAAAACTCATTGGGGTACCTAATATTTCTTGATATTATAGAGCTGCCAATTCAACAAGTTCTTTGTATTCATCAGACACAAAAGATTTCACCTTCAAAGCAGGTTGTCCATCTTCCTTTGATGGTGAAACATACTTTAACCCAATAACTGTTGTCAGACCTGCAAAAAGTACAATAAAACAAATCTATGTTACCTCCATTAGAAATGGAACTAATTGTTTCATGATTGTACCAATTTACAATAATTGGATATCAAAGGAAAGAGATGTAAAAAAAAAATATAGCTTTGTTGCCCTGCTACACACCACAAATTGTTCAAATTCTAAAAAATTTCAAATACAATTAAAAAATTGTATATATTAATAATTTACACACAGTAGGTCTTGGAACCCATAACCACAACCCACAGCCCATTCTTTACAAGGTGAGGTGCCATTGAACTAGAGCTCATTGGCTTGTACACTTTTTTTCTTTTTCTTTTTTTGATAAATTGGCTCATACACAAAATTGAAATTTAAGTCAACAAATTTGTACAGGTCACTGAATATACTTAATATGAACGAGGCAGTGACTGGTGCAGTGTAAAAATAGTTCTTTACACAAAAACTTGTGTTTTATAGTTCTCAAAGCCTCCACCAATTACATGAATATATGTAAAGTCGTATTGCCACTCACTCTTAACAATTGCTGCTCACTCTCATCAGTACTTCCAAGGGGTTTTAAACTTTGAACAGACCTGTGCTGGTGTTTGTAAATGTGCACATATACCAGTTGTACATCCAATACATATTGGATGCTTCACAGTCCAGTTTTTAATATATGAAAATTGTATAAATTTATTTGAAAATTAATTAAAACTGTTGAATATTTTGTAGTAAATATTTCTAGTTTTCATAAATTCATATACAATAATTTCCCCACCCCAACCACCCCCCCCTCCCCCCCAACCCCCTCAGTCTGGCCTTAAAAACTTGAACCTTCTGTTTTTTTTATTCTCTTTAAGGTCCAGTCTTTAAAACAAGCCAGAATTATTGCATTTCCTGCTTCCAACTCATAAACTAGGGAGTTTGTGGTTGTCCACTAACAGTGCTGCAACTTTTTTTTTTTTTTTAATAGCACAAGAACTTAGCATATACAGTGTTAGAGAAATTATATATTAAAAAAATAGCAACCACCTCCTCCAAATGGTTTATACTCCATAAAGATTGTGTATAGAGGAAGTAGTCTAATTATTAGCCATATTTTAAGCTCAGAGACGACTATAAAGAACTGTACAAATTCCTTAACTAGGAAATCCACACAAGAGAGTACTTACTCTGATGGATGCGTCCATATAATAATCTTTCGCCTTTCCAATACTCCAAAGGTCTTGTCCTGATCCTGGTGCTTCGCCTTACCCCGTGTTCCCACAATAAACCAGCTCCTATGAATATAACAGACATCCAGTTATTCCAACAAAATAACCAAACAAGATTTAGTGAAATATAGTTGAAATTTATAAAAATAAACACCTGCAAGGCTTTTCCTGCAAGGCTTTTCTTTTCTCTTGCGTGGACGTGGTGGTGTTGCTTTGTTTTGCTCATTCAATGATTCCTCAGTACATTCCTGGATGTTTTATTTCAAAGACACAATAAAAACAAATTCCAATCATTACAAAGTACTAAAAGGGGAACTAACCACCATAAAGATAGATAATTCTTTTTTGGACAAGAAAATTAGCTCACTTAAAAAAACCTAAGGGAGCCCCTAGGCCTTGAATCAGAAGGTAAAGGGACGGCGTGTAGATTATGTAGGCCATATATATTGGCCAGAAAAGGGGAGAAAGAAAGCATAGGACAAAGGGGACTTAATCTATATATATAAGAATTATCCATTAGACAAACACCTGTATATTGGCCTTGAAAACATGAAACTTACATTGACCCATTTAAACTAAATTAAATTAATACATAAATAAAAAACAACACACACACACACACTATCAGTTTGAACAGTCATGGACTTTCAGTAAATTATAGCTTTTCATGTTGAAACATGTTGGCACATAATAAGTGAAAATCTACGAACTACTTAAATGTCAATTTCTATATGGTGGAATAAATATGATAAACATTGGAGCCAACCCCGACGTAATTGGGACTAAAGTCCTTGTTGAATTGAGTATAAATAATGATAGACATGGAAAAAATAATCAGAAAAAGGTAAAAATAAAGATCCACCCCTCCAGTACAATTTCGTTTGTGATTAGTAAAAATAAAAAGCTCTATTTCCTAAATTAATAACGATTTCAACGTCACTAATACAAAAATGCTAAACATGGCTAAAAAAACTCTCAATGTATCAGCGACAAGCAGTAAATAAAACAAAAGAATGAATGGAATGGATTGGAAAATAACATGGAAAGATAATAACCTCTAAATGCTGTTCTGGAACATCGCCTGGGGATCTAGAGAGTCGATGCGCTGCATGTTCTTCAACAACAGCAGGACTTGATTGATCTGAGAGAGAATAACAAAATGCGTAAAATACACTTACATTCAACCATCTAAAGCATAATCATCAATCCTAATTTTAAATTATTAAAATAGAGAGAATTCAATTTGGAAGGCAACTGAATTACACTTGCCTTATAAAACTTCATGTGCAAGCTCACGGAAAATGAGACTTATTCAGTGGGGAAACAAAAAAGCTTATTCTAGACATAAAATAGCTTAATCATAAATCATTATACCCATTAGCTGTTTCTCTTCACCTCAACTTCATTGGAACTGATTGGTTTAGACCTATTAGCAGTTTCCATTTACATAATCTTGGTTGAACTGGTTAGTTACGTGCAGAGATAAGACCAACATTAATTTGTTACAGATAACTTGGAACAAACAAACAACCCTTTGATCATCTAAAGGTAAGTCAAGTTACTGTCCCCTAATTAACAGAATACACTTGAATATTACTATATAAATATCAGTAATCCAGAAACCTTTATGTCAAGCACAGTGCAGGCACTGATAGCATGTGCTAAATGTGTACGAATGTATGGGCATATCACTACCTATTTCTGACTTAAATAGTAATCTGAATTTCAGAAAATGAATCTGCAATTCTTTTTTATTAAGTAAAAATGTATCTGTAACTTCAACCCCGTATTGTGACTATATTGCACAACTAGAACAGACAAGACAAGCTTGATTAACTTCTTCATAGAGGTGCATATAGGTACAACAGGGTTCACATAAAGTCCATAATGATCCGAAAAATCTATTGTATCGTTTGGAAGAAATAGCAAGTCACAACGGAAGCATATTTTCTAGTGGATCTGTTCAAAACCTCCTTGATTATGCTAAAGGGTTGAGAATCTAGCAAATATTAAAATGTATTTTTAATAGCTAGATAATTATCAAAAAAAAATCTAGCTATTAATATTGCATTTCAAGGCTTCTAATTACTTATTAGTCTACAGGATGCTTACCTCTTTCCAAAGAGAACCACACAATGATCATTGATCAATTAATTTCAAGCAGCCACTACTAGATAAACTGAATTTAACTAAAAAATCTGAGATTTAGCCATCAGCATCACAAAAGTATTTCTCACAATGCACAAACAAAAAAACACAATCATACCCAACATACTCTGAATGTCATTCAAGATTTCCTCAGTTTCATTTGCCATGTTCAGATCAGGCTGAGGAGAAGCCACTGCCTCCACTGGTTCCTGCAGCATGTCTTCCACCTAAAGTTTGTCACATTATCGGAACACAACACTCAAATTTAAAACACTCACAACTCTATTTAAATAAAAAATATAAACCAAACCAACCAAAAGGAAGATTAACCTTATCCTCCAAGTTATTGGGTCCATTTGTCTGAGCAGTCATATCGGCATCATGACAACTCAACTGCACATCTAGATCATTATCCTTATTACAGCCTCTAACATTATCCTCCACGTCAACATGAGTTCCACTGGAACCAACATCAACACCAACAGAAACATTACTAGAATTATCATGCACAATTGCTTCCGCATAAGTAAAATCCCCAATAACTGCCTCAGGTGAAGCTGTCTTAGCAACTGTAGTGTCAACTTCCTCAATTAAAGGTGATTTCAACTTGTCACAATTGCTCAACTGCTCATCTAGATCAATATCCATATTACAGCCTCTAACATTATCCTCCATGTCAACATGAGTTCCACTGGAGCCAACATCAACACCAACAGAAACTTTACTTGAATTATCATGCACAATTGCTTCCGAATTTGTAAAATCCCCAATAACTGCCTCAAGTGAACCTGTCTTAGCAACTGCAGTGCCATCTTCCTCAATTAAAGGTGATTTCAACCCATCAAAATTGCTCAACTGCTTTCCTGAATCATAAAGATCAGACTCTTTACGAGATTCCATCAGAGAGGGGGTTATCCCTTGTGAGTCATCAAAATCAAGAATGGAAAATGGATCGTTTGATGGCATTGACCGCACAATATGCTTCTGTAATGATGGGAATGGAGCAAACGGACTTCTTGGGGGTGTGGGTGAAGCTATATGATTAACAGAGTTTTCTGCCTCCTGTGTAAGCTTCTCAGGTGTTTTACTGCTAATCTCTTTTAACAGATTATCTATGTCTGATAAAGCCTTCCGAGGCTTTGTTATGTTTTTTCTTGACGGATTCAAATTTATCTTTTGGGCACCTTGCAACTCTGGGAGACTTAGATTCTCTAGATCAATGGGTTTGATCTGCAAGCGCTCCTGTAAAATACTGATTGTTCCATTCCCTTCCAAATCTTCAAAATTACCAGATAGTAACTCATCCAAGATTTCATTAACATTTTTCTCTAGCTTGTCCATTGAACCTATTTAGAATGCAATTAATCATCATATTAGGCATCCATGAAAAAAAAGAAAAAGAAAGAAGAAGACACAAGATGTAAAAGAAAAAAGAAAGTTTGATACTAGCATTAAGTAAAAAGCAGAGCTAAGAGAAAGGGAAATAGCATGGCTTCAGAGAGAATTGATATATTCTTCAAAAGTGCCACTTACCAGATAATTCACTCTCATGTGACACTACATTTTGATCAGTTTCGTGTTGCGGCATGTCATCAATTGGGATGACAATGCCTGATTCAAATGGTGGCTCCTGAGAAGATATGACATTCTCTTTATTTTCAGAAATCACTGATGAATAGCGATGCTTGTATCTAACCGACCGCCTGGGTCACCCAAAAAATAAAAATAAAAATACAAAAAATAAAATAAATGCCGTTCCATAAGACAAGAACAAATGATATATGGTCAAACTAGTATAAAGGGGGATAGATGATACAAAATGCTGATCATACCCTAGAATCCCTGGTCGACGTTGTCGTACAGTTGTGGAAGGATCGTGCTGTTCTAAATTCACTGAAACACCACCAATCTGCTTCTGTATTTCTCTTTTGGCATCTAATAAAACAGTAAAAACAAGTGTTACACAAATGATTGAAGCATGGATTCCAGAACGTAGAGAGAATGCAACTTACTTTCAAATCGTTCATAGGCCAAGAAGAATTCCTCTGGGTCTTTTAGCTGATCAATATCCAAATTTGATTCCAAACTCAAAGCAGACTGACTGTGCAATGAGAATAAGGCTTAGTTTGATAGATAATTTGCACTAAAAGGAACCACTTTGGTTTTTTTTTTTTTTTGGTAACTTTTCTGAGAAAGGCATCAACTATAGGCTCACCTTAGACTAGGCTTTAGACTAAAACGAGCCCGCTTACGGCCTAAGCCTGGCCTTCTTTCTGGGAGACTTTCTTTATCCAGTGCAACACCAGTTTCTATTTTCACTTTAGATGCCAGAAAATTTGCAATTTCCGAGTTCAGAAGTTCTGAACTACCATCTAAAATCATTTTTGCCTGCTCTTGAAGTTTATTGGGACTTTGTAAGGCCTGAAAGGACAGGAAAAACAAGAAATGTGACCATTTTCTTTGATCAAACTGAATTTACTGCACATCATCTCCAAATAAAGAACACATTCTACCTGAAATAAACCTGCTTTGAATTTGAGTTTAATTAATGAGTATATCATTGTGAAAAACTCTATTTGATGGCAGGAACACAGAGGTAAGGAAAGAAAATTGAGTTTGATCCAAATCAAAGATGCTTCAATTTACCGGACCTTACCCGATTACCACTCTACTTAGGTAAGTATTAGTACATTCAACTGAGTTTCTCTCTTTGAACAAACAAAATGGTTTGTCTTTGTGTGTTAATGATAATGCTAGAAGTTTCAGGTAAGTAGCAATATGATTATAACTTTCCTAATTTGAATGGCAGCAAATTTTTCCAATCCTCAAAGCCTCAAAAAGCTCACTATGTTTAACTTTCCTTTGATTTTCTCAGAAATTTTGCTTAGAAAATTACTTATTCATCCAAAAATTTGGAGAAACCAGAATCCAAAAGAGTCACATTACTATCAAGCAGATATCTTAATTTTCACAGCTCACAAAAAAATAAAAAATCCAAAACTGAAAAAAAGTCACGCTAAACTCAGTAAAGTTCAAATTTGCAACATATTCAAACAACAAACAGTCACACTACACTTCCTAACCCTAACATTTTCTCGGCAACTCAAATTTTTCCAATCCTCAAAGCCTCAAAAAGCTCACTATGTTTAACTTTCCTTTGATTTTCTCAGAAATTTTGCTTAGAAAATTACTTATTCATCCAAAAATTTGGAGAAACCAGAATCCAAAAGAGTCACATTACTATCAAGCAGATATCTTAATTTTCACAGCTCACAAAAAAATAAAAAATCCAAAACTGAAAAAAAGTCACGCTAAACTCAGTAAAGTTCAAATTTGCAACATATTCAAACAACAAACAGTCACACTACACTTCCTAACCCTAACATTTTCTCGGCAACTAAACAGACAAAAAAAATGAACGATTAAACACTAAAAACCCTAGAAATCAAGTGCGATTAGAGGAAAATAAAGTAGTTTGAGAGAGAGAAGGAGAGAGAGTTTACGATGGACTTGAGGTGGTTGTGGATGGAGTCGAGATCGGCATCGAAGTCCCATGACTTGGTCGGGTCGGGTTGGACCCGGAACGAGTCGGGGAAGAGAGCGAGACCATAGTACGATGAGAGCGGATCCACCACCGAATCGGAGCTCGAAGGCTCGGCTACCATTGTTGCTTGTGGTCAGGGTGTGTTTGGGAAGTGGAAAATTCAAAAATGACAGAAGTAAGCGGGAGTGGGCACTTTCGTCTTTCGCTTCGCTTGGGAGTGTGCTTTGGGCTTTTTGAGTTTGAGATGATGATGGACTATGCACTACGCAGGCTTTTGATTTTTTTTGTTTCATATTTTTTTTTTTCAGTTTTTTGGCAGATCTGCTCCTGCATAACGGTTATGAATGCAGTAACGTCGTCGTTTTAGATCCCGAAATTCAAATAGTTAGGGGGTTTATACTTAAATAGACGATATTGTAGGGACCATGTTTGGTAATTTGGTTACACTTGGAGGAAGGGAAGTGGACAGGGTAATTTTGTCTCTTTTTTAATTCTAATTCCTCCGATATTTGGTCCATCTGGACACCGCTTATTTTGCTAAAAACTAAAAATACGGTAGCAAAATAATTTTTAAATGTGTGAATAGTGCCGTGAAACCCATTTTTAATGAAAAAGTTGCTAAAATGTAAGGTTTGTGAGTCTTGTGAACAGTACATGGACCCACTAGTGTGCACTGTCCATCGCTTATTTTGCTGGTGTTAACAGTGCACTGACAGAAAAGTCAAAAATCACAACTAAAAAAAAAAGTGCTGATGCAAAAGCTACTTTTCATCCGTATCCAAACATATACTTATTTTCTTTCTTGTTAACTAAACAAGGGATTATCCTTCTATTTCCCTTTCTCCTCTTTCAACCAATACAAACCAAAAGCTCTAACGAATTTAAACTGTTGGATTGGTTGGAGAGGTTGGAAAAGTGGAATGATAGAAAATATTTTATTTTCTCTTTGTTTTGTTTGATTGAAAGTGAAAAAGTATAAGGATGGAAAAAATGAATTTGAATAAATTTACTCACATAACTTTGTTGAAGAATGATGCCCAATTAAAAAAAAATGTGGCAAATAACCACACACAAAAAAAAAAAAAAAGTAATCATCCAAATTTATTAAAAAAATAAAAATCATGTCTTTAAAAATAAATAAATAAAATAAAAAATAACTATTGTGGCAAATAACCACACACAAAAAAAAAAAAAAAGTAATCATCCAAATTTATTAAAAAAATAAAAATCATGTCTTTAAAAATAAATAAATAAAATAAAAAATAACTATCACACCCAGGCCCTAGAAAATCAAAAATAAAAAATAAAAAAAGGCAACATTACTTACTGCACAGGGGAGAAGGAAAAAAAAAAAGGCATGTGCATATAGGCATTTTTGTCAATTAAAAAAAAATCATACTCAGTTTTCTCTCTATTTTAGGGGAAAAAAAAAAACATTTTTGTGGACCCAGAGAGAAAACATCTAGACCCCACCATTTATTTTCCTTCCTCTCCACCTAACCAAACACACTCCAAAAAAGTTTTTTTTCCTATATTCTCTCCAAAACTTTTCATCCACCCTATTTCACCTCTAAACAAACACACCCTAAGTCTTAAATAGAATTTAAAAATCAATGTCTTCAAAAATGTCTTAACATTACCCTAGTTCTCAATTTATGTTGAAATATTTGATTTTTACTTTAATATAAACGATTAAGATGAATCGATACAAATTCATAAAATAATGATCTACTTGAGAATAAACAAAAAGAAATCTATGTCAAACAATTAAAAATCTAGAAACTTGAAAATTTATACCTTATTGTCCATTTGAGACAAAAAAAAAAAAAATTATTTGATCATGAATAGGAATGTGCAGCCAACCCACCAACCTGCTAGGACTGACCTGTCCCAACCCAACTCATCGGGTTGGGTTATGTAAATTTTTTTAATGGTGGGTTGGGTTGGGTTCAAGTCATAACAATCACAAACTCGCCTAACCCGACCCACTTATAGATTTAAATTTTAAATTATATAATTTAATATATATTTAAAAATATATTATATAATTAATAATTTCTTTATTTAGCTTTTTTCCCCTATTCGGCTCTTCCTATATAAAACTCAATTGCCTTGCAAATCCTAACAATCTTATTTCTCTCTCTGTTGCCTCCCACTTCACTCCTATTTGTTTATAACTGAGTTTTGATACTAATTCATGTATATTTTGTTTATCAACTCAGTTAGATATATTTTGTTTATAACTGAGTTGGAATATATGTTCATGTATATTTTGCATGGTTTTAAAAACCGGACTAGACCAGCCAGTTCAACTGGTTCAACCAGGAACCAGACCTTAATCCGATCCGGTTATTAGTTAAAACCGAAAATGAAAGAAAATCTGGACAAACAGTACAAACCACAAATTCATCCGGCATAACTGGAAACCGGTGCGGTTAAACTAGTTTTAGCACTTCTTCATAAATACTTCAGCTGTTGTGTTTTTTAACCCAAAAAATAATAATAATTCAAAGAGAGATCTTGTTTCAGATTTAAGAAGAGAGGTTTTGATTTTGAAAATGCTCTCTCAGTATGAAGTGGTGAAGCCTAAGACACCCACAGTGACCCTAAAACATCAAATTTACTTTACTTACCTTTTGCTCTAAAGAAAAAAAAATAGATTTACTATATTTGTGTTGAGGAAGAACCAAAGAAGCCCAAAAATAAGTAGATTTGTAATGATCTGCTGCTTCAATTGAGCTTTTTTTTACTACTCTTGCCTCTTGCACATGCTCATATTCACGAGAGAGAGAGAGAGAGAGAGAGAGAGAGAGAGAGAGAGAGAGAGAGAGAGAGAGAGAGGGGGGGGAAAATGAAAAGAAGTATTGTTGAAACTTTAACCAAACGTGTGGCAGTGGTTGTATAGATTTCAAAATGTGTGGTAGTTGGGATATTTAGTTTTTTTTTTTTTTATATACAATATAGAAATTATACTCTAATTTAATCTAATTGTATATGTGTGTGAAACTCTCTCCTGAAAACTTGAACCCCGGCCTTCGCCTCCCACACTCCACAAGCACTTATACTTGTGTGGAGTGACTATCACACTAAGGGTATGCGGTGATCAAACAAACCCTTAGTATTAACGTGTAGAATGTGTGGAGAGAAAAAAAATCAAGTGGGCAATGATATTAATACCCATTGGTGCACTTACTTTTTGTTATTTGAAAGGTTAAAAAATAACTAAAATATTTTATAGTGGGTTGTGGGTGCTTGTATATATTTTTTTTTGTTTTTGTTTTGGTTGAATTGTGTTGAGTGGTGTCTAAAACTTGGTAAGCTAAAGTTCCATGTTTATTGTGGAGCCTGTTAGTTAAAAAGGTATGGTAGTCCTCAGGAGTGGGCTCGGGGCTCAAAGGCCCAATCCGAGAACACGTAGTTATCCGAGGACAGCCTAAAAAAGTTTCATTCTTATCAAATGAGTAGTACGAAAGAAACGAGTAGATATTATATACAGCGGCATAATACACGTCCGAGGACACCAAAGTCCGAGGTCAGGGTAACCTTCATGTTAGCGGAAAGACTCCACCAAGTTTATCTAAACTGGAAATTGGGTATAGCTTAAGGAGACGTCGGGGAAGGTAGCAAATATCTTCTAAAGGCTATCACCTCCACATTAAATGCTTTCCAACTAACACTCTGGCCGCATTAATGTGGAGGTGATACCTGAACAGTAACTAAGCAGCTTTATGACCACTAAACTGAAAGTTCCGGTAAGTACTAGATAGGACAGAAAGGAGCTCCCAGGATAAGAACTACACGTGTACGATGGAAACAGGGGAAAAACGGAGTATATAACATAGGAACGAAGGAAACAAAGGGGGCTTTTTAGAACAGAAAAACAAAAGGAAGAAAAAAAGAAAGAGAGAGACCAACTGAAAGAAAGCCGAGGATAGTTTTCCTCAAATAGCAAACCGAAAGTATCCCTTATTACCTGATGAGTAGAATCTTTCCTGAAAAACAGTACTAGTTCTTGGACCCATACTCTAAAAATTTATTGTTTGGGCTTATTGGGCTAAAAACCCATCACTCAGGGTCAATCCAAATTGGGTCCTTACAATTGGCGCCGTCTGTGGGAAGAATTTGATCTGTTGAGAAGGAAGGGCAGGTGTGATACTCACGATGGAAGAGGGAGTACCGCAGCAACCGTTGGCGGGCCCGCAACAGGCAGATGCTAATCAACACCAAGTAGAGTCTAGTACGTTAAAACCATTCACATAGTTTCTTTATTTAATAACACTTATTAAATAATGACTGATTTCTAATTGGGTTAGCCTTTTGGGCCTACCCAATTGGGCTTTAGTTTGTGGCTTGAGATGGGACCAAAGGGACCAATAAGACACTAGCTCCAATGGGCCTTGGACTTTTCCGTCAACTCTTGACAAGTCCAAAGTTACCATTAATTATATTCAATACCACTATAAGAATATAATTGCACTCTAGGCCTTATCTATAAATTATTTCCCAAGACTTTATTATACATTTATGTGTGGTAGTTGGGATATTTAGTTTTTTTTTTTTTTTTTTTAATGTATACAATATAGAAATTATACTCTAATATAATCTAATTGTATATGTGTATAAAACTCTCTCTTGAAAACTTGAACCCCGGCCTTCGCCTCCCACACTCTACAAGCACTTATACTTGTGGAGTGACTGTCGTACCAAGGGTATGCGGTGATCAAACAAACCCTTAGTATTAACGTGTAGAATGTGTGGAGAGAAAAAAAATCAAGTGGGCAATGATATTACTACCCATTGGTGCACTTACTTTTTGTTATTTGAAAGGTTAAAAAATAACTAAAATATTTTATGGTGGGTTGTGGGTGCTTGTATCCATATTTTAAAAATTTGTTGTTTTGGCTTATTGGTCTGAATTGTGTTGAGTCAGGTGTCTATCCAAGTTGGTTCGCTTAAGTTCCATGTTTACTATTATTTAATTTTTTTTGTTAAAATGACCAGTTATAAAATTATTTATTTTTATTTTTATTTTTATAATTATTAATTTAATTATTTATGACATCACTGGTTCGACCAGAAAACTGGTAACTAGTCCCTTTTTTAGTTCTTTCATTGTATTAGTTTTTAAAACCATGATATTTTGTTTATCAACTCAGGTGGTAAGTGGGATATATTTTTTTCTGCTCAATTTAATAATAATAGTATTAAAAAATTAAACTAAAATAAAAAAGTCAAACCCATGGGTTCAACCTGACCCAACTCGATGCATGTGGGTGGGGTTGGATTTTTTTTTTAACCTACTATGGTGAGTTGGGTCAAAAAATCCCCTCAATCCGACCCATACACACCTCTAATTATAAATATAAAAATATAATTTTAGTTCAAATTTAAGAACTTAGATTCCTTGTAAAGACTTCTAAAAATTTACCTAAATTAATTTCATAAAAATAATAACAAGGATTAATAAGGAAAATATAAAATTTTATTTTAGTTTTATTTGAGCAAATACAAATAAAAGTTTTAAAATATTGATATTTAAAAACTTTCATTCTTATAAAATAAAAAAAAAATAAAAATGTGAAAGTTATGTTTGGTTTATTTATACTAAATATATAATTAAAAGTATATATTCATAAAAGAGAAATGCTATTTTTGAGAGAGAGAGAGAGAGAGAGATGGTGATAAAAACGTGTACTACAAATATTACCAAAAAAGCTTGGATGCCATACCAATCAATCAATTATGAAACTATATCTTTCAAATTTCAACTCCAAAACAAGCTAGGGTAAACTTACAACT
The DNA here is from genome assembly GCF_002906115.3 of Quercus suber. Lineage (NCBI taxonomy): Eukaryota > Viridiplantae > Streptophyta > Magnoliopsida > Fagales > Fagaceae > Quercus > Quercus suber. The sequence goes on along the minus strand of NW_027069525.1, from coordinate 944,373 downwards.
CTAAATTTGGTGGAGCAGTATTTTTCAAATTCAATCAAAAGAGAGAATAAAAAATTGAGGATATAGTTCTATTGATTCTACTTTTCACTGGGTAAAATGAGAAACTCTTTATGTATATGACTATTTCCTCTATGTATGATCGAGCTAAAAACGAAGAGACAGAGCACATGGAACTCATTAGCAACAAGAGTTAACAACAATATTTTCTTAAATTATTATATTATACATTAGCACCTTTAAATAGTTGAAGTCAATTATGGTTCTCTATTAATGTTAGAATCCATGCAAAGAACACTGAAGATTATATAGTAATAACGAGTAAGGTGGCAATTCGTGTTTCCGTGTCGGGTTTGTGTCATGTCAACTCATTAATATTCGATTATATGAGTAAATGCTAACTTTACTTATTTATTAAATGGGTCAAGATTTTTCAACCCTAAAACAACTCATTTATTAAATGGGTTAGTCTTGTATCAATTTGTTTAATCAAAATTTATCAAAATGAAAAAAAATAAATATGAAAAAACAAACAAATAAATATTTTTAATATAAAATTTAGAACGAAGGAGTAACTGTATTACAAATAATCATTTAAAACTAAAGCATATCTCAATATCACAAATAATCAATCACAATATGTCAAAGAAAATAAACTACAACAACAAATAATTTTATATACTTAGGGTTTGAAGGGTATATTGGTAAAATGTAATTTAATTAAATGGGTTTGATGGGTTAAAAGTGTTCTATGGGTTGAACACTAACCCAACCTATTTATTAAATAAGTTAGTTGTGCCAACCCGAATATTACACAAATCTATTAAACCTCAACTTATAACTTGCTAATTTCGTGTCATGTCGTATCAGATTCATGGGTTGTGTCTAATTTTGCCACCCCTAATAACGGGACAAAGTTCTATTTAAACTAAATAATTGTGCAAACATATTTATGAATTTTTATTAATTAGGAGAGGTAGACTATTGGAGTTTTTTATTTTATTTTATTTTATTTTGTTGGGTTAGTTTCTGAAGTAATTTTCTTTGTATGGCAACTCAAATATTTTAAAGGATAATGTTTTTTTTATTATTATTAAAAGTGATCATTTAAGTTAATATTAATAGAATAATTTTTAGTTTCTCAAAAAAAGAAGTTAATATCAATAATTCTTCTAATAATTTGTTTATATTAAAAGTGATCATTTAAGTTAATATTAATAGAATAATTTTTAGCTTCTAACAAAAAAGAGTTAATATTGCATTAATGTGGAGGTGATACCTGAACAGTAACTAAGCAGCTTTATGACCACTAAGCTGAAAGTTCCGGTAAGTACTGGATGGGACAGAAAGGAGCTCCCAGGATAAGAACTACACGTGTACGATGGAAACAGGGGGAAAACGGAGTATATAACATAGGAACGAAGGAAACAAAGGGGGCTTTTTAGAATAGAAAAACAAAAGGAAGAAAAAAAGAAAGAGAGAGACCAACTGAAAGAAAGCCGAAGATAGTTTTCCTCAAATAGCAAACCGAAAGTATCCCTTATTACCTGATGAGTAGAACCTTTCCTGAAAAACAGTACTAGTTATTGGACCCATACTCTAAAAATTTATTGTTTGGGCTTATTGGGCTGAAAACCCATCACTCAGGGTCAATCCAAATTGGGTCCTTACATTTACTATTATTTAATTTTTTTTGTTAAAATGACCAGTTATAAAATTATTTATTTTTATTTTTATTTTTATAATTATTAATTTAATTATTTATGACATCACCGGTTCGACCAGAAAACTGGTAACTAGTCCCTTTTTCAGTTCTTTCATTGTATTAGTTTTTAAAACCATGATATTTTGTTTATCAACTCAGGTGGTAAGTGGGATATATTTTTTTCTGCTCAATTTAATAATAATAGTATTAAAAAATTAAACTAAAATAAAAAAGTCAAACCCATGGGTTCAACCTGACCCAACTCGATGCATGTAGGTGGGGTTGGATTTTTTTTTTAACCTACTATGGTGAGTTGGGTCAAAAAATCCCCTCAATCCGACCCATACACACCTCTAATTATAAATATAAAAATATAATTTTAGTTCAAATTTAAGAACTTAGATTCCTTGTAAAGACTTCTAAAAATTTACCTAAATTAATTTCATAAAAATAATAACAAGGATTAATAAGGAAAATATAAAATTTTATTTTAGTTTTATTTGAGCAAATAAGAATAAAAGTTTTAAAATATTGATATTTAAAAAATTTCATTCTTATAAAATAAAATAAAATAAAAATGTGAAAGTTATGTTTGGTTTATTTATACTAAATATATAATTAAAAGTATATATTCATAAAAGAGAAATGCTATTTTTGAGAGAGAGAGAGAGAGAGAGATGGTGATAAAAACGTGTACTACAAATATTACCAAAAAAGCTTGGATGCCATACCAATCAATCAATTATGAAACTATATCTTTCAAATTTCAACTCCAAAACAAGCTAGGGTAAACTTACAACTCTAAATTTGGTGGAGCAGTATTTTTCAAATTCAATCAAAAGAGAGAATAAAAAATTGAGGATATAGTTCTATTGATTCTACTTTTCACTGGGTAAAATGAGAAACTCTTTATGTATATGACTATTTCCTCTATGTATGATCGAGCTAAAAACGAAGAGACAGAGCACATGGAACTCATTAGCAACAAGAGTTAACAACAATATTTTCTTAAATTATTATATTATACATTAGCACCTTTAAATAGTTGAAGTCAATTATGGTTCTCTATTAATGTTAGAATCCATGCAAAGAACACTGAAGATTATATAGTAATAACGAGTAAGGTGGCAATTCGTGTTTCCGTGTCGGGTTTGTGTCATGTCAACTCATTAATATTCGATTATATGAGTAAATGCTAACTTTACTTATTTATTAAATGGGTCAAGATTTTTCAACCCTAAAACAACTCATTTATTAAATGGGTTAGTCTTGTATCAATTTGTTTAATCAAAATTTATCAAAATGAAAAAAAATAAATATGAAAAAACAAACAAATAAATATTTTTAATATAAAATTTAGAACGAAGGAGTAACTGTATTACAAATAATCATTTAAAACTAAAGCATATCTCAATATCACAAATAATCAATCACAATATGTCAAAGAAAATAAACTACAACAACAAATAATTTTATATACTTAGGGTTTGAAGGGTATATTGGTAAAATGTAATTTAATTAAATGGGTTTGATGGGTTAAAAGTGTTCTATGGGTTGAACACTAACCCAACCTATTTATTAAATAAGTTAGTTGTGCCAACCCGAATATTACACAAATCTATTAAACCTCAACTTATAACTTGCTAATTTCGTGTCATGTCGTATCAGATTCATGGGTTGTGTCTAATTTTGCCACCCCTAATAACGGGACAAAGTTCTATTTAAACTAAATAATTGTGCAAACATATTTATGAATTTTTATTAATTAGGAGAGGTAGACTATTGGAGTTTTTTATTTTATTTTATTTTATTTTGTTGGGTTAGTTTCTGAAGTAATTTTCTTTGTATGGCAACTCAAATATTTTAAAGGATAATGTTTTTTTTATTATTATTAAAAGTGATCATTTAAGTTAATATTAATAGAATAATTTTTAGTTTCTCAAAAAAAGAAGTTAATATCAATAATTCTTCTAATAATTTGTTTATATTAAAAGTGATCATTTAAGTTAATATTAATAGAATAATTTTTAGCTTCTAACAAAAAAGAGTTAATATTAATAATTTTCTAAAAAAAAAGTGAATATTAATAATTTATAATATAGTAATAAAATGCCATACCAATCAATTAATTGTGAAACTATATCTTTGAAATTTCAACTCCAAAACATGCTAGGGTAAACTTACAACTCTAAAAATGGTGGAGCAATATTTTTCAAATTTAATCCAAAGAGAGAATAAAAATCTGATGATATGGTTCTATTGATTTTACTTTTCACAAGGTAAAATCAGGAACACATTATGCATATGACTATTTCCTGTGTGCATGATTGAGCTAAAACCAAAGAGATAGAGCACATGGAAGTATGGAACTCATTAGCAACAAGAGTTAACAACAACGTTTTCTTAAATCATTATATTATATATAAGCACCTTTTAAATAGTTGAAGTTGATTACAGTTCTCTGTTAGAATTCATACAAATAACAATGAAGATTATGGGTTTGTTTAGATATTGCTTATTGTTGAAGACCGAAAACTAAAAATACTATAGCAGAATAATTTTTAAATGTGTGAATAATACCTTGGGACCAAATTTTTAAGTTTTTTTTTTTTTTTGCTTAATAAAGTACTTGTGGGTCCCGTAAACAGTGCATGAGACCTACTGAAAAATGCACAATGTAGCTGAAAACACTTTTCAACTCTATTCAAATGTTCACTATGCTTTTATTTGGATAGTGCTGAAAAGCACTGCGTTTGCATTTCCCGTTTTCTTCTTCTTCTTTTTTTTTTTTTTTTTTTTTTTCTTTTTGAGAAGAGCGTTTCACGTGTACTGTGGGTCCCGTGCAGGAAGAGAAAGCAAAATTATGCTTTTCCAGTGGGTCATGTGCACTGTTCATAGGACTTGCAAATACTTTATTCATAAAAAAAAAAAAAAAAAACTTTAAAATTAAGTCATACAGTACTATTCACATATTTAAAAATTATTTTACTATAATATTTTCAGTTTTTAGCAAAATAAACGATATCCAAACAGACCCTATATAGTACTAACGGGACAAAGTTCTATTTGAACTAAACAATTGTGCAAAAATATTTATGAATTTTTGTTAATTAGGAGAGCTGGACTATTGAAAGTTTTTTTTTTTGTTTGTTTGTTTTTGGTTGGGTTAGATCCTGGCAATCTGGCATACATGTTGACCTTCTCAAGTAATATTTTTTGAATGACAACTCAAATATTGGAAACGATAATGTTTTTTTATTTTTTTTATTAATAATGATCATTTAAGTTAATATTAATAATTTCTTCAAAAAAAAGAGAGTTAATATTAACAGTATAATTTTTAGTTTCTCAAAAAAAAAAAAAATCATATTAATAATTCTGCTCAAAAAGAGAAGTGAATATTAATAATTTATAATTTATAATATAGTAATAAAATGACCTATAAGAAAAGAGTGAATGTATAAATAAAAATCGTGGACGGTAGGATTCGAACCTACGCGGGGAAACCCCACATGATTTCTAGTCATGCCCAATAACCACTCTGGCACGTCCACCTTGACGGCCCTCGAAACTGAAAATACAAGTTCGATAAAATATTAAATGTGTCATATTGTAAAGAAAAATTACAAATGGGTGCCAAACACTAATTACACCGAAGAGGTGGCTTTTAGCAACCAAAAAAAAACAGCAAAGAGGTGGCACTAGAAAAGTGAAAAGAATAAAAAAAAAAAAAACAAAGCTGAGAGCAAACGTGCAAGTCTCCATTTTCTGTACGGACTCAAGAGTGAGAACCCACATTTATATTCCCAGGCAAACAGAAACCCAGCCAAGAAGAGTTAGTTTTTCTTTTCATTACTCTCAACTTGTACAATTTTTTTTGTTACACTCATAAGTATTTGCTTGACATGTTCTTTTGGTACCCAATTTGGTCCCTTAGGTCCTTGATTTTTTTTTTTTTTTTTTTTTTAATGGGGTACAATCTGATAACATTGTCTATAGCTTTATTTTTTTTTTTTTTTTTTTTTTTTTTTTTAATGGGGTACAATCTGATAACATTGTCTATAGCTTTATTTGTTTCTGAACATAGATAGAATCATGGGTATGTTTTATATAAAATAAAAATTGACATTTCATTTTTTTTCTTTTTTTGGTTGATAAATTTTGTCTATTCATGCATTGTGCAATATTTTGTTGGGAAAAACTGGAAATTGCCTTTTGATATGGTTCTTGTTGGGCTTATACAAAAATGATTTCTAAGCAGTTAGTTTTAAGTAGAATTGTAAAGTTTGTCAGTTATTTGTGCAGGTTGTAACAACTTTTACTTGCACAGGTTTCTGGTATATTGTGTGAAATTGGGAGTTTGGGACTGTGCCTGTGTGTTTCTATTGTCATCTTCAGTATAGTTTTTGATTGGAATAGTTTGAGAGATTTTAGTGGTGTTTGATATGTCTGATACAAAGAAAAGTCTGGGAAGTGGTGGTAATAAGGGTGGGAAGAGAAATCTTCCTTCATGGATGAGTTCAAGAGAGAATGATAGTAAATCTGGTGGAAATGGGGATAGTGAGGCTGAAGAAAGTAATGAAGGTGAGAAGCCTAAGGAAGTGAAAGGGCGCGGTAAAGGAGGTAAGGGCAGTGCACCTTCAAAGGAAAGCGCCAAAAATGATTCTGTGTCGAGTTTGCCTGCCACGAACTTCTCCAAACTTTTGGTAATTGATTGATATAAAAATGGGATTTGTCAATTTTTGTGGTTTAGTGTGTTGTTTGGTGTGTCAGGATTGAGCCAATGTGAGACCCTTTTGTGTGGGCAGGAAGGGGTAGTGTTTGTGTTGTCGGGATTTGTTAATCCTGAGCGCAGCAATTTGCGATCACAAGCACTGGAAATGGGAGCAGAATACCAGCCTGACTGGAACCCAGATTGCACTCTCTTGGTTTGTGCATTTCCCAACACGCCAAAGTTTCGACAAGTTGAGGCAGATTGTGGGACCATTGTTTCCAAGGTGACTCTCTTTCTCTTTTTATAAATGTTTTTGAGAATTGTTGAAAGTGAGATGGAACTCCATATAATTATTCGATATTGTCAAAAATTGAGTGCAAGCATTGGTCTGTAGGAGACTCAGTGACACTTCGTGCTCTAGTTAATTTATGAATTATCTATTTCTTTATATTTATAAGCACTCTGCGATGGTCTATACCTCCTTACTTGTTGTTTCAACTTTACGAAGCATTGCAATATGCTTTTGGGATGTCTTGTTTTCCTTGCCCATTTTCAGATTTTCTTGGGATCACTTTTCCAATTTTTGTTACTGTTTGATTGGTTCATTCCTCTCTTGGGGTTGAGATCTTCAGTTGCTTTCTTAACGCTATTTTTTTTTTATGATTTGTCATCTGGCCCATGATGGAGTTAATTGGGATTCCTTATTTTTTTCACACCAATCATGATGATGCATTATTATTAGAGCTAGTTCCTCTTGATCTTTTTTATGAGGTTTCTTTGATAATGCCTTTGTATCTTTTGCAGTAAATGTCATTTGTCATATGAGTTTCTTACTTTCTTTGTACTGTCCATTTAAATCACCCCTGAAAATTTTCTCCTATTAAGCTCATCTAGCATTATATGGTTGCCTTGTCTTGGATTGTCAACATAATGACATCTAATGCATGTGGCATGCTTGGAAAGAGTAGAAATTATAAGGAGAGTTATTCTTGTGATTATTGTTAAAAAAGCTATTGACTCAGCACATCAACTCTTACTCCATTTTATGACTTTATTAAAATGGTAGCCCATCTCTTACCTTGCTGTATTCGTTGGTCTAATTCTGATGCTATATCATCTTTCTTCAAAATGGGAGTTCGAAGTTTTGATGCTCATGGGGTTAATCATTGACTGTCTCTAGATTGAATGCAGTTATGTGTAAGTAATGTCCTAGGTTCTTTCAGTTCATTATGTGTATGTAAGCACGAACTAATTCAGGAAAGTGTTAAATTGGACTTGGTGGCAAGAGAGTAACAATATAAGTTAAAGTGCAACATTATTTTCAATGTGGTTAGCAGTAGTCTTAAGAAGCTTTTGGTCATTACTATTGGTGTCATTTAAAGCAACGCATGATTTGTTACTCTTTTGTTATTCCTGCTTGCATCGGTACTGTTTGGGTGGAGAAGAGGGTAAAGGATGATGGGGATTTCATATGGTGGTCTATAAAGGGACATAAGGTCTTACTTTCTGGCCTAGCAGGGTGGTATGGTGTGTTGACAATTTGAAATGTATCTTCCAGTCATCCAATGGTGCATTCCCACTCCTTAATGTGAGATAAATGACATGGCTTGAGATTGATTGTTCTTTTGTGCTTTTTGTTTGCTTCTAGATTGGAAACAGAAGGTGGATCCTTTAACTTAGGAAATCTTCCTCTTAGGGTTCTTTAGGGGTTCTACTGTCCCGTTTTGGAATCCTTGATTATGATTTTGAGAGCTTGAGATCACTTTTGTTTTTATTGTGGATGGTTTTCTTTGTGTCTATTTTCATTTGGCTTTAAAGGCAACATTTGTTCTTTCCATGAGTATGTTTTTCCCATTCCCACTGAAATGTACATCAATTTACAATGAGTAAAAAGTTTCTTCTGGGGTTCTTAAAGAATTAAATAGTTGAGGAGCACATAACAACTTCCTAGGGAAAACAAAATACAAAAAACCACCAAACAAGGAAAAGATAAGAATATACAAATGGGGAGGAATGATTGCATATAAGTGATGGATATTTTTGCCATTGACTAGGAGGCTTAGTTATTTGCCTTTCAGGTTGGATAATGGATATTGCCTTGAGTACAGAGGTCTTTGATTAATAAGCTATATACCATTTAATGACCGGGGTACACTGCATATGGGCATCTTAGTCTCATTGAATTGGAGCAATCTTTTTGTAGTCTTATCATGCTCAACTTTGTTGCTGCTGCATTTATTAAATCAATTTATGCACTGATAAGCTGATGATACCTAGCTTGTTTGCATAGGAGTGGATATCTGACTGTTATGCCCAGAAGAAGCTTGTTGACATTGAAAATTTCCTTATGCATGCTGGAAAACCATGGCGGAGAAGCAATATTTCCAATCAAAGCCAAGGTAATATTATTTGCTTACAATTCATCTGATGGGTGGTGTTTGTCTTCTTTTTCCTTCTATCCATTTTCCATTATTTTTTCAACATAATGCTCAAATTTCTTACTCTTGTCCTTTCCCCACTGCCCAGCTTCGTAAAAAAAAGGAACTTTCCACTTTTTAGCACACTTGCTTTCATAAATTTTGGAGTTGACAGTTGATTGATCCATGTATACATATTACTGTGTAAGAAGAACTGCAGGAAGATCAGATATTGTTATACACCTAGTTGGATTTACCATAGATGGATCCGTTTTTTGATAGGTAAAAGAAAACTTTATTAAAGAATAAGACCCCCAGTACACAAGTAGCATGCTGGAGATACAGAAAGTTACATATTATGAAGTACAAGAATCTAAAAAATCTACGAAGTTAGAGCTCAAGTGTCCTGGGGTTTTGGAAATCCATTCAAACAAAGAATGCAATACAAGCATCTTAAGCTCTGTTGTTGATTGTTCCAAACCTTCAAAAGCATGGCTGCTCTGTTCACGCCAAATGGCCCACATGAGACACAAAGGAATAGCCTTCCAACTATTACCACTTTGAAACTTGCCAAACCATCCCATCCAACACACCACCAAGTCCACCACCCACTGAGGCACAACCTAATGCACCCCAAATAAACTCAAAACCAAAGACCATAACTCTCTAATATACTCACAATGCCGCAACATTTGATCAACACTCTCGCCACTCTGTTTGCACAAGAAACACCAATTAACCACCACAAGCCTATGCCTACAAAGATTATCTAGAGTAAGGTTTTTGCTTCATAGATGGATCCTTTAAATTGAGAAATTTGAATGTTACTCCAAATTACAGCTAGAGAGCGATATGTAGGTATCAAAAAGATAATGCAGATTGCTTTTCTGGATTTTATTAGCTTCAATTTCTTTGGGGTTTCTTAGGTCTGTGATCTATTTATTATCTACATTTGAATTGGGGCTAAGTTTTTAATGATTGGATTTTTATTCACATTTAAAGAATTATGTGGTGTTTCATTCAAATAAAAGATTTGTATCGTTCTTGAAGCAAATATGGTGCTTTATTTTTTGAAGAATAACAAGTATATCAGCTGTTGTAATTTAACACTGAAATGAGATGCCTGTTTAATTCATGCATAGCATGTGGTTCTAGGAGATCTTTTGGTCTTTAGTTTTTTCATTCTTTGGTCTGCATAGTTAGCTATGTTCTGAATTATAAAGCTTTTTTTGCAGATAAAATAGTATCACCACCTGGAAAATCCGAGAAGCAGGTTGAAAGAGGATCACACTCAAAGCCAACTGCCCCCGCTTCCTCGGAGGTTAGTTCTTATTCACTGCTCACTTGAGTAAATTGTTGTTGCTTATGCCTATCATTAATACAGGGTTTATACTGATTCTGTTCACTTTTGCGTATATTTTTATATTAACCCAAGTGTTGCTGTGTATTAAGCAGTGTCTAGCTTCTAATACCGCCAAAGAGTGCTTTTCCCCTTCTAAAGTGAAAAGGTGGGCTGTCGATGATTTGAGTAAAACCATCATGTGGCTAGAGAGTCAAGATGAGAAGGTACAAGGCCTTTGTTGCTGTTATTGTTATTATTATAAATTTGAAAAAAAAAAAAAAAAAAAAAAAAACCATTGACATGTTTATTTTTCATCATGTGGCTAGAGAGTCAAGATGAGAAGGTACAAGGCCTTTGTTGCTGTTATTGTTATTATTAAAAAAAAAAAAAAAAAAAAAAAAAAAACCCTACCCATTGACATGTTTATTTTGATATTGCTGTATTTAGAATGCTCTGATGTTGTAAATGATTAAGCCTGACTTGTTGATTTTCATTCTTGGTTTAACAATCTGAATCCTATTTTTGACTTTTTGACTTAGCTTCCAGTTTTTGTTAAGTGTCTTTTACTTCTTTAACCTCCACTTTTCCCCAATGTTTTAAATATGTTGTAATTATTATTTATTACTTTATATTTTATTACCATAGTAACATAGTGAGAATACCTTAAAATGGTGTAGTTCTTAAAATAAATAAAAATTTCCTCAGTTTAAACCAAACATTTGACTTTGTAGCTATTAGCAGTACTTTTTGGATTTGGAAACCATTTCTTCCTATTATCATTTGCATTAGAGGGCTGAAAGGTGTGTGGTCCCATATCTTGCCTACTTAATTGTTTACTTTCTTGCAATATGTTTTCAATAAATTTTAAATTGGTCTTAATTTTCCTTAACAACAGCCAGAGCCTAGCGAGATAAGGAAAATAGCTGCTGAAGGGATCTTAACTTGTCTACAAGATGCCATAGAATCTCTTGAACAAAAGCAGGTAACTGTTCTTATAGAAATGTATTTTGACCTTTAAATAGCATAGGTAGTTTTGTTTGATTTGGATTTAGATATCCTCCTGAAGAAAATACTTAGCACACTTTATTTCCATGTTTACTTGTCAATAAAACAAATTTAAAAACTTGGCACACAACGAAGTAGGGGCTTTTAACCGCAATTAAACTGAATTGATTGATTAGTACCAGTGATCTCACTTTCTCCAAGAAGACGAGGAAAAAGATTGATCTTTTAATTTATAGACTCTTTTACTATGGATGAAAATTGTCATTATTAATATATGTGCTCATGACGAGGCATGCAAAGAGAGGTGTTCTGCAATTACTTCACATGGTTGATCTTTTTTCTTTTTAAATCGTTTATTTTTAGTAACAGATTTATATATGTTAAGGGCTTTATCTATCAAAAACACAATGTAGGAAAGAATAAACAAATTTATTACTAAACTAAAGGATAAGACAGTTCGATGTATAAAGCGAACAACCCCTATACTCAAAGAGACATCAACTAAGTGGAAATTAAATTCTCATGGTAAAAGATACTCTTTATGTACATACACAAGTATTCAAGGAATAGTTCTTCATTACCAATATTTGTGAGCTTTATGTCAGGGATGAAACTTTTTTTCTGACCTCTAGTTCATTCTTATTACTTAAGCCATTGGCATCTTCATTCTGTTATATACGTGGGCGAGTGTTTCTCTTACTTCTGATGGTAGACACCATAGTAGTTAAAGCCAGTATCTTACTATTGCCACTATAAATCTGTCCTTTGTCGTTAAGAATGGCTTCATTTAGGCTGTCACAACATCTATGGATGGTTTCCCCACAATCCTTTTCAATATTTTCAGAGATTAATTTACTTTTTTCTTAAAAAAAAAAAGTATATTTTCAGAGGTTACTTTTAACTATACTAACAAGATAATTCATTATCAAGTACCCTGAAAAATGCAAGATTCCAGAGTCACAGTTGATTGCTGAAGAATTTTAACTCGGATGTGTACCTAGCAATTCATCTAAAACAAAAGATGTGTAGCTAGCAGTGGTTTACATACCTCCTAGAACACAAATCCCCTAAAGAAAACAGAAAATACAAAAATGAAGAGTGCCTTCTTATAATGAATATGTTCTCAGCTGCATTTATGTGGATTGCCATTTTGGGGACACATGGGAAGTTTAACCTTTGTAGTTTGTACCTCTTCTTTGACAATACCTTACCATTGTTGCTAGTGAAAAGATAAGAGTACTCTTCCTCTATGTGTTAACATCATTCTTGAACTTATATTTTGTTATGTCTGATTTTTAGGATACTAAGCAAGCAACCGAGCAGTGGAACTTTGTCCCTCGTGTGGTTGAGGAGCTGGCAAAGCTTGAGGGCACTGGAAATGATTTAGCCTCAAACTCAGAGGATCTTTGCAAACAGGCGAAGGCTTGTAAACGAATATATGAGCAGGAACTTAAAAATTTAGATGATAATCCTTCAACCAAGAAGAAAAAGCCAAAAACTGATGAAAAGAACCTCAGAACTAATGGCAAGAACAAGGATGTAACAGGATACGATAGTGATGAAACAATAGAGATGACAGAAGAGGAAATAGACATTGCCTACAAAGCCGTGGCATCTAAGATCAGTCAATGATGAGCCTATTTTTGTGTTGATGACAAAGGTGATAATTTTGCTTTGGCAGTACTAACATTGGATAATGACATTTTGTTTTCTTCTTGTGTAAAGTTTCCAAGCAAAGTCAAGGAATCTCTTTCTCGCACTTTTTGTATACACATTAACACTTAGAAAACTATATACACATGAATGCTCAGAGAGAAAGTGATGCCCGTAAAGACCACCATCCTAGAAACTCTCCCTTTAATAATCATTCAACACGTTTAGGAAACTCACCTTTCATTTCAATGTCCACCTTCATAATGGGGTGGGGAAAGTATATGTAACAAGGAGATAGACGTGCACGGACGAAATACAGAGATAGCATCTCTCACCACGTGCCATACTCCATGTGATTGTTGGTTTTGGTTAAGTGAAGTGGTAAAAAATTTTGTTGTTAATTAAGAGATTTAGGATTCGGTCTCCCACTACATTTAAAACAAATTGGTTTTAGCAATCATTATGGAAAGAAAGAAGGTAAGGTAATGAGATATTGCCACTATGGCCAAACCTAAGCCTAGTGCTAGTGTGTTTAACTTGGCATATTTTTATGGTTTATTTGGGTGACACATATGTTTTACATCTTTTAAAGCGTTTTTGTTTAAATTTTTTTCAAAAATAAAATAAAATCCATCCGTAGAAATAAAATTCATCCAACAAACACATTCTTGGTAGACTCTCATCCCAGCAATGGCCTTAGTGGTGGGCTATTTTAACATTATGAATAAATTACTCAAATTTACACCAAATTTCACAATTTACTAAAGTGTTTGATTGTTAGTGATGGACACTTTTTACCTACTATTTTTTATATGGAACTACCACTTCTTTTTTGCTTTTTTGTTTTTACTACTTACAATCAATCACTTCAATAAGTTATCAAATTGGGTGTGTCTATGGTACTGTTGTAACGTTATTTTTGTTTAGGAAGGAGGGGATATGGCATTGTAGAAGGAGGAAGCCTGCAATTCAGTACACTATTTTTTGGTGGAGAGAGAGGTTTTTAAAGAGAAAACTATTACTTTTATCTTCATTTTGTGCCTAAATATTCGTTTAAAATAGAGTTTATTTTCACTGATTTTTAAGGTTTAAAAAAATTAAGCTAGTCAAATATACAATTGTACTAACCTATCAAAAAATTTTAAAACCTATCAAAAAATATACAATTGTACTTAGAATAAGTAAAATTTTAAAAAAATGGTATACAAACTAAATAGGTTGAATAAATCGAAATACAATCTGACAAATAAACCCTAAAGGGACTTGTGTAGCATGCAAAAGTTTTCATTACTTGTGGTTAAAGCCTTAAAGGTATATTGTAATGATTTTAAAATTATAGGATGAAAATTTACGTGATAAATATTTTAGAATTTAGTTTGAAATTGGTGCAAATTTAAGCATATGTAGTCGCCTCCGAATTTTTTTTTTCCACATTACATACAGAATTGCTTGGTAGAGGGAGAGGTAGTTGAGAGAAAACTATAAAATTTCACTTTTATCTGCACCTATTGCCTAAAGATTCATTTGAGAGAATTTATTTTCATTTGCTCTGGCACCTAATTATTCCCTCAAGTTTGGGTATTTTTCTCGTGCCACACACATCACAAATAATTACAAGAAGAAATCTCTTGAAGATAACCCCTAGATGTTTTTTTTTTTTTGATAAAAAGGTAGTAACTTTATTAAGGCGAAGATAAAAACAGTACATCTTGAACTAGAGCAGACTCAATCATATTAGTTTTTTCCTCTATCCAAGTTACATAACTAACAATATTATTGGCATATTAAGCCAAGATGTGTGCTAGACGATTGTCTTGCCTTATAATATGGGAAAATTGTACTTGTCTAAATCCTGTAGTTTATGACATATCCCTTCAACAATAGTACTTATCATGGTCGGTGGCTCACTCATACCTTTCAGAGCATCAACCACAATTTGGGAGTCACACTCTAAGATCACCTCTTGTATACCCACGTCCCATATTGTGAAAGACAATGCCCCCAGCTTGTTTTTTGGTGTTGGGCCAAACTCACGTGAATGGGTGGAGTCGTGTTATTACCTCTCAAAATGGAGGTTCGATTGGTTATATTTTTCCTTTTAGATTAAGGGTTTTACAATGGAGTTACCACTTACTTAATTATTAGAATAAATAAGAAAATCAAAATTGAAAACATTCCTCATTTTATTGATTTGAGAATGAATGTACATTGATCATAGGAAATTACATGTCTTTGGTCCTAGATACAATTTAACATAAAGTACATGGTTTTGTTTCCTAGTTACAACCTAGAAATTGAAAATTACAAGGATAAGCATTGATCTATCAGCCCTTGATTTAAGCTCGGAAGCTATGTTATAAGATGGGAAGGTGTTGGGCACCCACCTTGGCCGATGAAACCGGTCTTCTAGATTATGGTGGCCAACATTCATATCATATCATCTAATATGTTATCAATTAATTTTCATGTTGAATTTAATGTGTGTACATATGGTAAACCCTAATTCAATTTATAAAGCATTACATTTGGATTGAAAAATAAATTCTAGTGAATGTGTGAATGATGATATCATAGATTTAATGATTTGAGAGAATTATGAAACAAACATGTTTTTCATATTTTTTTATGTAGATTTAAGATCAAAGTTAGTGTTATGCATGAACTTGTGAAGAACGCATATGAACATTAAGAACATTCAAACATATTCAAGAAATTTAAATAAAAACTAGCATGCTCTAATCCTAATCTCGTCATAATAATATATATATATATATAAAGTTAAGGAAATATATTATACTTGCATGCAAGATCCACACGATGGAGGAGGAGACTCTTGATGGAGGTCTTAAGGGTGGAGTAGAAAAGAAGAATTAAGAGAGGGAGAATGAGTCTCATTCAATACCTTGAGTCTTAAGAAGACTAAGATATGATAAGACAATTTTACTTCACTAGAACTCAAGAGAGGAGAAGAGGGGGGTTTTTTGTGTCTTGGAATGAAGGAGGGGGGGAGTTTATATAGTTGTAGTGGAAAAAATTATGAATGGAAGGTTATTTAATGAGGGTTGACAAAGGATCAAAAGGAATCATGAACTTAGACCCTATTTTAGACTTTGGGGAAAGCTGGTGCATTAAATGTAGAGATTGGTGGGAGTGATGAGCAAGCAAAATTCGGTTTTTCCCATAGCCATTGTATTAGCCCGCAGAACCAAATTCAAAAAAAATCATATCTTACTCAATTCTGATTGAAATTGTCTCATTCTTGTGCTCAAATTGAAGCCTCAGATGTCTAGTTTCTAGAAAAATTAACCTCACTCATAGATTCAAAATATTATGAGAGATATCAACGAAATTGTGGGCAAAGGTAATTTGTTAGAAAATAATTTCAGCATAGTTAACATTAATAGGTCCCAAATTAGTTTCTAATTAACATTAATAGGCTCCAATCACTTCCATTTTAGACTTAATTAGTTCTAAATTTACTCTAATTAAAAAGATAATTACATAAATTGCTCATTAAATAATTAATGTTTAACTATCTAATTAATTAAGTGTGTGCAACCTTACCATAAGATGTAGTCCTAGCCAATCATATTATGACATGTCATTAATTTCAAATTGATTATAATTATAACCAATTCGAATCTATTGTTCATAATGACATAAAGTCATACTCAATTTGTGATAATGTATCTCGGCCATTAAAACTTGATTTGATGATAACTTTTAATCTGATGATTCAATTAGGGCTTATGACCAGTCGATTTAATTGTTACGACATCAAGATCATTTTGATGAAATGAGATTAATGATCTAATGGCCAGAATTAAGATACTTATTTCCAAGGTGAAATGACCATTTTACCCTCCATGTGAGGTTAAATGTGGGTTGTGAAATGAGGTGTCAACACCCATGCAAAGAAAACTCCCTCTTCTAAGGCCTTAGCTTTGGCTTCCAGTGGTTCCAAAGGTAGAGGTAAGTGTTTACTCAGAGCAACTGTGACTCTTCCCGCGTCATCCTTTATAACAGCCCCCACACTGTGCAGAATTGCCTTTTCCTCCTATCTCATGTTACCTTAACGAACTTCATTCCAATTGTGCCAAATACCCCACGCCACCATGAACACAAGTTACATAATTTCTTCTAAAACCTTTGTCCAAATTTCAGGTGCCATAAGAGATCGATGAACTCGGGAAACACCCTCCCTTTGGCATCAAACAAGATCCCAGTAAGCTTCCATACGACGAGCTTTTTCACAATCCCATAATGCATACCCACTATTCTTAAGCTCACAACCACATACCACACACGTTGGATCATTAGTAACCCATCTATGGTATAGATTGGCCTTTGTTGGTAATATATTCTTACTTGCTCTCCCTGCAAAGGATTTGACCTTGTTAGGAATATTAAGCCGCCATAAAGTTTTCCAAAAGCCCTTCTGATCTTGCACATTGGATGAACCCCCAGAAGCACTGTTATTTCCTAAGATCACAGCTAATTTATAAGCGCTCTTAACCGTGAAGTTCCCTTTTGGTGAGTAAGCCCAAACTATTTGGTCAGTAGGTAATCTTGCACTTAAAGGGATACTCAATATCATATGTCGAAAATATTTCTTTGATCATTGCTGATTTCCAATACCATGTATAAGGATCAATAAGAAGAGACACCCTTGCATCCAGAGGTACAATCATGGGTTTGGAGATAACATTGAATGTACTTAGTTTGTGCAGCCACTTATTGTTCAAGATATTAAGAGAAAGCCTATTACCCACATGCCACCTATACCCTTGTTGAACAAGAGATTGCACTGCCATATTACTTTTCCATGCATAAGAATGGTGGCTTCCTAATTTGGCTGAGAAGAACTCCCCTTTTGGGAAGTAGCGAGCCTTGAACACCCTATAAACTAGAGAGTTTGTAGCAGTTTGCAAGCCCCATCCTTGTTTGGCCAATATTACTAGATTGAAGGCTTTTAAATAGCGAAAACCTAAACTACCTTCCTCCTTGGGCATGCACATCTTCTCACAACTAAGCCATGCCATCTTATTCTTGTCATTAGCTTGACCCTACCAAAACCTATGCACTATGTTAGTCATTTCATCACAAAGGTTGTTAGGAAATAGGAAGTTTAAAGACAGTCATAGTATATATTGGCATAGCCTGGGCCACTGTATTGATTAAATTTTCCTTCCTTGCATTTGAGAGCAATTTTTCTCTCTACTTTAATATTTTATTGTTCAACCTCTCGATTAGTTGGTGAGAAGTATTTCATTTATTTTTCCCCACCAACGATGGCAAACCAAGGTACTTCTTATGCTCCTTTATGACAAATGAGCCCTAAAAGGAAAGGAATTGAGCAGCTTGCAAGAGGTTTCAATACTTACAATCAAAAAGTCAATCAATAAGTCTAGAGACAATGAATTTCACATAAGTTTAAGGTGACAAATTAGTCTAGAGACATAACAAATTTCACATATGTTTAAGGTGACAAATAGTTAATGATAGATAACAAAGTAGAGTTAGTGATAGGTCGATATAAAAATCAATAATAACATGGCAACTCAATAATCATAAAATTTGTTGCTACCCTTCAATATGATAAATCTCTTTGTGGCAAAAGAGTAAATAGTCCACTTGTTACATTTTTCTCTTTTGGACAAATTACAACTTACTCACTTGTGGTTTGGCTGAAATTTAAGTTGCCTACCTATAGTTTAAAATTTGACACTTTACCCACTTGAAATTTGACTGAAATTTAAGTTACCTACCTGTGGTTCGAAATCCCATAATGCAAGTGTTTTGCTAGATTCTTTTTTATCTTATTTGATCTTATATTTTTATGTTTTTTGTGTTTTTAGAGGAGAGAATCATAAAATTGAAGCAAAATTACATATTTAGTCATGTTTTTAATAGAAGTGGGTTAAGGAAATCTACCTAAACTAACCTTAGTTGGGTAAAATGTTAAATTTTAATCTACAGATAGGCAACTTAAATTCCGGCCAAACCACATGTGTAAGTTGTAATTTACCCTTTTTTTTTTTGGAATACCATAGTTTGTTTTTGAGAAACTTAGGATACCATAGTTAAGTACAACAACGGGAGTTCACTTGTTACTTAAGTCGTCCAACATTTGCTGGGCTTGCCAATTATGCCTTCGTTTGGGAAGTGCGTTTTGCGCGTTTCCTAGCAAAAGTTTTTTTTTTTTTATTGTGGGTCCCGTGCACTGTTCACGGGACTCACAAGTACCTTCATTCAACAACTTTTTCTTTAAAACTGGGTTCCACGATACTATTCACACATTTAAAAATTATTTTGTTACATTGTTTGTAGTTTTCAGCAATAAGCGGTATCTAAACAGATCCATAGTCTTTTACTAGATATCTTGTATTTTTCTATCACGGTAATGAGAAATTATTGCGTACTCCCGAAGTACTATAAATGCATACTCTTTTCTCTCACATGAATGATGAGTCCCACTAATTAAATTCATGGTAGGACTCATCATTCATATGAGAGTGGAGAGTATGCATTTATGGTACTCCGAGAGTATCTAATAATTTTCCGATGATGACTATGGGGAATGCGGTCAGATTTGATTTTTTTTTTCTTTCTAGAGTTAAAAGTTACTTTAAAGTTAAAACTTATCACAAACAGGGGGAAAAAGAAACATTTACTTACATAGAGTTTGCCATGCCTTTCGAAACAAAACGTCAACCAACTAGGCCTGAATTGAAGGGTGATAACTGAATTAATAACTATAATCGGAATATTCAAAACAAAAAAAGAAAGTCTTTTAATAAAAAAATCAACGTGGCTTGATTTATCTTGTCTTAGTTATATATTTATATTCAATTTTTATTAAAAAAAAAAAAACTTAAGAAGCAATTTCTGAACTTTAATAACATTTTTTTAATAATAATGTTTTTTTTTTTTTTTTGGGTTAAAACATCCCCAGTCCTTATTTGCAACAAGTAAGAATTCTTGGATTAATTCTTAATTCTACTAGTACGTGCACATAACTAGTTTTACATTTATATTTTTTTATTATAGGGACAAAAGCCCAAATTTGTCTAGTGGGCCTTAGGCCTTATCTGGGGACGTGGGTGTGTCAGAGGAGGGGTAGGTAATTAAAAGGGGCCCCATGCTTAGAGTCACATAAAGAAGGAACGGATGACTAAAGTTCGAGGAGGAACTCCTTCTCGGATACAATGAATAACTGATCAAATCTGTATTTCAGCAGTCTAGGTGACCTTCCAGGAGGTTTCCACGATAAGGATGAGCCTCATACATGTATCAGAGCGATAAGAACTCAGAAATATCTAATGGAAAAGCTGCTACTACCGCATTAAATGCATTGCAACTGCTTTTCCGGCTGCATTTATGTGGAAAAGACCCATGAACAATGCAATCTTGGCTACTATAACTCATAAAAAATCAAAGAGGATGTCTGATGAGACATGCACTCAAGTGAAGACTTAGATGATTAACAAGTGTGGGATCAAGATGGTAGAAAAGGAACTATATAATGTAAGATATCTTCTATGAGGGGGGGGGGAGGGAAGAAAAATAGAAAAGAAACACTGTAGCAATCAAGGTTGTATTTGTAAACGGTTATATTGAATTATACCCAGAATCGTCTCCCCGAATAGTGAATTTATTCAACCCTATTGTGGGGGAAAAGGGGGTCAGGCCCAAGTTAATAGGCCGAATGCCCACGAGAGGACTGTTTCACATCCGAAAAGAGGGATGCGGAGAAGACAAGGCCCAAAGTGGAGCGGAATCCTCTTGGTGAAGGGTCATCGCTGTCCGAGGAGGACATCTCCAGTCCGAGGAGGACATATCCTGTCCGAGGAAGATGTTTTGCTCTGATATGATATCGGAGACTAATTGATTAGGGGAAAAGCCTGAATGACTGTCCGAGGACTCCACCTGATCAAGATAAGCTCAAAACATATTCAGGAACGATAAGGATGGGGAAATATCTGAGGGAAAGGCTGCTGCCACCGTATTCAATGCATTGCAACAGCTTTTCTGGCCGCATTTATGTGGAGAAGACCTCTGAACAGTGCATCCTAACCTACCGCCACTCACACAGAGATGAAAAGAAGCTGTAAAAAAAAAAAAAAACCATGAAACGGCAGTAGTAACAAATTTGTAACAGAGCCTTGAATTGATAAAAATTAAAAGTTAGAGGATTGAATTGACAAAACTGAAAGTTAGGGGACTGAAATAAAAAAACGTGAAAGTTAGAGGGTCAATTTTGCATTTTTACCTTGTTTTTACTACTTACAATCAATCACTTCAATAAGTTATCAAATTGGGTGTGTCCATGGTACTGTTGTAACGTTATTTTTGTTTAGGAAGGAGGGGATATGGCATTGTAGGGGGAGGAAGCCTGCAATTCAGTACACTATTTTTTGGTGGAGGGAGAGGTTTTTAAAGAGAAAACTATTACTTTTATCTTCATTTTGTGCCTAAATATTCGTTTAAAATAGAGTTTATTTTCACTGATTTTTAAGGTTTAAAAAAATTAAGCTAGTCAAATATACAATTGTACTAACCTATCAAAAAATTTTAAAACCTATCAAAAAATATACACTTGTACTTAGAATAAGTAAAATTTAAAAAAAATGGTATATAAACTAAATAGGTTGAATAAATCGAAATACAATCTGACAAATAAACCCTAAAGGGACTTGTGTAGCATGCAAAAGTTTTCATTACTTGTGGTTAAAGCCTTGAAGGTATATTGTAATGATTTTAAAATTATAGGATCAAAATTTACGTGATAAATATTTTAGAATTTAGTTTGAAATTGGTGCAAATTTAAGCATATGTAGTCGCCTCCGAATTTTTTTTTTCCCACATTACATACAGAATTGCTTGGTAGATGGAGAGGTAGTTGAGAGAAAACTATAAAATTTCACTTTTATCTTCACCTATTGCCTAAAGATTCATTTGAGAGAATTTATTTTCATTTGCTCTGGCACCTAATTATTCCCTCAAGTTTGGGTATTTTTCTTGTGCCACACACATCACAAATAATTACAACAAGAAATCTCTTGAAGATAACCCCTAGATGTTTTTTTTTTCTTTTTGATAAAAAGGTAGTAACTTTATTAATGCGAAGATAAAAACAGTACATCTTGAACTAGAGCAGACTCAATCATATTAGTTTTTTCCTCTATCCAAGTTACATAACTAACAATATTATTGGCATATTGAGCCAAGATGTGTGCTAGACGGTTGTCTTACCTTATAATATGGGAAAATTGTACTTGTCTAAATCCTGCAATTTATGACATATCCCTTCAACAATAGTACTTATCATGGTCGATGGCTCACTCATACCTTTCAGAGCATCAGCCACAATTTGGGAGTCACACTCTAAGATCACCTCTTGTATACCCACGTCCCATTGTGAAAGACAATGCCCCCGGCCTGTTTTTTGGTGTTGGGCCAAACTCATGTGAATGGGTGGAGTCGTGTTATTGCCTCTCAAAATGGAGGTTCGATTGGTTATATTTTTCCTTTTAGATTAAGGGTTTTATAATGGAGTTACCACTTACTTAATTATTAGAATAAATAAATAAAAAAACCAAAATTGAAAACATTCCTCATTTTATTGATTTGAGAATGAATGTACATTGATCATAGGAAATTACATGTCTTTGGTCCTAGATACAATTTAACATAAAGTACATGGTTTTGTTTCCTAGTTACAACCTAGAAATTGAAAATTACAAGGATAAACATTTATCTAACAGCCCTTGATTTAAGCTCGGAAGCTATGTTATAAGGTGGGAAGGTGTTGGGCACCCACCTTGCCCGATGAAACCGGTATTCTAGATTATGGTAGCCAACATTCATATCATATCATCTAATATGTTATCAATTAATTTTCATGTTGAATTTAATGTGTGTACATGTGGTAAACCCTAATTCAATTTATAAAGCATTACATTTGGATTGAAAAATAAATTCTAGTGAATGTGTGAATGATGATATCCTAGATTTAATGATTTGAGAGAATTATGAAACAAACATGTTTTTCATATTTTTTTTTATGTAGATTTAAGATCAAAGTTAGTGTTATGCATGAACTTGTGAAGAACGCATATGAACATTAAGAACATTCAAACATATTCAAGAAATTTAAATAAAAACTAGCATGATCTAATCCTAATCTCATCATAATATATATATATATATATATATAAAGTTAAGGAAATAGATTATACCTGCATGCAAGATCCACACGGTAGAGGAGGAGACTCTTGATGGAGGTCTTAAGGGTGGAGTAGAAAAGAAGAATTAAGAGAGGGAGAGTGAGTCTCATTCAATACCTTGAGTCTCAAGAAGACTAAGATATGATAAGACAACTCTACTTCACTAGAACTCAAGAGAAGAGAAGAGGAGGGTTTTTTGTGTCTTGAAATGAAGGAGGGGGGGAGTTTATATAGTTGTAGTGGAAAAAATTATGAATGGAAGGTTATTTAATGAGGGTTGACAAATGATCAAAAGGAATCATGAACCTAGACCCTATTTTAGACTTTGGGGAAAGCTGGTGCATTAAATGTAGAGATTGGTGGGAGTGATGAGCAAGCAAAATTCGGTTTTTCCCATAGCCATTGTATTAGCCCGCAAAACCAAATTCAAAAAAATCATATCTTGCTCAATTCTGATTGAAATTATCTCATTCTTGTGCTCAAATTGAGGCCTCAGATGTCTAGTTTCTGGAAAAATTAACCTCATTTATAGATTCAAAATATTATGAGAGATATCAACGAAATCGTGGGCAAAGGTAATTTGTTAGAAAATAATTTCAGCATAGTTAACATTAATAGGTCCCAAATTAGTTTCTAATTAACATTAATAGGCTCCAATCACTTCCATTTTAGACTTAATTAGTTCTAAATTTACCCTAATTAAAAAGATAATTACATAAATTGCTCATTAAATAATTAATGTTTAACTATCTAATTAATTAAGTGTGTGCAACCTTACCATAAGATGTAGTCCTAGCCAATTATATTATGACATGTCATTAATCTCAAATTGATTATAATTATAACCAATTGGAATCAATTGTTCATAATGACATAAAGTCATACTCAATTTGTGATAATGTATCTCAGCCATTAAAACTTGATTTGATGATAACTTTCAATCTGATGATTCAATTAGGGCTTATGACCAGTTGATTTAATTGTTACGACATCAAGATCATTTTGATGAAATGAGATTAATGATCTAATGGCTAGAATTAAGATACTTATTTCCAAGGTGAAATTACCATTTTACCCTCCATGTGAGGTTAAATGTGGGTTGTAAAATGAGGTGTCAACACCCATGCAAAGAAAAGTCCCTCTTCTAGGGCCTTAACTTTGGCTTCCAGTGGTTCCAAAGGTAGAGGTAAGTGTTTACTCAGAGCAACTGTGACTCTTCCCGCGTCATCCTTTATAACAGCCCCCACACTGTGCATAATTGCCTTTTCCTCCTATCTCATGTTACCTTAACGAACTTCATTCCAATTGTGCCAAATACCCCATGCCACCATGATCACAAGTTACATAATTTCTTCTAAAACGTTTATCCAAATTTCAGGTGCCACAAGAGATCGATGAACTCGGGAAACACCCTCCCTTTGGCATCAAACAAGATCCTAGTAAGCTTCCATACGACGAGCTTTTTCACAATCCCATAATGCATACCCACTATTCTTAAGCTCACAACCACATACCACACACGTTGGATCATTAGTAACCCATCTATGGTATAGATTGGCCTTTGTTGGTAATATATTCTTACTTGCTCTCCCTGCAAAGGATTTGACCTTGTTAGGAATATTAAGCCACCATAAAGTTTTCCAAAAGCCCTTCTGATCTTGCACATTGGATGAACCCCTAGAAGCACTATTTTTTCCTAAGATCACAGCTAATTTATAAGCGCTCTTAACCATGAAGTTCCCTTTTGGTGAGTAAGCCCAAACTATTTAGTCAGCGGGTAATCTTGCACTTAAAGGATACTCAATATCATATGTCGAAAATATTTCTTTGATCATTGCTGATTTCCAATACCGTGTATAAGGATCAATAAGAAGAGACACCCTTGCATCCAGATGTACAATCATGGGTTTGGAGATAAAATTGAATGTACTTAGTTTGTGCAGCCACTTATTGTTCAAGATATTAAGAGAAAGCCCATTACCCACATGCCACCTATACCCTTGTTGAACAAGAGATTGCACTGCCATATTACTTCTCCATGCATAAGAATGGTGGCTTCCTAATTTGGCTGAGAAGAACTCCCCTTTTGGGAAGTAGCGAGCCTTGAACACCCTATAAACTAGAGAGTTTGTAGCAGTTTGCAAGCCCCATCCTTGTTTGGCCAACATTACTAGATTGAAGGCTTTTAAATAGCGAAAACCTAAACTACCTTCCTCCTTGGGCATGCACATCTTCTCACAACTAAGCCATGCCATCTTATTCTTGTCATTAGCTTGACCCTACCAAAACCTATGCACTATGTTAGTCATTTCATCACAAAGGTTGTTAGGAAATAGGAAGTTTAAAGACAGTCATAGTATATATTGGCATAGCCTGGGCCACTGTATTGATTAAATTTTCCTTCCTTGCATTGGAGAGCAATTTTTCTTTCTACTTTAATATTTTATTGTTCAACCTCTCGATTAGTTGGTGAGAAGTATTTCATTTATTTTTCCCCACCAACGATGGCAAACCAAGGTACTTCTTATGTTCCTTTATGACAAATGAGCCCTAAAAGGAGAGGAATTGAGCAGCTCGCAAGAGGTTTCAATACTTACAATCAAAAAGTCAATCAATAAGTCTAGAGACAATGAATTTCACATAAGTTTAGGGTGACAAATAAGTCTAGAGACATAACAAATTTCACATATGTTTAAGGTGACAAATAGTTAATGATAGACAAAGTAGAGTTAGTGATAGGTCCATATAAAAATCAATAATAACATGGCAACTCAATAATCATAAAATTTGTTGCTACCCTTCAATATGATAAATCTCTTTGTGGCAAAAGAGTAAATAGTCCACTTGTTACATTTTTCTCTTTTGGACAAATTAGAACTTACTCACTTGTGGTTTAGCTGAAATTTAAGTTGTCTACCTGTAGTTTAAAATTTGACACTTTACCCACTTGAAATTTGACTGAAATTTAAGTTACCTACCTGTGGTTTGAAATCCCATAGTGTAAGTGTTTTGCATTTTGGATCTTCTATTTTTATGTTTTTTGTGTTTTTAGAGGAGAGAAACATAAAATTGAAGCAAAATTACATATTTAGCCATGTTTTTAATAGAAGTGGGTTAAGGAAATCTACCTAAACTAACCTTAGGTGGGTAAAATCTTAAATTTTAAACTACAAATAGGCAACTTAAATTCCGGCCAAACCACATGTGTTAGTTGTAATTTACCCTTTTTTTTTTTGGGAATACCATAGTTTGTTTTTGAGAAACTTAGGATACCATAGTTAAGTACAACAACAGGAGTCCACTTGTTACTTAAGTCGTCCAACATTTGCTGGGCTTGCCAATTATGCCTTCGTTTGGGAAGTGCGTTTTGCGCGTTTCCTAATGAAAGCATTTTTTTTTATTGTGGGTCCCGTGCACTATTCACGGGACTCACAAGTACCTTCATTTAACAACTTTTTCTTTAAAACTGGGTCCCACGATACTATTCACACATTTAAAAATTATTTTGTTACATTGTTTGTAGTTTTCAGTAATAAGCGGTATCTAAACAGACCCATAGTCTTTTACTAGATATTTTGTATTTTTCTATCACGATAATAAGAAATTATTGCGTACTCCCAGAGTACTATAAATGCGTACTCTTTCCTCTCACATGAATGATGAGTCCCACTAATTAAATTCATGGTAGGACTCATCATTCATGTGAGAGTGGAGAGTATGCATTTATGGTATTTCGAGAGTATCTAATAATTTTCCCATGATAACTATGGGGAATTCAGTCGGATTTGATTTTTTTTTTTCTTTCTAGTGTTAAAAGTTACTTAAAAGTTAAAACTTATCACAAACAGGAAAAAAAAAAAACATTTACTTACATAGAGTCAGCCATGCCTTTCGAAACAAAACGTCAACCAACTAGGCTTGAATTGAAGGGTGATAACTAAATTAATAACTATAATCGGAATATTCAAAACAAAAAAAGAAAGTCTTTTAATAAAAAAATCAACGTGGCTTGATTTATCTTGTCTTAGTTATATATTTATATTCAATTTTTATTAAAAAGAAATACTTAAAAAGCAATTTCTGAACTTTAATAACATTTTTTTAATAATAATGTTTTTTTTTTTTTTTTGGGGTTAAAACATCCCCGGTCCTTATTTGCAACAAGTAAGAATTCTTGGATTAATTCTTAATTCTACTAGTACGTGCACATAACTAGTTTTACATTTATATTTTTTTATTGTAAGGACAAAAGCCCAAATTTGTCTAGTGGGCCTTGGGCCTTATCTGGGGACGTGGGTGTGTCCGAGGAGGGGTAGGTAATTAAGAGGGGCCCCATGCGTAGAGTCACATAAAGAAGGAACGGAGGACTAAAGTCCGAGGAGGAACTCCTTCTCGGATACAATGAATAACTGATCAAATCTGTATTTCAGCAGTCTAGGTGACCTTCCAGGAGGTTTCCACGATAAGGATGAGCCTCATACACGTACCAGAGCGATAAGAACTTAGAAATATCTAATAGAAAAGCTGCTACTACCGCATTAAATGCACTGCAGCTGCTTTTCTGGCCGCATTTATGTGGAGAAGACCCATGAACAGTGTAATCTTGGCTACTATAACTCACAAAAAACTAAAGAGAATATCTGATGAGACATGCACTCAAGTGAAGACTTAGATGATTAACAAGTGTAGGATCAAGATGGTAGAAAATGACTATATAATGTAAGAGACCTTCTATGAGGAGGGAGGGGAAGAAAAATAGAAAAGAAACACTGTAGCAATCAAGGTTGTATTTGTAAACAGTTATATTGATTTATACCCAGAATCGTCTCCCCGAATAGTGAATTTATTCAACCCTATGTATTCTGTTCTTGTTTAATCATCTTCTGAATCCATACTAGTCGTTATTAAATTTACTAGGGCCTAATTCTTTAACTCACACTCTACAAATTTATTGTACTGGGCTCACGAGGCCATCATCCCATTCATCTTGGGCTTAGGCCACAAATTGTGTCCCTACATTTATATTTTGAAAAATTTCCAAGATAAAATGAAAAGGTTGGAAAAATAAAATTAATAATAATTTACCATATATTTTTGGCCTCTAAGAGTTATCACTTATATTTTAATCTTAAAAATTGAAATGATTTTTGTAGGGTTAGGATTTGTGGCCTAAGTCCAAAACAATAAATTTGTATAGCGTGGGTGATAGAGCTAGGTTGATTGTGAAATTCACAACGGTTAATCATAACATCCAAGTATAAACCATCATAAAGATACATGTAAAGATGAAATAAGTTGAAGTCCGAAAAGTCTTATAATAAATTGAATAATGATTACAATTCTTAGGGCTACAGTAAAACATTTTTTTTTCTCTCGTTTATCTTCCTCTCCCCTTTTATCAAGAGCTCTTCTTCTTTATATAACATCCTTCCCCATCATCCCCATCGTCCACTTGTTCCTCATTTGGGTATCTACTTGAGTGTATGTCATGTCATATATCTTTTTTAGCTTTTTGTGAGTGGCGGTAGCTAAGGTTACACTGTTCAGGGGTCTTCTCCACATAAATGCGGCCAGAAAAGTTGCTGCAGTGCATTTAATACGATGGTAGCAGCTTTTCCTTTAGATATTTCTTCGTTCTTATCGCCTCCATACATACTCAGAGCTTATCTTTATCATTGGGGTTACTAAGAAGATCATTCGGACCTTCCACACATTTGATTAATCAAGACTATTCGTATCCGAAGAGTAAGACCTCTTCGGACCGCTGACGACCTCTTCGGATTGTATTCCTTCTTTGTTTCCAAGTATCCTTATTCTAGATGGACTCCATCTCAGTCGGTTCCTTCTCTTCAGATACGCAGTAATTCTCAAATAGGGCCCTAGGCCTATTATGTAAGGTTGGGCTTTTCCCCCCACAATAGCCTTTCAAAATTTTAATTTTTCCCTCGCATCCGAGGAGAAAAAAAAAAAGATTTTGACCTATCACGTAGTAAAAAGCTTGAAAAAAAAAACACATAAATATCCAAGCTTGCACGTGTGTAGGCATAGATGCAAGCGCTTCATCATTGTCGCTGTCGTTTCCGTATTCCCAAAGCGCTGTATTAATTACTCCAGGCGGTGTTTTGTCTTTTGCATCCAATGGTGGGTCATTGATCTAACGGACATGGTTCTTCTTCGCGATTTGGGCGGGATGAATTACACCCTTTCATCTGTCCCCGTATATAAGCCCTCAGAGGAGGTTATTTCTTCTTTACCTTACGAATACTCAGACTATCCAGTGAACTCACGCACTCAAATCCTTCAATCTCCTCCAATCACCTGTCTTATTACTTCCCAGAATCTACAAAAAATCCTTCTGCAAATTCAGAGATCATTTTCTAGTTTCGTCTGTGTAAGTTTCTACCTCCTTAATTCATCATTCTCTTCTCGACCAGGGTTCTCAACCTTTAAACCCTTATCTCCCGATTATTGCTTCGAGTCTTTCTTAAAAATGGGTAGATTTCCATACTTTGTCGATTGTCCTACCTTAATAAAAGAATTTAAGCAGACCTATGGTATACTGCAGGGGGTAAATTTGAGGTATTGCCCTCCAGAGCATATATTAACTGACCGAAGAGAGGGGGAAGTCATAATCCCCATGATAGCCTTCATTGAAGGGGGAATGACTCTTCCAATAGGTTCTATCACCATGAACTATTTTCGCAATCATAGACTTTCTCTCGAGCAGTGCGCGCCCAATACCTTTAGGATCCTAGGAGCCATTGATGCCCTGAACCTTCATCTAGGATTAGGATTGACCTGGCGTGACTTGGTACATATGTATGAGTGTCATAGCCAGAAGGGAGCAGGATATTACCTTAAATTCCGGTCCAACACCGTTAGACTTCTCTCCTGCCTTCCCAAGTCAAATAAAGGGATGAAAGACGACTATTTGATCGTCTTGGGCACGTGGCATGACGGTCTTCACTGTCCGACCCAACTAGGAAAGCCAAGTGTGGCTTCCTAGACTTAGGATCTCTAACAGTAGATTTATGATCTTCACTCTTCATAATCTGTCTTCTCCTTTATGTCATTATTTTCCAGTTTTCTGACTAAGTTTTTTTTTTTTAAATTTTATTTTAATGTTAACAGATAAGGATTACACTTCTCCTCGGCTTAGCCTCACCAACACAGCCGCACTTAATTATTTATTACGCTCGGAGATCTTTGTGAGTAAAGACGGACAGCTTCGGTCCGTTCCTCTCATCCTCGGCTACACGCCAAAATCAACCGATATTCAGCCAGTCGGCAACGCCATTACACAAGGTGATTATCGACTTTGGCGAATAGACGTCGCTTGGCATGACTTCTTAGCGCCATACGACCTTGAACCCGTACCACACCCAAATCCACAAGGTGTGCCATTACTTGTTCAGCCAGTTCAGCAAGTCCCCCTTGAACCGGTGGTTGTAGGCGAGAGGGTTGGCTTCTCGTCCTCTTCACTAGATGAATAAATAGACAAATTCAAATTCGAAGGAGAAGCTTCAGGAGGGGTTCAAGTGATACCATCCTCAAACTCCGAGGAGGAAATTGATAGGCAGTCCAGTGTCCATCCTCCAATTCTGATAACTGCTTTTCCAGAAGACTCTTCGGAAGAGGAAGACATGTCAGACTTAAAGGCTTTGATGAAGAACAGAGGCAAGAAGGTTGAGCCGAAAGGGACTGGGAGTTCCCAACCCGTGGTGAGTTTGCCTCTACCGCCACCTCAGGTTCCTGATCTCGGCTTAAAGCCCTTGCCGGATCTGAGGAAGAAGAGGCCCTTCCTTGAAACTGAGGAGAGCGAGGTGGTGGTGTTACCAAAAGCAACCAAGCAATAGAAGGTGTTGAAAGACCACTGGAGCAAAAGGGCCTCATCTACTGAGAGTCGAGATGACCCTCATATTGCTGATGTGCGCCGAGGGCCACGCACATGGTCTCCCAAGTTGGAGTTGGACGGCGCTCCTATTCCTTGGGATACTTCCCTTAGAAACTATGATGGGGGAAGAGCAGAAATATTAGCTGACGCCTTGGAGCAACCATTGCTCCTTCCTCGAGACATGGATTCATATAGGCGCTTTAGCCAGTATGAACTCTTCATGTCCCTAAAAAGGGATTTGGCCATGGTAAGTGAGTTATTCCAACTCTTCAGTTTGGGATGTTAATTTTTGTTTGTTTCATGCTGACTCTTTCACTTTGCTATGCAAATTACTCAGTAAGTCTTTGCGGCTGAAGAGTGGAACAAGAAAACCTATATCGAAGCCCAAGCGGAGGCCCACTCTCGGTCCGAGGTAGAAAAGTCTTTGGGCAGCCTAAAGGAAGAGTTTTTTCAACTCTCTGAGCAGCTCAAAAAGGTAACTAATGAAAGGAATATTCTTAATGCGGGCCTGCAGAATGCTGAGAAGCAGGCCGAAGCCCAACGCAAGCTGCTAAATGAGACTGAGACCAATTTGGCAACTGAGAAAGCGCTTGTGAAGGAACTTCGCGCCGAACTTCAAAAGGCCAGGGAGACTGCCAAGCTGGCTCAGAAGAATGCTCAGCTGGCTAAGGAGGCGATCGAGGCTAAAAGAAAAGCAACATACCAGCTAGGGGTGGAGGAGACCGAAAAAGGTCTCACTGAGCAGTT
The DNA here is from genome assembly GCF_002906115.3 of Quercus suber. Taxonomy (NCBI): domain Eukaryota; kingdom Viridiplantae; phylum Streptophyta; class Magnoliopsida; order Fagales; family Fagaceae; genus Quercus; species Quercus suber. The sequence goes on along the minus strand of NW_027069525.1, from coordinate 912,670 downwards.
TGCCATGGTCAGTCGAGACTATTGCGATATAACATGGGGCAAGGCACTGGATGCTGTTGGGGTCCCTGTGGACTCAAAACTGAGACTGCCTGGGAGCATATATTATGACCCTGATATCCAAGAGCTCTCAGGGTTTGATCCCCCTCCTCCAATACAACTCAAGGAGGCCTCAGAGCAACCCTTGGTCAGTCAAGTTCCTTCAATCACCCTCGAGGCCTCCAAGGAGTCTGGCCAGCCTGGTGATCAGAGCAAGCCAGCTGAGGCACCCAAGGATAAGGATGAGGGCTTGGGAAAGAAGAAAACCCCTCCAGCACCTAAGGACCAAGCCCCAGAAGCTGCTGTAACTCAGTCTAGTTAGGCTGCCAACCCCTTGGTCCCTCAAGTGAAGACTTAGATACTTAGGTGTTTTTTTTTTTTTTTTTTTTTTTTTTTTTTTGTACTTGTATTTGTTTTTCTTTTATGTAAGGGATTGTAAACTATTTTCTTTTGATCAATGAAACAGTTTTCCTTTTACTTCTGGTGTCTTCGTTGCATATCTTATGACTTACTTTTGCTGCAAATAACTGTACTTTGTAATTATGGTAATATAGGTAAACATAACCACCATATCATACTGACAATGTACATAACCAAAATTGGTACTGAAAAGAGCAGTTTGTATAAGAATTACTACTAAGTAATGAATGTAACGAGTGATATAAAAGCTTCACAGGTCTTTTCAAACATGCAAAAAGAATGTTATCATAAGTTAGAGTTAATTTAAATACATTTGAGAATTTCAGGCATGACTTATTCCAAAGTTAAACTTCAATAACAATAACTGTACGGAGGTGTTGACTAATCCATATTACCTGGTCCGAGGACTGCAGGCATGCGAATGAGTGTTAATTAACCCAAATAATCTGGTCTGAGGACTATAGACATGATTGAATTTAAGTTTAAACACTTAGAGAACCGTTAAAGAGTGTTAACTAACCCAAATCATCTGGTCCGAGGACTACAGATATGATTAGATTTAAGTTTAAATACTTAAAGAACCGTGAAGGAGTGTTAACTAACCCAAATCATCTGGTCTGAGGACTACAGGCATGGCTGGATTTAAGTTTAAACACTTATAGAACCGTTAAGGAGTGTTAACTAACCCAAATCATCTGGTCCGAGGACTACAGACATGACTGGATTTAAGTTTAAACACTTAGAGAACCATGAAGGAGTGTTAACTAACCCAAATCATCTGGTCTGACAACTACATGCATGACTGGATTTAAGTTTAAACACTTAGAGAACCGTGAAGGAGTGTTAACTAACCCAAGTCATCTGGTTCGAGGACTACAGGCATGACTGGATTTAAGTTTAAACACTTATAGAACCGTTAAGGAGTGTTAACTAACCTAAATCATCTGGTCCGAGGACTACAGACATGACTAGATTTAAGTTTAAACACTTATAGAATCGTTAAGGAATGTTAACTAACTCAAATCATCTGGTCCGAGGACTACAGGCATGACTGGATTTAAATTTAAAAACTTAGAGAACTGTGAAGGAGTGTTAACTAACCCAAATCATCTGATCCGAGGACTACAGACATGACTAGATTTAAGTTTAAACACTTATAGAACCGTTAAGGATGACGAATTGTCATAGTGATTGAAGAGAAGCTTCGATTAATAATAGTACCTGTGGGGGCCTTTATTGTTATGTTGGGCTGGGCTGCCCCTTTGTGAATATAGGCCCAAGTGTTCTGGGTTGCAGGAGTTGAGACCGAGCCAACTAGAACTCAACTTGGCCGGTTTGTGCGCGAACTTATGCCTCGTTTGCCAGGAGAGTGCTTGCCGCAGACTAAGCTGTTTCAGAGAAGAGCTTACGGCAGGCAGAGCTGTGTTAGAGAAAAAAGCTTGCGGCAGGCAGATATAATCGATAAAACAAAATCACATATTCTGGAATGACCAGATAGTTCTTTTAATAAGAAATGACCGAACTATAACATTAACAATCTTTTACAAATAAATGGTAAGGATAGATGGCGATAAAGATTTAATCGACAGCAAATAAATTCAGTTCGGTCCGCAGAAGTAAGGCCAAAGAGGAAGAACGCCACTTTTTAACGCGATAAACCTCCGAGGAAAGGAAAACAGGATTCCTATCGTGGAAGTTAATGGGTTTGAGGGAGGCTGACCTGAATGGACAATTCTCAAAATAATTATAGAAGAGAACAGGGATTCGAAAGGGAGAGAAGGGAAGGGGCCTATCGGTGCATGCCACTATCACTTGCTCTTTTTTTTTTCTCTCTCTTTCTTTTCTTGGTCTTTTCTTAGTGATTTCCACAATGGTTATTTTTTAGTGTTTATCCTCCTTTGTTCTTCTAAGTTAGTTACAGAGTGTTTTCTTTTGAGTTGTGTTGTATTGTTCTTGTGCTTGTTGTTTTTGCACACGGCAGAGGCGTCCTTTTATAGTGCCTGCCGTGACCGATTTTACTATTCTACCCTTTAACCGTTTTCGTCTGGTCTGGGCGCACTCGCAGACCCTTACTGCTCTGTCTGCGAGTCCCTCTGCCACAGACACAGACAACGTGTCGTCTGTTATTCCGCCACGGCACCTTGTCCTGCCGCGGTGATGTTTCTTTCTCTCTCTATCCCTTATGGCATGCACCTATTGGTTCCCACTCAGCCTTGCCTCTTTTGGGTGGTATGTCATCCCAGCAGGACGTATTCCCCAAAAGAGCTCAAGCAGGAATCCCAAAACAGGTCCCCCCCTTCTCCCTACCTCCAAACCATGCCCTCTTACCTCTGACCCATAACCCCACCATGTCCTGTATTGGTTGGGTACAGGCTGGTGGTGTCTGGGTCTTGCGCGTGGTTTATGTCTGAAGGCTGCCTGCTATTCATGTATCTGCCGTTGCTTGCATTGCTTGCTGTCCATTTCTGGCTTCCCGCGAGTTGCTGCTTTGATTTTCTGTCCTCGTAGGGCCTGGGCTTTACCGAGTACTGGGCCTTGTGTTCTTTTTAACCCAATTCTTTTCCCACCGTGTTATTTGGCCTTTCCTGTCGTGGCAATTTGTTCCTGCTAGGCCTCTTTTCAGGCCTGTCATTCCTTTCTTTCCCCCAGTGGCTTAATATGGCCACTGGTGTTCTTGCTCGTGGGCTCCAATGTCCCTCTCTTTTCACTTGGGCTTATCAGGTCCATTTATTTCCTTTAGACTTCCTTGGTCCATTTACTAACTTTGTATTCCATGGGCATTTACTAACTCAATTGGGCTTCCTCGGCCCAATTTCCTCATTCTCATCCTTGGGGTTCATGGGCTTGCAATTATCCCCTACTTTCTTTTTTTACATTACCTTGGGCCTGCCGCGGCCCATTCTTGCTTTTTCATAACATACATTGCCCATGGGTGTCATTTCTCTCTTTCCGGGCCCTTTAGGCCCATTTACTTCCTCAAGACCCATTTATTCATGTTATGGGCCTGTGTCCTACCTTTTCTGCCGCTTGGGCCTAACAGTCTTATTCCATGCCTGCCACTCTTATTGCCTGCTTCGCTGGGTTGGGCTGGCTTTACAAAAACGACTCTCAACAGTACCTTTTGAGGTTATTTACATTCCAACGGCACGGTATCACATGACTATCTAGGTCTTCCAGGAAATATGTCTCAATGCCAGCCCCTGAAGTGATACAATATGACCTTTCCCAATTGGGTCCTAACTTCCTCCAAGCTGGGTTTTTTGCAATGCCCACAACTTTCCTAAGTACCAAATCACCAGGTTCTAGACGCCTTAGCTTTACGTTGGCATCATAGTCTTGCCTGAGCTTCTGTTGGTAATGTGCCAATTGAACCATTGCATTTTTTCTCATTTCCTCAATCAAATTCAAACTCTTTTCTAGCAGCTCATTATTGCCAGTCAGACTGAACGAGCTGGTTTTCAGAGTTGGGAACCTAGTCTCCAAAGGGATGACAGCTTCAACTCCAAAGTCATCGAGAAGGGGGTCTCTCTAGTAGATTTGCGAGGCATAGTTCTGTAAGCCCAAAGTACGTATGGCAATTCTTCCACCCACTTGCCTTTCGCTTCGTCTAATCTCTTCTTTAATTCATTAACTATGACTTTGTTAACTGCTTCTGCTTGTCCATTCCCCTAGGGACAGGTAGGGGTGGAGTATCTGTTTGTGATTCCCAGTTTGCTACAATAATTCTGGAATGCTTTGCTGTCGAACTGTAGGCCATTGTCCGAGATAAGAGTATGAGGAACTCCGAAACGAGTAATAATATTCTTCTATACAAATTTCTGCACATCTACGTCTCGGATGTTAGCTAGAGGTTCAGCTTCAACCCATTTGGTGAAATAGTCTGTGCTGACTAGAAGGTACTTCTTGTTTCCTACTGCTTTTGGGAATGGACCCACTATATCTAAGCCCCACTGAGCAAATGGCCATGGACTAGATAGTGGGTTGAGGACTCCACCTGGTTGGTGTATGTTCGGCGCAAATCGTTGACATTGATCACACTTCTCAACATACTCATGGGTTTTTTTTACATGTTCGGCCACCAATAACCTTGAGTAACGGTTTGGTGAGTTAAAGACCTACATCTAGTGTGACTCCTACAGATTCCTTCATGCAGTTCCTCTAGCAGCAACTTAGCCGCTTCAGGATGCATGCATAACAGGTACGGTCCTGAATATGAGCGTTTGTATAATTTCTGGTACTCGGATAGCCAGAATCTGATCGCCTTTCTCCGAATTTTGTCAGCTTCCCCCTTCTCTTTAGGCAGAATATCTTCTTTCAAGAATTTAACTATCGAATCCATCCAGCAGAGCCTGGTTCTGATTTGGTGAACTTGGATTACATTTCTTCTTGCCTCGGTAGGCCCATGCAAGTCCTCGACGAGGATAACTCTCAGCAAATTTTACGCCGAAGAGGTAGCGAGTGTGGCCAGAGAATCAGCATGTGCGTTACCACTTCTGGGGATGTGCAGCAAATTGAAAAATTTAAACTTCAATTGCAGACATTTAACTTGGCTCAAGTATCCCTGCATTCTCTCATCCTTCGCCTCAAACTCACCTTGTACTTGACCCATGACTAACCTTGAGTCTGAGAACAATTCCACTGCCTTTCCTCCCATTCTTTGGACCATAGACATTCCCATCAATAGGGCTTCGTACTCCGCCTCATTATTTGTTGCCAAGAAATCTAGTCTTAACGATTTTTCAATGATGATTCTCTCGAGAGATATTAGCACTAGCCCCACTCCAGAACCTTTCTGGTTCACTACGCCGTCCACATATACTTCCCAATGGGAGGGGCCTTGTTGAGAAATCATGCCAATCGATTTTTCATCCATGTCCTTCTCTGCCATTACTTCTTCTGGACTAGGTTCCGTGAACTCGGCCACCAGATTTGCAAGGACCTGCCCCTTGACTGAAGTACGAGGCATGTATTTGATATCTAAAGCCCCTAGGATAGTGCTTCACTTGGCTATTCTTCCTGTGTAGTCGGCACTTTGAAGTATGGATTTAAGCGGGAGTTGTGTAAGCACGATGACCGTATGTGCTTGGAAGTAATAAGGCAATTTTCGTGTTCCGAGTACTACTGGTAAGATAGCTTTCTCCAGCGGCAAGTACCTAATCTCAGCCTCATGTAAAGATTTACTCATATAGTAAACTGGCCTTTGCACGCCTTGATCCACTCGTATCAGTACTAGACTTATGGCATAGGGAACCACAGCAATATAGGCAAACAGGACCTCATCCGGTTCAGGACTAGACATAATTGGTGGCCGAGCCAAATAGTCTTTGAGTTGTTGAAATGCTGAAGCACATTCTTCAGTCCATTCAAATCCTTTCCACTTGTTGATCAGTGAGAAGAAATGTTTACACCTATCTGCCGACCGAGAGATGAATTGGTTCAGGGCAGCGGTCATTCCTGTCAATTTTTGAACCTCTTTCGGATTCCGAGGAGACTGTAGATTTTGGATAGCCTTTACCTGATCGGGGTTAATCTCAATTCCCCTATGTGTCACCGTGTACCCCAAAAACTTGCCTGACGCTACACCGAATGAGCATTTGGAAGCGTTCAAACGTAGCTTGTGCCTTCTTAGGATTTCAAAAGTGTTGTCAAGGTCATTCACATGCTCAGAAACGACTTTGCTTTTCACCACCATGTCATCTATATAAACTTCAATACTTTTGCCCAGCTGTGGCTCAAACATCCTTGTCATCATTCATTGGTAAGTAGAGCCTGCATTTTTCAGACCGAATGGCATCACTTTATAATGGTAATTACCAATAGGGGTAACAAAAGCGGTATTCTCCTACTCATCTGGGGCTAACGGTATATGGTGGTAGCCTTGGAAAGCATCCAAGAAACTCATCCGAGAGGATAGCCGACAGTGGCATCTACTAGCTGATCAATTTTCGGCATAGGGAAGAAGTTCTTAGGACAAGCCTTATTTAAGTCGGTGAAATCTACACAGACTCGCAATTTCTCGCTCTTCTTCTTCACCACCACAGTATTTGCTAACCATTCGGAGTAAAAAACTTCTTTAATAGCTCCAGTCTGTTTGAGCTTCATTACCTCTTCTTTGACTGCATCTGCATGTTCTTTAGATGGGCGCCGAGGAGGCTGCTTCTTGGGGACAATCAGTGGGTTGACCTTCAGATGGTGGCAAATGAATTTTGGATCCACTCCTAGGGCTTCATAAGCATTCCAGGTAAATATGTCAAGATTTCTCTTAAGGAACTCAATTAGCTCTTCCTTTTCTGGTAGAGGCATCTGAGATCCGACTTAAAAGAGCCTTTCGGGATTGTCTCCAATTAGAACTTTTATTAAATCCTCACATCTAACGCCTTCATCTAGATTACCGACGGGCGATACCCGACTTTTTAATTGCTATAAATCTCTCTCGGCCCCGGCCGAGGGCTCAATTTCGGGATTGTGCTGGATGGTAACCACCAAGCATTGTCTGGTCGAGGATTGATCTCCACGGATTTCACAAACTCACCATTCAGATGGATATTTAACTTTTTAATGCAAAGTAGAGGAAACAGCCCCTAGCGTATCTAGCTAAGGTCTGACTACAATTACTGTATAAGGGGAATACACATCTACGACAATGAAGTCCACCTCCACTACTTCCGAGCCAGTCTGTACAGGCAGCCGTATCTGGCCCTTCGGGGTGACGATTTTTCCCTCGAAGCTAACTAAGGGAGAACAGTATGGTGTTAAGTCATCAGGTTTTAGGTTCAGCCCCCTGTAGAGGTCAGGGTACATTATCTCCACCGCGCTACTCTGGTCCACCATTACCCTCTTCACATTATATCCTCCAATTCTGATGATGACTACCAGAGCGTCATCATGAGGTTGGATGGTTCCAATCTTATCTTCGTCTGAAAAGCCTAAAACTGGTTGGATAATCAGTCTAGCTCTACTCGGATCTCGGTCAAAGTCCCCTGCCGGTAACCAAGCTATTGACATAACCTTGGATGGCCAGGACCCTGTTTTTCCTGGTGCTGTGAAGATGACATTGATAGTTCCTAATAAAGGTTTCGAAGAATCATTCCTTTGGGGCTCGAAATTCATCTGACCTCCTCGGCCACTAGAGTGATACAAGAGGTGTCTCAATTTACCTTTGTGGACCAGTTGGTCCAAATGATCCTACAGACTTCTGTAATTTTCAGTGGTATGCTCATGGTCTTGGTGGTATTGGCAATAGAGATTGTGATTGCGCTTCTCAGGATTCCCCACCATCTTACTCAGCCACTTAAAGAATGGTTCATTCTTGATCTTTTCCAAAACTTGGTGGACTGGCTCCTTGAACACAGTATTGATTGCTTAAGCATTTGCTGATCTTGACTGCCCAACAAAATCTCTTCATGGCTTGTTGTTATTGTAACGGTCCGACCTGAAATCCCTCCTCTCCTGGGGGATAACCTTGTCCTTACCCTTCCTTTGTTGCTGATCTTCTTTAACTCTTTTATATTTTTCAATATGGTCCATGAGTTGAAGCATGTTAGTAACGGGTTTACCAGACAAGGACGTCCTTAAACTGTGGTCAGTAGGGAGGCCGAGCTTGAACGTGTCGAGGGCCATTGCATCAAAGTTGCCCTCCATATCATTAAACATCTCCCAATACCTATCCGAATATGCCTTCAAGGTCTCACCCTCCTGCATGCTCAAGGATAGCAGAGAAGACAAGGGCTTGGCCACTCTTCGGCATGTGACAAAACGTGAACCAAATGCTTAAGTGAGCTCTTTGTAGGAATTGATGGAATCTGCTTTCAAGCTATCGAACCACCTCATTGCAACCGGTCCAAGACTAGAGGGGAAGACTTTACACATTAGAGGTTCATCTCTGGAGTAGACAGCCATCCTTTGATTAAAGTGGCTCACATGCTCTACAGGGTCCGTTTTACCATTATAAATGGTAAAGGTTGACTGGTTAAAACGCCGAAGAAGTCTCGCTCTTTCGATCCTGTGCGTGAAGGGTGACTTAGAGATTTGATCCAAGGCTTTGCTCATAGCATTGTTTCCTACTCCTCCACGTGATGGGCTTTGAGGTTGCCTCTTGCGACGGTGATCCTCTTCGTATGAAAAGGATTCACTGATTGGTGTTTGAGATTTCTGCTCGTAAGTGACATCTTGCTCGTCGCTCCAATCCTCATCAGAATGTGAAGAAATCCGTTTTCTCTTTGTATGGCGCAACTCCCTCTTTAGCCTCTCAATTTCCAGTTGCATGTTGTTCTTCTCTGCATGAAACACACGACTTCCTCCATGCGATTGACTTCGCTCAGGGTGCGTAGTATGCACACTGCTTTCACGATCTTGTCTTTGCTCCAAATGGAGAAAAGGGTCTATATGTTGGGACGCCCTAGATTCTGCTGGTTGTTGTCCTGGTTTAGCCATTATCAACTGTTACTTCCACTTCTGCTCAAGCTCTTCCCACAGACAGCGCCAATTGTAGGGTTAGGATTTGTGGCCTAAGCCCAAAATAATAAATTTATAGAGCATGGGTGATAGAGCTAGGTTGACTGTGGAATTCACAATGGTTGATCACAGCGTCCAAATATAAACCAGCATAAAGATACACGTAAAGATGAAATAAGTTGAAGTCCGAATAGGCTTATGATAAATTGAATAATGATTACAGTTCTTAGGGCTACAGTAAAACTTTTTTTTTTTTTCTCTCGTTTATCTTCCTCTCCCCTTTTATTAGGAGCCCTTCTTCTTTATATAGCATCCTTCCCCATCATCCCCATCGTCCACTTGTTCATCATCTGGGTACCTACTTGACTGTATGTCATGTCATGTATCTTCTTTAGCTTTTTGTGAGTGGCGGTAGTTGAGGTTACACTGTTCAGGGGTCTTCTCCACATAAATACGGTCAGAAAAGTTGCTGCAGTGCATTTAATACGGTGGTAGCAGCTTTTCCTTTAAATATTTCTTCATTCTTATCGCCTCTAGACATACTCAGAGCTTATCTTTATCATTGGAGTTATTAGAAAGATCATTCGGACCTTCCACACGTTTGATTAATCAAGACTATTCGTATCCGAGGAGTAAGACCTCTTCGGACCGCTGACTACCTTTTCGGATTGTATTCCTCCTTTGTTTCCAAGTATTCTTCTTCCAGATGGACTCCATCTCAGTCGGTTCCTTCTCTTCGGATACACAGTAATCCTCAAATAGGGCCCTAGGCTCACGACGTAAGGTTGGACTTTTTTCTCCACAATTTAATTTTTTTTTTTAAATTGTAAACATATAATTAGTCATTCCATTATGTAATATCACTATTATTCTTGTTGTTTACATGACAAAATTCAACAGAACTTAGTGGCATTCCTTTAAAACGATAAGACTACAAAACAACTATTTTAATATATTTATTATAATTGACTATTTCTTTGAGAGGATTTCAACCTGTAGTGTCTGCTCTGATGATAGTTATTTTATCATTAAATCAAGATACCAATTAATTTTTTGTGTAGGTAGGGATTGAACTCTAGATTTCTTATACAACTATCAGAGACTTCACAAATAAGTTTTTAGTGTAAACTCTTATTTTGTAATTGACTATTTCAATTACAAAATAAAAGAGAAAAATATCATATTTTAAGTCTCTAAAATTTGTACCATGTGTAATTTATGGTTTATTTGGGATTTGCTTATTTTGTTGAAATTAAAAACTTTTTGTTGAAAGTATTATAAATAAAGGTAAAAGTTAGTTGAAATAGTAAAGTGAGACCCATGAATAGTACTAAAAAGTGCAGTGGGGTTCATAAATAATAGCAAAAATTAACTGAATAGTAAAATAAGTTGACAAAAATTAAGCTATCCAAACGGACACTTAGTATGCGTTTGGATTGTGTTTTTGGCCGTGCTGCGTTTGCGTTTGCATTTTCCTTTTTTATTTTTATTGAGAAGCACATTTCACGTGGGAATGTGTTTGTTAGTGGGTTCTGTGCATTGTGCACGACATCCACTACCTCTTTGAACGTTCAAATTTTTCACTGGAACATGACTGTTCAGTGGGTCCGTGCACTGTTTACGAGACCCACAAACCTCTTTTTTCAACAAAACTTTTATTAAAAATGGGTCCTACGGTACTATTCACACATTAAAAATTATTTTACTACAATTTTTTCAGTTTTTAGCAAAGTAAGCGGTATCCAAACGGGCACTTAATCCTTAAGTAATATAACCATTATAATTTTTATATATGTTGCAAAATTCAACCGGCGTTCACTCATAAAGAGTCCTACTCATAAAGAGTCCTAACAACAAGACTACGAAATGACTAATTCGACACATCTATAATTTTTTGAGAACTAAAAACGATTTTAACTTTAACAATTTTAGGACCAATTAAGTATTAAAAAAAAGAAAAAGAAAATCCCTCAAAGAAAAAAAAAAAAAGAAAAAAAAAGTTTGTATGGCGCAACTCCCTTTTTAGCCTCTCAATTTCTAGTTGCATGTTGTTCTTCTCTGCATGAAACACGTGACTTCCTCCATGCGGTTGATTTCGCTCAGGGTGCGTAGTATGCACGCTGCCTTCACGATCTTATCTCTGCTCCAAATGGAGAAAAGGGTCTATGTGTTAGGATGCCCCAGATTCTGCTGGTTATTGCCCTGGTTCCACTTCTGCTCAAGCTTTTCCCACAGACGGCGCCAATTGTAGGGTTAGGATTTGTGGCCCAAGCCCAAAACAATAAATTTGTAGAGCATGGGTGATAGAGCTAGGTCGACTGTGAAATTCACAACGGTTAATCACAACATCTAAGTATAAACCCACATAAGGATACACGTAAAGATGAAATAAGTTGAAGTCCGAAAAGGCTTATGATAAATTGAATAATGATTAAAGTTCTTAGGGCTACAGTAAAACCTTTTTTTTTTTTTTTTTCTCTCGTTTATCTTCCTCTCCCCTTTTATCAAGAGCCCTTCTTCTTTATATAGCATCATTCCCCATCATCCCCATCGTCTACTTGTTCCTCATTTAGGTACCTACTTGACTGTATGTCATGTCATGTATCTTCTTTAGCTTTTTGTGAGTGGCGGTAGCTGAGGTTACATTGTTCAGGGGTCTTCTCCACATAAATGCGGCCAGAAAAGTTGTTGCAGTGCATTTAATACATTGGTAGCAGCTTTTCCTTTAGATATTTCTTCATTCTTATCGTCTCTAGACATACTCAGACCTTATCTTTATCATTGTGGTTGCTAGGAAGATCATTCGGACCTTCCACACGTTTGATTAATCAAGACTATTCGTATCTGAGGAGTAAGAACTCTTCGGACCGCTAACTACCTCTTCGGATTGTATTCCTCCTTTGTTTCCAAGTATCCTTCTTCTAGATGGATTCATCTCAGCCGGTTCCTTCTCTTCGGATACACAGTAATCTTCAAATAGGGTCCTAAGCTCACTACGTAAGGTTGGGTTTTTTCCCCCATAATTTTAATTTTTTTTTTTTAAATTGTAAACATATAATTAGTCATTCCATTATGTAATATCACTATTATTCTTGTTGTTTACATGACAAAATTCAATAGAACTTAGTGGCGTTCCTTTAAAACGATAAGACTACAAAACAACTATTTTAATATATTTATTATAATTGACTATTTCTTTGAGAGGATTTCAACCTGTAGTGTCTGCTCTGATGATAGTTATTTTATCATTAAATCAAGATATCAATTAATTTTTTATGTAGGTAGGGATTGAACTCTAGATCTCTTATATAACCATTAAAGACTTCACCAATAAATTTTTAGTGTAAACTCTTATTTTGTAATTGACTATTTCAATTACAAAATAAAAGAGAAAAATATCATATTTTAAGTCTCTAAAATTTGTACCATGTGTAATTTATGGTTTATTTTGGATCTGCTTATTTTGTTGAAATTAAAAACTTTTTGCTGAAAGTATTATAGATAAAAGTAAAAGTTAGTTGAAATAGTAAAGTGCCATGAATAGTACTAAAAAGTGCAGTGGGGTTCATAAATAGTAACAATAATAAACTGAATAGTAAAATAAGTTGACAAAAATTAAGCTATTCAAACGGACACTTAGTATGCATTTGGATTGCGTTTTTGGTCGTGCTGCGTTTGCGTTTGCGTTTTCCTTTTTTATTTTTATTGAGAAGCACATTTCACGTGGGAATGTGTTTGTTAGTGGGTTCCGTGCATTGTGCACGAGACCCACTATCTCTTTGAACGTCCAAATTTTTCACTGGAACGTGACTGTTCAGTGGGTCCGTGCACTGTTTACGAGACCCACAAACCTCTTTTTTCAACGAAACTTTTATTAAAAATGGGTCCTACAATACTATTAACACATTTAAAAATTATTTTACTACAGTTTTTTCAGTTTTTAGCAAAATAAGTGGTATCCAAACGGACACTTAGTCCCTTAAGTAATATCACCATTATAATTTTTATATATGTTGCAAAATTCAACCGGCGTTCACTCATAAAGAGTCCTAACAATAAGACTACGAAATGACTAATTCGACACATCTATAATTTTTTGAGAACTAAAAACGATTTTGACTTTTACAATTTTAGGACCAATTAAGTATTAAAAAAAAGAAAAAGAAAATCCCTCAAAGAATAAATAAAAGAAAAAAAAAGTGAAAAAAGAGCAAGTTGGAAGCAATGGATCTTGGTATTTTTAAATTTTTATTACAGTTTTATTATAAAAAAAAATAAAATAAAATTGTCATGGTATTATTTTCTCAATCCTTTCCTCCTTGTTCGTATAGTAGGGTTGAGGTTGCAGCAGATAGACGCCACCACTTTCTTTCTTTCGCTCTCTCTCTCTCTCTCTCACAATCTATCTCACACCGCAGCCCTTTACTAAGTTATAACTATTAAACAAGACAAAACCCCTACTCTTCCAATTCTCTGTCTCTCTCTGTCTCTGTCTCTGTCTCTCTCTGGTTCTTGCTCGCTTGCTGTGAGAAACAATGGGTGCTTCGCTGCCTCCAAAAGAGGCAAACCTCTTCAAGCTCATTGTTGTAAGCTTCCGATTCCCTTTACTCTCTCTCTCTCTCTCTCTCTCTCTCTCTCTCTCTCTCTCTTTGTTTCAATCTCTTTCCTTTAATCTCGTTCTGTCTTATTCACCACAACACGATCGAACTTCATTCACTTTCTCTTTCCTTGTTTCCCCCTAAAACCCTAGATTCTCTCTTTTTTTTTTGGGTATTTTAATTCTGTTTAGCTTTATCTATTTGTGCTCTGAATCTGAAAGGGAATACTGGGTTTTTTGTGTGTTTATGCTTTGTTTTATTTATTTTCGGAGGAAAATGGAAGATTTTGTTAACTGGGTTGGATTAAGAAGTTCAGTTTAGTAGTGGAAATACAAAGATGGAAATTTGGGTTTTTGGTTATTCCGCTGATTTTGCTTTTTGCTGGGAAATATGAGTGATTTGGTCAACTGGGTTTTCTGTGATTGTGAAAAAATGATTTAATTCTGGTGGGATTGGATAGTTTTGAAATGAATACAAAGTCTACATGTTTGAGTTTCATTTTCTTTTCATATGCCATTGGATGTGTGGATAATGGCAATCAGTTTTTGAAGCTGTACAACTATGGCACTGCATACTTTGTAGACATGTATCTATGTAGGGCCATATGTATGTATTACTTAGGCAATTTTTTATTTTTATTTTTATCGTTGTACGCATTTTAGAACGTAGATGTTTTGTGATTGTTAATTGAATCTTCATTTTGCTATGCAGAAATCATATGAAACTAAACAATATAAGAAAGGGCTGAAGGCAGCTGATGCCATATTGAAAAGGTTTCCAGAACATGGAGGTACGTCTCATTTAAGAGCTCTAAAGCTATTTTTGGGGAAATGAATTGGGCACCTGTTAGCCTCACTGAAAAGAGCTTTGAACCCCCGTAAAGATGTTTTGTAGTTATTTATAAAAAAAAGTTGAAATATTTGGATCTCTTAGGAAAAAAGCTCTACAATTCTTTGTTCATGCTTTATAAATCCAGAATTTTAAAGCACAACTCACTATTATTTGTCATGAACGGTCAAAATTCTGAAGCTCTTTTAAAGTTAAAAGCTTCTTTTCAGTTAAATCTCTTTATTGTGTAACCAAAGCTCTACTGCCTATGGCAATACCAAACGTGCACAAAGTATTTTTGTTGTCTATTTTCTTTATTGTCTGGACATATTCATTAGTTTTAGCCTTACTGTCAGAATTCACATGTTTTCTATGTGGTATTTTCTCTGTGAAAATTCACAAAATGGGACAATCAGGCACAACATAGAAATGCATTTCCTCAAGTGCAAATTATTATGAGAATTAAGGGTACTAAGAAAAACATTGAAAGTGAATAATATATGAAGAGCCTGAAAAGCTATGCAATTTATTTAGTGGCTGTTGAATCAACCTCCTGAGGGAGCAAGCTGAGCATAAAAGAACACTTGACAAGTGCAAGTGAGAAAGGACATTAATTTTCTTTTTTAAAAATAATTTTAAATTTCATGATCTGTGTTGGAGAATGGAAGTGCTGATGAACTGCTCAAATGGCAACTCCATCCCTTTTAAGAGCATGGTGAAAGGTGAGGTTGTAAGAACGTGGGTGTGTGTAATCACCTGTAAGAAAATTTTTGGGTAATGGAAGTACCTGAACTTGTGTGAGGATAAACTCTTTTAGCAAACCGAATCCTTACTTCACAAACTGCAGGAAACTAATTTCTTGGCTTACCAATGCTTCCTTGACCCGGTTTTCTATTTGTTTTAAATTCAAACTTAAAATTAGAGTTCAATTTATCAAGAAAAGAAGCACAAGTAGCATAAAATCCTGGTAATTTTACTACTAAAAAAGCATTGTAGTTACAGATTTATATGCACAGTTGCCAAATGTTCATTTACTATGTTGATCCTTGTTCTTTTTTTTCTTTGGGAGGGGGGTTGTTATCCCCATCCTTTCATAGTTTGATTTTCATTTATATTTTTTCTTAATTTGTATTTTTATGTCTATTCATTTATGTTTCCTGTTTGCCTCATGGTTTCCAGAAACTTTAGCTATGAAGGGTCTGACATTAAATTGCATGGACCGTAAAACTGAAGCGTATGAACTTGTCCGGCAAGGGTTAAAGGTAGGGGGATGTTGTCTCAGACTATTTTCTAACTAAAACAGCTTTAATTTCAGAAACCATTGTTGTATAATGTAATGTTGGGCTTAAATGCCTATATTGGTGCAGAATGACCTCAAAAGTCATGTTTGTTGGCATGTATATGGTCTCCTTTACCGGTCAGACAGAGAATACAGGGAGGCAATTAAATGCTACCGAAATGCACTGAGGATAGATCCGGAAAATATTGAGATACTTAGGGACCTGTCACTCTTACAGGTATTTGTTAAATGCTGATCTCTTCTTTGATGATTATGATTAGTGAATAATTATAATAATAATTAATAACTATTAGTATTATTATTCTTAAATTGGTAAGTATGCAACTACGAGCCCACGGTCTCACTCTCCATCCTGTTCTTATGGGTGAAGGATAGCTTGCTGCAGATTAATTTGGAAAACATCTCTATGCTAGTCTTTTACTTTTAATGACCATACCAAGGACTGTGATGGCTATAAGTGTTTGAAACTGGCATAGGACATGACAGTCTTCAAATTGTATTAAATTTGTGGACGCTGCTTGATATCTGCAACAGAGTGGAAGGAAATTCTATTGGTAGTGACTTTTTTACTAGTCTTGTTACTAATGCTGGCGTTTGTGGTTTGCTTCTTTCAAATTGTTATTTGTGAGTCACGGCATTTGGCTGTCAAAATATATTGTTGAGGCTCTGGGGCATATTCTCTGCCTGCACGCCTGTACCTCTCATGGTCCTTTTAAACTCAATATTATCATCATTTATTGCAAATTCTTCTTAGAGTTAATCATAGTGAAAATACCTGTTAAAATTTAAAAAATTCCTTAGCTGACATTAGGTGTGACAAAAACAATGCATCTCTAGTCTCCCTGAAGCACCTCTGAAGAATTTTTCTTGAATATTAATCTGGCCTTTTAGATGCTTGATTTCATAAAGAAGAAACCCCAATTCAAGTAACCATATTATGTAACTAATAAGTCTTTCCATTTGAATCACAGATAGAGCTTGCTTAAAATTTTTTTGGATACAAATTGAACAATGTATGTAGAGTCACATTGCCACACTCGCCTTTTGGGGGGGGGGGGGTGGGGGGGGGTGGGGGATGACCTTTAGATGCATATTTGAGTTGGATGGTTGTTCATTATAGTTTGTTCTTATCATAGCAATGGCCTTTAGATTTTGTCAATATTTTTTGGTGCCAATGAGCTCTAGCTCAAATGACATGTCCTCACTTTGTAAGAGCAAGGAGTGTGCGGTCGTAGGTTCAATACTTACAGTGTATGTATAACTTACCAATAAAAAAGCTTGTTTGTCTCTTCCTTTTTCTCTAGTCTTTTTGTGGTTTTTAGGATTTTCCATTTCGTTTTGTTTTTGCTAATGATGTTATTTACCTTTCATGTTACAGGCACAGATGCGGGATTTGGCAGGTTTTGTTGAGACAAGACAGAAACTTCTGTCTCTGAAACCAAATCATCGCATGAATTGGATTGGATTTTCTGTTGCCCATCATTTAAACTCAAAGTATGATTCGATCCTTGGATTTGCAATTTTCTGTTGCCCATCATTTTGTACAGTTTTTCATTCTTATGCCTGTTAATAGTATTACATTATGAGTTCTTATTATCTTCTACTGTTCCACCAAAATGGTGGTTACCGTAATTTAATGATAACTACTTAATATTAGTTGATTTGCGTGTGTTGAATATGATCTTTAATTCATTAAATCAGAATCAGCTTCCCTTCATTGTGGTAGCATCAATTTCATTGTATGTATCCTCATCTATTTACAGTATAGCTGATATCTATTCAAGTTGTTTAATGTCTTGAATTGGAATTTCTGTGACCACATATTTCTCTTCCGCTGCTTTCTCATGCTTTTCCTTTTAAAATTTGCTTTATCTGCTCAGTGTAACATAATCAGCTGTGGCACATATCAATAAATCTGTCGACAGAGGAGAGTGTACATATCCAATTTGTCATTAAATCCATGCAGACATGACATTTATCAATGTGATTTAAATGTAGTGAGAATGTAATTAAAGGATTGACTGCTTGAACTCACTCAAAAGAAATCTGAACAAATTTTTCCACATGTGGATGCCTGGATGATAATGCTGCATGTAGCAAACTCTTCTTTGATAGGGTGCTCATTTATCTGGCACAAGAATCTTAAGGAGAATTTTATTGAGGAATGCCAGCTTTTCTCTCCTTTCTTTTGTTATATTGATGGTTCCTTATTAACTTTCTTTTGATAGGTAAATGCAACATACATGCTACACGGGATTGAACCCGGAGAATTCTTTATTTATGGGGATGATTTCTTTTGGCAACTATGCTGATTAGATACCCAGTTGGGCTTGTTGTATTGTTGGTAGCTAATTTATCTTTATTTTTTTAAGCCTTTGATAGAAGAAGTTTGATCAAGTTATTTCACCTTTGTAACTCCTGGATTTACACACCTGTGATCCATGAATTTTTTTTTTGTGCTCCAGTTCTATGAACTGATATTTTAGGTCCTGGATTGATTGAATACCCTAAACAAACATTTTTTGTTTATGTATCAGTGCGTCAAAAGCAGTTGAAATTCTAGAAGCATACGAAGGGACGCTAGAAGACGATTATCCTCCAGACAATGAACGTTGTGAGCATGGGGAAATGCTCTTGTACAAGGTATGATTGCTTATGACACACATTATTTATTGGTAACTACATAGGCACCTGGTGGTTCTTGAACCCTTCACCTTACTCTTACAAGGGAGAGGAGGTGCCATTTGGTCTTGTGCTCATATGTTTAGATTTCCTTTTTCACTTTTTTGATGCCTGCTTCCTGATTTAGACTTGTACATATAGTGGTTTGCTATTATTTAATGATGATGATGATGATCATTATCTTTATTATTTATTATTATTATTCTATAAACCTATGCTGAATACTCCTAGTGCCTAGTGCCTTTTGTTGAGAAGTAAGAATGTTTTCTTGAAAGTGTATGTCCAGTGACCTTGAAGCTGTTTCTTAGTGACATTATTTTCAAAAACATTGCAATCACAAATTCAGTTCATTGGTTTGACCTTTTATGTCTCATGTATATTTTTCATATACATTTTTAATAAGTAATGGTATTTTATTTAGAGAGAAGATTACTTCATGTTCACGATTAAGAACACAAAGTAACTTAAAAAAGTTACAAAGAATTTACACAAAAGTGAAGTGAATATTTGAACTTGAGAATGGAGTTTTCATGTGTAAAATCCCACGCCCAAGACCAATTAAATAAAGTTCGAATCAACGAGGATTCCAACTGATCTGTTGCTCTTTGTATCTTCAAAAGTGCGGATTTTACCTTCCCTCAATATCAACATCAAACATAGCAGAATAAGATTCCAAACATTTGAAAAGTGACTTTCAAACCAAATCCTCCATCCAAATCACAGTTTTGCTATTGATTTTGCAACACTCGATGATTCCCAAACACCTATGCCTCACAAAATATTTGCAACATCACAATGGAGTAGTAAATGGTCCATTGTTTCCCCCTTGCACTGGTACATACAGCACTAGCCAACTAAAGAGACCTCTTTTGGGAAGGCTCTGAAAGACACCCTCTTTGGGGCCTTAACACACTAAGTTCTCTTCCAAGGGAATGGAATAGCATTGGTACCTCAGACAACATTATAATAGGAATGAGCATCCTATTGTACCCCTCTGGCTAGGCAAGTCTAAATATAACTGCGGCATCTTTGTCAACTGAGCACATTTACAAGTTAGGGTACAAATCCACTCTTTTAGAAAATGGTGCACACTCCATTTATCGTGTTAGATCCTTACTTGTGTGTCATCCCCTTCATTGACGGCCCCATTATGAAAGGAAAGAACCAGATTGGATACTACGCTTACACTTATGAGTCCCTCTACTTGGTTTTGAACTCCAGCCACCCCCTCCCCCCCATACATAAAAGCTATCGCCTGCTGCCATAAGTGTGAATCTTCATTTGCAAAGAACCATGACCATTTCCCCATAAGGCATGATTAAAGCTCCCAATTTTCCTAACCCCAAGTGACCTTCAGCAATGGGTGAACAAACAAAATTCCACGCCACCAAAGAGCATTTGGACTACTCTTCTGAGGCACCCACAAGAAATTTCTATGTATTCTCTCTAGTGTATTTGCCACAAACGTGAAAATAGTTAATAAAGATAGATAATATGTCGGTAAGCTTGAAAGTGTACTCTTCAACAATTTTAGCCTCCCTCCCTTTGGCAAAGTAATCTCTTCCAACGAGGCTGTCTACAGTCCCTTCTCTAAGATAGGATTCAACACAGAATGTGCCTTAAAGGGGGGATGGGGACCCAATGGCATTACCAGGTAATTCATCAGCAGGTTCCCAATTTACAGCATAGTATATCTGCTAATTATGTTCCCACATTACCTATAGGTACCACTTCAGTCTTGCCTAGGCTAACTTTAAAATCTGTAACAGCTTCAAAGCAATTCATCACCATTCTGATATAAAGAATTTGTTTAGTATTCACATCACAAAATAAAATGGTATCATCAGAAAATAAGAGATGGGAGATACTTAGCCCCTTGACAGCAGGTCCTGCCTGGAATCCTGTAATAAACCCCCCTCCGCAGTTTTCTTCAGCATGATGCAACAAATACATAACTAGTATAAAGAGCAGTGGGGATAACGGGTCACCTTGTTGTAACTGTCAAGGGGTGCTAAAAAAGCTAGAAGGGGAACAGTTTTATAGAACTTAGAAATGGACTGTAGAAAACTAGAAATACATGCATGAGACCAACTCCACTTCTCACCACCATTCTACACAATAGATAAAGTTTTGCATTCCAACTTCTTCATCTCCACTTCTCGCTAAACCCCATTCAGTAAGCGTATGAGCACCACACCCAAATGTATGTTGCACTTCTAGTTTCTGTAATCTCTTTGCATGCATCCCTTTCTCCTGAACAAAATGGTTTATGTCCTTTTTTTGAAATTTTAAGTAATTTAGATATCCATTATTCTGGAACAGTTTGTTCAAGATTAATTGATACGTTTTGGTAAAAATTAAGAAGCATAAATTCTACGGATAGTTGATAGGGTCTTCATTTTATTTTGGAAGCATGAGGTTCAATTTTTTGTTGACCTGCATGGTTACTTATATAGAAAACAGAACTTTGATTGACAATTCATTCTTAGATTCTTTAGGAAGACTGATAAATTGCCATATAGCTTCTAAAATACAGTACGAATATTGGGCAAAAAAGTGGAAAATGGGGTAAGCGTGTAGGTTTAACTCATTTCATATTGGCATACTAGTATCAGAAAAAAAATTACAGTGCAACATACTTATCAAAAAAATTACAGTGCAACATGATATATTTTCAAGCAGTAGAAAAAACAAAGGGAAAAACCCTGTTGGTGCAAGGTAATATTTTATTCTTATGCTAATATAAATCTCTGTGAAGTACAGCTTCCTGATACTGATCGTGCCAGCATATTCTCATATCTAAGGAACCATCTTGTCATCTGGACAGATGGGGCAATTGCCCAAGTCAGATACATATCAAGCAATATACAAGTTTTTATTAACTCTTTTTGCATAAACTCTTTGGTTGTTACTCTTACTTTTTCAGGCATGAATGCTTAGCTTAATATGGATATGACTCTTTACATAAAAAATGCTACATTATATGTTTGATGGTTATATTTATATAAATTGTTTGTCCAGATTTCTTTGTTAGAGGAATGTGGTTTTCTTGAGAGAGCACTTGAAGAGTTGCACAAGAAAGAGTTTAAAATTGTGAGTATTGTTATATGTGTTGCGAGGATATTATTACATTATTAACTTTAATTGTTGAATATTTGAAGCATCAGATACCAAACATTAATCCTCGCACATGGCTTTCTAGGTTGATAAATTGGTTTATAAAGAGCAAGAGGTTTCTCTTCTGGTGAAGCTTGGTCGCCTGGAAGAAGCTGAAAAATTGTACCAGGCATTACTTTCCATGAATCCTGACAATTATAGGTACTTCTATAGACACTTTAAATCTTAAAATTGAAAGCAGAATCTATCTGGTTGAGTTCATTTGATTGAAAAAAATCAATTTTCTTATCAGTTTCTTTTGATTGCCTGTTTGGTAATGTGTAATGAAATTACACTTTTTTCAAAGTACATCTGTTTTAAACTTCACTTTTTTTAAGGTAAAGCTTTTACAAACTACCTCATTTTCGAAAAGCTGAAAATTAGGTTGTACCAAACAGGACCAATAGGGGGATGAGCATTGAAAGTGGCTCATTATGTTGGTTGTTGTTTCTAGTGTTAGTGAATTGTTGTTTTTTGTAGCCTACATATGCTTATTTATGATCCATGTACATTTGACAATAATATTTTTTGATTAAGATGTATTATTTTCTATTTAGCCATCATGTTTCCTAGTCTCTCCCTCTCTCTCTCTTGTGCTTCTTAAATCTTATTAAGGGAAAGCATTGTGGTTGTTGAAGATTTTCTTTAGTAGAAAACTGCGAAGTAAGAAGGGTGTTTGGAAAGCTAAGATCCCTAAGAGGATGGCATTTTTTGTGTGGACAGCGGTTTATGGGCAAATCCTTACATTGGATAATCTCAGGCTTAGGGGGCGCTTTTTGGTGAATCAGTGTTGTATGTGCCATAGGAATGAGGAAACTGTGGATCATCTCCTCCTCCATTGTCCTGTAGCTCACTCTCTGTGGGTTTATATGCTTCAGTTCTTTGGGACCCAATGGGTCATGCCAGGCTTTGTGGAAAGCTTGGTGTATTGTTGGAGTTATTGGCTGGGTAAATTTAATTCTGACATTTGGAACATGGTTCCCGGCTGTTTGATGTGGATTGTTTGGACGGAAAGAAATCGGCGCTCTTTTGAGGATACTGAGAAATCCTTGGCTCAATTATAAGCTCTATGCCAAAAAACTTTATTTGATTGGTCTAGATGTTGAGGCTTCTCAGATTGCTCCACTGTTTTGGAGTTTATTTCTTCTCTTAGTATTGCTCTTTAAGTTTTTTCTTCTTGTTTGTTGCTGTTTGTTTGTTGGTTGCATTTCCTTGTGTTCACCATCATGAACACCTTGTATTTGCTTTGTTCTATTTTTCAATGTGTTTAATAATACTCTTATTACCTATCAAAAAAAAAAAAAAGAAAACTGCGAAGTAATACTTCTCCTGAAAGATGCAATGTGCTCATTATGCAGTTCATTCTTTTGGAGATTAAAATTTGTAGTTGGTGTTAGTCCTGGGCCTTTTGATGCAATCCACATGGTTTGATGTAGAGAACAAGAGCTTGTGAAGGGATATCAATTAGCAAGAACACCCACTACTTTCCTAAAACAAAGGAGAGAAAAAAGTCATACATTTGTTTGAAATTTCATTTTATACTTATTAAAAAAAAACTGCTGTTACAACTTTTGAAAGCCTTAAATTAGATAGCAGAATGTTGCAGTGGCAAAGTCACAATTGCAATCACTAATTTAGAAATATAATGCATAGTTTTAAGAACTGGACCTGACCAGCTGGTCTGACTCCTCAGTTCAAGTGTGAAATGGGACATATCCCGTTCCAGTCCACATTCAAAAACCAGAAAAGTAAAAAAGCTGGTCAAAACTTGGAACAGGAACCAGTTGAATGATTTTGAAATTTTTTTAATAATTGTTGAAAAGTTTTTTAACTTACCCTTTACATGCAGTACTTCTTTAATAAAGGAGTAAATGGCCAAGCAACAAAAGAATGTTAAGCCCATTAAAAAACTTGCCCATACAGGGTGCTTCGAATTCTTTGTTTCCTTGGAAGGGTGTTTGGAAACCAAAGATTCCTAGGCGAGTGGCGTTCTTTTTGTGGACAGCTGCACATGGTCAGATCCTCACTTTGGATAATCTAATGCTTAGGGGTCGCCCGTTGGCTACGGGTGTTGTTTGTGTTGCTGTGATGGAGAGTCGGTAGACCACCTTCTTCTTCATTGTCTTGTTGCTCATTCCTTATGGACTTTTATGCTTCAGGCTTTTGGTATTCATTGGGTTATGCCAAGTTCAGTGGCGGGTTTGTTATCTTGTTGGCATTAATGGCTTGGGAAGCATAATTCGGACATTTGGAATTTGGTTCCAGGGTGCTTGATGTGGATTGTGTGGTTGGAACGAAATCGTCGTTCCTTTGAGGATAATGAGAAGACGTTGGATGAGTTAAAGGTTTTATGCCAACGTAGTCTTTTGGAGTGGTCTCGTTGTTGGGGTTTTACTGATTGTTCTTCTCTCTCTGAGTGTATGTTTTCCCTTAGCTTAGATTCCTGATTACTCTTTTTGTTGTGCTGTTTGTTCTATTTTTTCTTATTGTTCATTATCATGAACGACTTATACTTCTCATTTTCTTCTCTTTAATAATAGTTTTCTGATTACCTATCCAAAAAAAAAAAAAAAAAAAAAAAAAAAAAAAAAACTTGCCCATACATTCAATGATTACAATTCTTGATGGAGTGTGGTATTTATAGAGGAATACCAGTAAGACTTTCATTTCTCCAGTGTGGGATTTTCAATAAGACTTTCTCAGAGAAGAACAAGTCCCACATGGAAAAAGAAGTTGATATTATGAATGTCTTTGACTAATAAATGAGCCACTCTACCCCTTTGTCTTTCATTCTTTATGTGTAAAAAGTCTTATATTGGAAAATTTATATGATAATTGACAAGAAGTAAGTCTTTATAGATATCTTTCGTAAGTGATTAAACTCCATACACCCCTTTACGTTCAGATTTACAATATTATCAACCCTGAATGTTCTTGCGTTCTAATTTTTGCATTTTAATAGAGGCTTTCACGATTGGGAGTTGGGTTCAGTGAATTCCTTTCTAGGCTTAATCTACTCCCAGATGCCTGGGGGTGGGGGGTGATAGGTTGAGATGGTGTTTGGTTGGGAGTGGTAAGTTTAATGTTCGATCTTAAATATTAATATAAGGCTATTCATGGAACAGCTGTTAATTCATTTCCTTCAAAGAGTATTTGGTGTGTTAAGGCTCCCAAGAGTGTGTCCTTTGTGTGAACAGTAGCTTGGTGTAAGATTCTTACTAATAATAATCTTCATATGAGGGGTTTCTTCTTTGTTTTCTGGTGCTGTATGTGTTGTTGTAATGGGGAAATGATGGATCACTTATTGCTTCATTGTGATGTTGCTTATGTTTTGTGGAGGAGTATTTAAGATATTTTGAGTTCTGTGGGAAATACCGTCAACAGTAGCAAATATAATTTGGATGAAGGAATTGGTTTGGGAAGCACTTTTCAGATGTTTGGAATCCTACTCCGTTATGTTTGATGTAGATAGTGTGGAAGGAAAGGAATAGCCGTACTTTTGAAGACAAGGAGTGACCCCTTGATCAATTGAAGTTCTTGCTGTTTTGTACCTCGTTTAATTGGTCTTGTGCTTGGGGTTTTACTCATTGTAATCCCATTTTGGAGTTCCAGGACTCCTGTTGTTTTCCTATATGATTTAATGAAGTAATCTTCTTTTTTTTTGAATAAATAATATTACTTTTCAAAAAAATTCAAAGCCATAAGGTGTTAACTAATTGTGTATATTTGCTAAAATAGAGTGGAAAACCATATGTAACAAAGTTTTTTAGTATATATGTACCATCATGTCTGACAACTTGGATTCTTTCTAAACGTACTGAAACTCCTGTTTTCTGATAAGTAAAAATGTACTGAAACTCCTCCATACAAATTTCTAAATTTTCAGGTGATATACCTAGGAAAGAAAAGAAAAGAAAAGTAGAACCATATAAAATCTAAAGACTTGATTAACAGTATCGATTTAGGTATATGAATTTGCAATTTTTTTTTTTTAAATTTTTAATTTTATAATCGAAAGAAGGGAGAAATATTGCAACTAGAATATACTTAAAAGGATTATTATTATTGTAATGTTAATTTATTTATTTCTACTTTGTTGTTTCTACTTTTTTAATACAAGGTGTTAAACATACTTTTTTTGTGTGGATATGTACAAGGTGTGAAACATACTTGAAAATTTTTTAATTTCTTTTGGATATTTTTTCAATAAATATTTTTACTTTTTGACTTACTATGAACCTCTTCTATTTATTGTATTCATAAATAGTTATGAATTAAGTTGTTTATTATCATTTATTATATTATGATATAATTATGAGTTAAATTATTTACAATGTCTCTCGTTCAACCATTGATTGGATACTTGGATCACAAATCAACGAAAGCACTCTCTATTCCTGTTCTTTGTACATTCCGGTTTTTAAAATTATGATCTAGTGGCTCTAAATTTATCATACAGTGGTAATGTGATTATTACATATAAAACTTAAATCACAAACAGAAAACATTTTAAGTTTAAACATACAAAACAGCAACTAAAAGAAACCAAGATTGATCTCACAAGCTTATGGATGTCAAGGGTTCTATAACGTTAGTAAAAAGTCTTCTTCCACATGCTTTCTACACCTAATAGAGTACCTTAGTGTTGTCAGATTGGTTATTGACCTTATGTATGTGGAAATTATATAGTAAGAGTGGTGGGTATACTTCATGGTCATTCTTAAATCTTAGACGAAACTATAGATCAATAACTTTCATATCCTGATTTACATAACAATTTTCATTGTGAACTTTGTTAGTTACCTGCAGAAGAAAAGAAACAAAAAAGGGGGTTGAACACATATTTTTCACTTATGTCTGTCAGAATCATAGTTTGTTTTGGGCTGTTTTATGAAGCTTTCTTGCATAATATCTTGATCATTGCTACCTTTGACTTTTCAAAAATACTTGTCCTTTCAGTTAAAAAATGAGTAACTCTAGCATTTTTAGCAGGAGGAACTTGTCTTATGAGTTCTCTCTCTCTCTCTCTTCTACCTACTGTGTACATACATACTATATGTCTCTTTGCGATTTCTTGCGTTGTACTTCTAGTTTTTTGGTGTGGACTGATTTTTATTATTTTGCACTGTTAGATATTATGAAGGCCTACAAAAATGTGTTGGGCTATATTCAGAAAATGACCAGTTTTCTGCTGATGAAATTGATCAATTAGAAGCCTTATACAAATCTCTTGGGCAGCAACAGAAGTGGTCATCTGCTGTTAAGGTAGCAATTTCATTGATTTTTTTTTTTTCTAAATTTTCAGGTGATATACCTAGGAAAGAAAAGAAAAGAAAAGTAGAACCATATAAAATCTAAAGACTTGATTAACAGTATCGATTTAGGTATATGAATTTGCAATTTTTTTTTTTTAAATTTTTAATTTTATAATCGAAAGAAGGGAGAAATATTGCAACTAGAATATACTTAAAAGGATTATTATTATTGTAATGTTAATTTATTTATTTCTACTTTGTTGTTTCTACTTTTTTAATACAAGGTGTTAAACATACTTTTTTTGTGTGGATATGTACAAGGTGTGAAACATACTTGAAAATTTTTTAATTTCTTTTGGATATTTTTTCAATAAATATTTTTACTTTTTGACTTACTATGAACCTCTTCTATTTATTGTATTCATAAATAGTTATGAATTAAGTTGTTTATTATCATTTATTATATTATGATATAATTATGAGTTAAATTATTTACAATGTCTCTCGTTCAACCATTGATTGGATACTTGGATCACAAATCAACGAAAGCACTCTCTATTCCTGTTCTTTGTCCATTCCGGTTTTTAAAATTATGATCTAGTGGCTCTAAATTTATCATACAGTGGTAATGTGATTATTACATATAAAACTTAAATCACAAACAGAAAACATTTTAAGTTTAAACATACAAAACAGCAACTAAAAGAAACCAAGATTGATCTCACAAGCTTATGGATGTCAAGGGTTCTATAACGTTAGTAAAAAGTCTTCTTCCACATGCTTTCTACACCTAATAGAGTACCTTAGTGTTGTCAGATTGGTTATTGACCTTATGTATGTGGAAATTATATAGTAAGAGTGGTGGGTATACTTCATGGTCATTCTTAAATCTTAGACGAAACTATAGATCAATAACTTTCATATCCTGATTTACATAACAATTTTCATTGTGAACTTTGTTAGTTACCTGCAGAAGAAAAGAAGCAAAAAAGGGGGTTGAACACATATTTTTCACTTATGTCTGTCAGAATCATAGTTTGTTTTGGGCTGTTTTATGAAGCTTTCTTGCATAATATCTTGATCATTGCTACCTTTGACTTTTCAAAAATACTTGTCCTTTCAGTTAAAAAATGAGTAACTCTAGCATTTTTAGCGGGAGGAACTTGTCTTATGAGTTCTCTCTCTCTCTCTCTTCTACCTACTGTGTACATACATACTATATGTCTCTTTGCGATTTCTTGCGTTGTACTTCTAGTTTTTTGGTGTGGACTGATTTTTATTATTTTGCACTGTTAGATATTATGAAGGCCTACAAAAATGTGTTGGGCTATATTCAGAAAATGACCAGTTTTCTGCTGATGAAATTGATCAATTAGAAGCCTTATACAAATCTCTTGGGCAGCAACAGAAGTGGTCATCTGCTGTTAAGGTAGCAATTTCATTGATTTTTTTTTACATCTTCACTTTTTAGAATGAAAACATTATGTCTTGCTAGGTTTGCAGTTTTATTTACACTTTTTCTAGTTCTTGTCTTTCATTGCTATGCTGAAAATTCTTATCCACTAAGTTTTAAAACCATATATATTCTTTTGACTTTAGAGTGCATTGCCATTTCAGTGTACAGTGGTGGTTGTACATCTTCCTTAAAAGTAGCATGGATATCCTTGTATTGTTTAAACAATGATGGTGGATGCTTTGACTTTTGTAGGTTCAAATTCTGACGGCGTCTCAACACGCACACACATTTGTGTTTTTGCATTTGTGTATTATATTGAATATGATAGATGCTTGGTTTTATGTTTTCAATACCTTTTCTGTTACAACGATTTCATGATTTTGTTTTTTCATTACCAAAGTTATTGTTTGTTTTTAGCCAATGACCTATAAGTCAAATGGTGTCTGATGGTTTTCCCAATAGAGACATCTAGGGTTTGAATTCCCCCTCCATCCACTTAAAATGTGTTAAATATATTTATTTTTTGTTTTATTCTTCTTTTTGTTGTTATCATCATCATCACTATGATTATTGATAAACTTCCATTTATCTCAACAGTTTTAGCTGATAAGAAAATGTGAATTTAATTAATCATGTACAGTGTGTTTGGAGGAAGGGAGTACATGTTTAGGGGGAAGGTGAGGAGAGGGGAGGGGAATGGTCATATAAATTGACATTTATGGCCTCCCTCTCTCCCTTTAAAGAAATGTAAACAAGGTCTGTTAAATCCTCCCAAATTTTCATGCTCTTTACCTTCCCCTTCCCTGTACTCCCCTTCCATCCAAACACACTGTTAATCATTATTCTAACACTTTATGTGTGGGCCCAAGCTTTCCCTCACTTAGTGGGGGTTCAATGTGTGGAATTTTTAATTTTTAATCGGAGCTGGAGTGGATGCATGGTTCGAATTTAAGACCACCTGTTGTAATACCACGATAAACTTCAACTCATCCTAAAAGCTCAAGTTGATATGAAACGATGAACTTAATAGCTTCACCATTCTTCTAACAACAATGATGTGCTGGTTCATTCTAATGTAAAATGAATTATATAAATATTCCTTTGGTTGATCCCTACTTTTTTTCCCTGGCCTCAGAGAATACCACTTGACTTTCTACAAGGCAACAGGTTTCGAGAAGCAGCCGAAAATTATATTAGACCTCTCCTAACAAAGGTTTTTATGGTTCTTTCTTATGCCATTGTTATTGGTCTGCTAATATTGGGTTTAAAGTTATGACTGTTCTTGGTGTGTTTAGGGAGTTCCTTCATTGTTCTCCGATCTCTCTCCTTTGTACGATCACCCTGGCAAGGTTGGTATTTTTGCTCTTAAAGATCATCTAGTATAAGAGTGATATTCTATTTAAATGTTTTAGAAAATTTGATGCTCCAGTTGGACATTGTTTCAGCCAGATTTTTTTGCTTGTCACTCTTATCCAGGCAGATATTCTGGAGCAACTTATACTTGAGTTGGAGCATTCACTAAGGACAACTGGCCAATACCCTGGGAGGTAATACATGCTTTTCTTCACTCTCATGTTGTATTGTAATAGACACGTCAACAAATTTCTGTGGCACAGATGCCAAATTTCAAATATTGACACAATAAACAATATTCTGATGCTGTCCACAATATTGTTGAACCCATTAACAGATTCTGCATTTTAGTGTATATTGGGCTTTTGATTCCTTTTCCCCCCCTTTTAGGGAAATAAGAGCTAATATTGGTAAAAGCATGCTTAAAGTGGCAAGCCCATGCTCTTTTCACCTCCAAAGTGAGGCGGCACGCTGTTGGGAGTTTTTCCAATTTGCTCAAACAGTGTTGTTTTTAAAATTGTTTTTAAATTCACCAAATGTGATTTGTAGCCATCTAAATTAATACTATATATATATTTTTCCATATATATATATATATATATTTTTTTTTTTGGTAAGTAAGAGAGATGTATATTCAAGAAGCTACCTCATGAAAACAACATAAGGCAGAACAAAGATTACAGAGAAGGAAACAAACATGAAAAAACAACAAAACAAACAACAACCAACAAAGAACAAAGAACAAAGGAGGGAATTAAGGAACATAGGGAGAGAATCACTAGAAGATATGGAAATAATATATATGTATGTATATTTGGTAAGTATTAAGATTTTATTAAAAACCCAAAAAAGGAGTCACCCAAAGCCTCAAATTACAAATATCCATCAAATCACAAATAGAAGATATGGAAATACAGTCCCTGGCGGACATCCAATCCAACAGAGTTCTTAAAAAGAACAGTTTAAAATCCGGTATGTTTCTTTTGATGTCTTCAAAACTTCAAGCATTCCTCTCCCTCCAAATACACCAAATAATACAGTTTCTATGCTTTCCAAAGCGCCCTTGCCAAGCAGCAAGCAAATCAACAATGGATTTTGGCATGACCAAATCCAGTAGATTTATATAAAAGTCAATTTCATGGTATGGTACTATAAACTGAAGCCCACCCCTCCACCTTTAATAATTCTAGAGCATACCATTTGAGACCCAAGTCACTCTGCACTACACAGCACACATACCCCTCTCTCTCACAGTCTCACCAAAGGAGCTTGAGTCAAAGATTAATCTTTAGTTTACCATGTATGCTTCTCTCTCTTCTCTCCGGTCTTCTTGCTTAAAAGCATCCCCCCTCCCCTCCCTTTCTTTTCAACTGTTCCTATGAGTTCCCAAAACCCAGGATCCCTCTCTCTCTTTCTCACACCCTTCTCCCCATAGTTTCCCACAAGCACAACCCTTTCCTTTTCTTCTTCTTCTTCTTCTTCTTTTTGTTTTTTTTTTTTTTTTTTTTTTTTTTTTTTTTTTTGATAAGTTGTCCCGAAACTTTATCTCTGATCTGCTATGTCCTGAACCCACACCCCATTTGTTCTCCTCTTCTTCATCTTTTAAATTTTGTTTCTATTTACTTATCAAAAAAAAAAAAAATTTTGTTTCTCTTAAATTTTTCTGCTTGTTACTGAAACCCATAACCACCCCCCCCTTTTTGTGGAGTTTTTCCTTGTTGAAACCACTTCAGCCCTTTAAATCCTAGTGCTTTTTGGCCTCTGCCTTATTGGGTATTATTTGATTCAATCATGTACTTCATGTCTTCATTATAGTCATGGCTACCAAGTACCCTGGTTGTATATATATATATATTTTGTCAAATACCAAGGTTGTATATATTATGTAAAGCACAAGGGAGTTATTTAAAATGTTATATTTCAATTTACATGATTATTTGATCACTTGATTGTTTCATTGCCCATTAATAATTTTTTTCCTTCAAATTTGTGACATTATTTTAAAAAAACGTGTGCTCTACTTTAATTAGGCATGCCCTTGCACTTTGTCCCTAGGATCCAGGAGGCCTTTGACTTTAATTGGCCCTGTGCTTTTACCAGTACTGATAAGAGCAGCCAATTATTCTCTCATGGAAAATAGTTCACTTGGGTTGGACCATTAATGTGGGAAAAGTGAATTTGGAATGTCAAACTAGTTAGAGAATCGGTTTGGTATCAAGTATATGTTGAATTATCTCTCCACTGATGTTTGTCTTACTACTTGCAGGACTGAAAAGGAGCCCCCTTCAACACTTATGTGGGCATTGTTTCTATTGGCTCAGGTTGTTGGCTCTTTTTTTTTTTTTTCTTTTTTTTTTCTTTTTTTTTCCAACCTTTTCTTTTACACCCTTATTTATTTTCTTTGGGAAATTTTCTTATAAATTTTCTGTTCATACAGCACTACGACAGACGGGGTCAATATGACATTTCTCTATCGAAAATTGATGAAGCTATCGAACACACTCCAACTGTGATTGATCTGTACTCTGTCAAGGTCTTTGTATATTTTAAACTCTCCTTCTTCAAACTTTTGATTTTATACATTCTCTGATTAATAACCTCCATGGTTTTGCATTATGGGTAGCTGTGTATCTATTTTATTTATTGGTGCTTGGCCATTCTGTTCTCTAGTTTAAGTTCTCAGTTTCCTTTACTGCAATATCCAAATAATTAAAGTCATCCCCTCCCCCCAATACCACCCCCTTTTTTTTTTTTCTAAGTTCAAATTTTGGTTATGAAAATATGAATGACTAGGCAAATATATGGCTGTCAATAATGCATACCTGAAAATATCAGTTGAATAGCATCTCAGTTGGTTTGAATTGTGCCTACCTTAATGGTGTGGTTGTTAGGCAAGTACCCAAGGATTACTCCTGTGGGGGATTTTGTTGTCTTTATGGTTTTCTTTGATGTGAAACGGGAAAAACATCAATTATAAACATTATTGCGGATTTTTGTTTTTGTTTAATTCTCTAAATATTTTAGTAACTTTGAGAAGTTTGGAAGCTCGTAAGTTTGATGTTCTTGAAAAATACTAATTCTGCTTGTCTTTTGACCAGAGTCGAATATTGAAGCATGCGGGCGACTTGGCAGCAGCTGCTGCATTGGCTGATGAAGCTAGGTGTATGGATCTTGCTGATCGTTACATAAACAGTGACTGCGTCAAGCGTATGCTACAGGCTGATCAGGTTTGGAAGCTTCCTTTCATCTTCTGTTGATTCAATAAGCTTTGTATTTTTGCATAATTCTGCATTTGCTTTATTGAAACTGCTTTTTTGAAGGTGGCTTTGGCAGAAAAAACTGCTGTATTGTTCACAAAAGAAGGGGAACAACACAACAACCTTCATGACATGCAGTGCATGTGGTCCGCCTCTTTTTCTTGCTGAAATTGCTCATTGCGTAAAATAGATATCTTGGTTGTAGATGTTTAATGTGCTATATGTTATTTTTCATCTTTGGAAGGTATGAACTTGCTTCTGGTGAAAGTTACTTCCGCCAAGGTGATCTTGGACGGGCCTTGAAGAAATTTTTATCTGTGGAGAAGCACTATGCTGATATTACAGAAGATCAATTTGACTTTCATTCTTATTGCTTGAGGAAAATGACTCTGCGCACCTATGTGGAAATGCTCAGATTTCAAGATCGTTTGCATTCTCATGCATATTTCCACAAAGCAGCAGCTGGGGCTATCAGGTGAAACATTCTGTTGGTGTGAAAATCAGATTTTCGATGATTGACAATGAAATGCTAGTCTTAGAGACATGCTTTGCTGTTCGTCACTTTGCATTTGAAACTTTTCTGGTGAACCTCATTGCATTAATTTGGTGCGTCTTTGAAGTTTATGGGAAAGTTGTCAATATCATACTAGAGGCTGTTTCAGTTTGGTTAGGGGAGCATAATATTTCTGTAACCGGTTAATACTGGTGTACTGTTTTAGGATTACAGTTATTTTTATGATTATGTATACATTTATATGTTTAAAACATAGTTAAAAATCAACATATTTTATAAGCCCCATATATAAATAGCAAGCTATATAAACCCTTTTTACTTTTTCTTCTTCTTGTACCAGCCAAAACACCTGAAAGACCCTTGGTAAAGCCGGTTCCATATCTGGAATATTTCAAGGTGGGGTATTCGTATCAATTTAGTGGCCTGCATGGTACGGTATTGACCACGTTGGTTTTCTTGGGCAGATAAAATGCTTTTTAATGTTCATGTTTGTGTCAACTGTGTAATGTTTCATTGCTATACCCATTGCCTCTGAGATGGACTTCGTTGCCTTTCATTTTTTTATCTGAATTCTGACAACTTTTCTTTCTGTTTTGTATGCAATTGCTTTGCTCATTGCCTTTGAGATGGTACTTTATCTCCTTTTGTATATTTAAATACTGGCAACTTTTCTCTTTCAGTTTTGTCATGACTTTTGGTGGTAGGAATGAGTTTTGTTGTTATTACTTGTTAAAAGACTGTAAATATTGTTGTATCAAATGACGCATTCTCTGGTTTTGTTTTGCTCTGTTTCACTTATTATTAATTTACTTTGTATAGGTTCTTCACCAAACATATGCATCAGTCATTTGTAAAACACGCTATGATGTTTATTGTTATGTTTGTCATCATTCACTTGCAGTGTAGTGCATCTAGTCTTTTAATTGTTGTCCTCATTTCATATTTTGAGTTTTTGGATTTTGAGGTGCAGGTGCTTTTATAATATAAAGCAGTCTGTTCATGCGGATCTATAGTCCATCCCAAAGTTTTGGGACTAAGGCTTTGTTGTTGTGCTTTTGTTGTAGGTGCTATATAAAATTGTATGATACTCCTTCAAAGTCAACAGCAGATGAAGATGATGAAATGTCAAAGTTGCCTCCTTCTCAGAAAAAGAAAATGAGGCAAAAACAGAGAAAGGCAGAAGCACGAGCTAAGAAAGTATTGCTATTTATCTGTGCTTTCTGGTAATTATTCCTGCTTAAATGGTTTTCATACTAATGTTTTGCTTTCTTTTAGGAGGCAGAAGAAAAACATGAAGAATCAAGTGTTGGTGCTGCCTCTAAGTCCGGAAAACGACATGTCAAACCTGTAGATCCAGATCCTAATGGGGAAAAGTTGTTGCAGGTTCTTGCAATCCTACTGTTGGCTTATCTTTTTCTTTCCTTTTTAATATTTCTGACTGCTAAGAAACATCTTTAGATTGCTGGACAAAGTGTTTTTCTTAAATCCTAAGATAAATATCAGCGTATCTCATGTGAATATTGTTTTATTTAGGTTGAAGATCCACTACTGGAAGCTACAAAGTACTTAAAGCTGCTTCAGAAGAACTCGCCCAATTCCTTGGAGACACATTTGCTTTCTTTTGAATTAAATATGAGAAAGCAGAGAATTTTGCTGGCCTTTCAGGTAGTTTTATGTTGAAATTTGTAACATTGAAACCCTTTTTCATTGTCATTATCTTCTTTGTTGGTTGTACAATGTTAACTAAGAGTTAGACTTAGATTAACACCCATAGGTTGTCTGCAAGTTACAATATGTAATTGAAAACTGAGTACCTTTCTACATTTTTTGTCTTGACAAAAGGCAAGTTCTATATTAATGGGATTTCTCTCTTATTTGTCTATTTATTTATTATGGTTCACCAGAAAACTGAATAGTTTTTGTTACATACCTTGTAGCTCAATCACACTTATGCTTGCAGCTTCATTTTAATGTATGATGGTAAAGTAATTTGTTGTTCTTTGTCCTGTAGGCTTTAAAGCAGTTGCTAAGGTTGGATGCTGAACACCCAGATTCACATCGCAGCTTGGTATTGTAGCTTTCTTTTACTATTAGTCAACTGACTTGTTCACAATCATCTTCTGCATTTCCTACCCTATGCCTCAGTGTTGGTGGTGGTGGTTTGTGGGTTTTTCTGGGGTGGGGGGGGGGGGGGTGAGTTGTGTTTTATAAAAAAAAAAAAAAAAATTTAAATGTCAATTTGGCTATTTTGGCAATTTGTTATGCTGTAGATTAAATTCTTCCATAAAGTGGGATCGATGGCTGCTCCGGTGACTGATACTGAGAAACTCATTTGGAGTGTTTTAGAAGCAGAGCGTCCAACAATTAGGTACTCTTGTAAATTGTTTTTATTTTTAATATTTTAATGCTGCTCTATAATGTTGTTTATCCTTTTAAAATTGCCTACTGAATGTCTATTTATTCTTTTCCTGTAGTCAACTGCATGAGAAATCTTTGATTGAGGGAAACAGGACTTTCCTTGAACAACATAAAGGTCATAGTCAACCTTTACCTAATGTGCAGTATGAGAACCTCAACATTTGCAGCATTGTAATGACACCTCCCCACCCCACACTTCTTTTTTTTTTTCTCCTTGCAGATTCTTTGATGCATAGAGCTGCTGTTGCAGAAATGCTTTATGTTTTGGAACCTGATAAAAAGCCAGAGGCTATCAAATTAATCGAAGAATCAACTAATAACATAGTACCCAAGTAATGCGCCTTAGTAATTTGTTTTTGTTTTTTGTTTAATATTTAATTCCTTTGCCTTTTGTGTCTTCAATAGTGATTACACATTGAACCTCTACATGTTATTATTATAATAGAAATGGAGCGCTTGGACCAGTCAGGGAATGGAAACTCAAAGACTGTATTGCGGTCCACAAGTTCCTAGGAACGGTCCTTGTTGACAATGAAGCTGCATTGAGTAAGTACCATGCTCCTCCATGTTGACTGTATATGAGAAATAATATTTTTTGAAGCAAATATGTAATATTGGTGATCATAGTGTATTTAGGTTCTCCAAAATTATGTTTACTTGGTTTGAATTTCCTAAATTGTCCATATTACTTTAGCATTCTTTGCATGTTCTGTTTTGCCAATATTTCAGCTTCAAGATTTGCCATCACTTATAAGGTCAACAACAGTAGGAAGATAAACCTTGTAATCCTTTGTTGTTTTTATGCTGTAATGCAATGCCATCGAATGTATGGTTGGTTCTTTTACACTTGTTATAGGTTTCAGTCTTTAAGTCTTTAGTTAATGGTTGGTTATAGATAAAATTTTTTGGTCTCGTGTTTGAGTCCTAAAATGTGCCTTTCTTTGCAGGTTAGTACCTTGTCAAAGTCTTGTATTTTCTCTTTAAATCACATAGTCGTTGCAGATCAATACACATTATTTATTATAGACATTCACATTATTTTCTGCTACCTACTTGTATTTGGTCTTAATCTATTGTCTTTTGAAGAACAAAGGATGGTGTTTGACATGGTACTAGCACTTAGTACAACAATAAACGGATAAAATTTCTATCATGTTCTTGTTCAGATTGATAGGGGTCAGGTACGGTAATTATGTCCATGGTACCATAATCTTCTTTTGTTGTAGGATGGAAGGTGCGTTGTGCGGAGTACTTCCCTTTCTCTACATACTTTGAGGGCAGCCTCAGCTCTGCTGTACCTAACTCAGCATACAACCGGATATGTAAACGGTCTGAAAATGGGAGTGCAAACCATTCAGGTGGTGAAACTGGAGATTCCCTTGCATCAAACGGAAAGCTAGAGACATTTAAGGACCTCACCATCTGACCTTTGATGTTGCATGTGTGCCTCTGCCATTGTATTTCACTATTTTGCAAGTCACCATACAAAATCCAAGTTGTGACTGAGAAATATCAAATATGTTGGAACTTGGAAGAGGAGGTTGCAGCTTGTGGATGAATTTGGGGTTCTTCTGCAAGTTCTGGTGATTGCGAGTACTGTTGCTTTGGGATAGGATTCTTTTTATTTCACCAGTTATATATCTTGCCCAATTCAGAGATGTATTCCATTTGCAAATGTGTATAATGTTACTTCCATTGTGTTTTAGGGTTGAATTTTTTATTTGCTTACTTTTTCATGAGATCCTGGACAAAGGTGCTCCCTGGCTTTGAGTATATGAGAATGATAATATTTTTATCTTCTGGGTGGAGGGGAGAGCGACATTTTCGTTTTTGGTAGTACATGGTCCTACGTCCAGCCAGCATAGTTATTTGTACTTTGCCCATTTGATGGCTAATTTATTATGTATAAACATTAAATTATGTGAAAATTTTGCTGTGGAATTCACGTGTATTACTGCAATGATCAGCCATAGTTTCCTCAAATTTTGAATTTGTACTAATGTAGATCAATAAACCTGATTTAGCCAATCTTTTGCAAGCACATCTCATTTATTATACAAGAATGTACGGCTTTTTAATTTGAACTACAACGTTGAACAAGAAAGGCTAAAAAGAAGTATGTTCTTATCACGGTTACGCCTAATGAAATGTTCACAATTTTTTAGTGCCAGTATATTTTCCAAACTATTACCAAGGAATTATTGTCGCAGCCACAACTTGTTTTGATTTAGTAGTTACTCTTTTGCAGCTGGTTAGTAAGCTCTGGTCTCGGGATATTCATGGGTTCCCATGTCTGGCTTGTATCAAAAGCCCAAGAACTTGAAGGCTTATAATCAAAGAAATTTAACAAGGATCAGTTTGGGGGCTTATTACTCGGTACAGAAAACCAAAGGGGAACCTGAGCTAAACCTAGACCAGTTTGGTCTAATGCAAAGCCCAAACCAATCAGAGTTTTGCAGATCGAAAGAGAGAAAACTCTCTTCTTTATGGCCTTGAGCTATGTTGAAGAGAGTTTTATGAAGCAGAAATCTAGAAGAAATTGGCTAAACCTGGAACCTGGGTGATAACTGATAAGAATACTGCTTTCTTCCATAGGTCTGTTAAGTTAGAACAGCCAAGGACCACGTTTTTGGGTTCTATTAGCTTATGAGTCTCCCTGCTCATATTGATGTGGACAGTCTATAAAGTGGTGGACAGTATAATGTCACGTATTCCTTAAGCAAAAAAAATTCCTAGCATCAAGGTGAGGTGATAGTGGAGATAAAGAAAGACAACGTTTTCTATGGAAGGGGATAAAGTTTTTTGGGGAATCTTGGAGTAGTGCAGGATGATGTCTCGGGGAATAATGCAGGATGATGTCTTGAGGGCTATGCCTATAGGCTACTTTTTCACCTTAGGTAAATTGTTAAGTAATGTAAATTTTACGATTGTCACTCTTGGCTCAAAAGTGTTAAATCTCTCTAAAATGGGCGATTTTAGACTATACTATTGTAACATTTTCAGTATATACAAATGTATCACTAAGATCCTTACCAATAGGTTAATGCTCTCTTGTTGATGTGATGATCCTCAAATAAATTTGAGAAGTATAACTGAGGATATACTGTTGGCTTAGGAAGTGGTAAGAGACTACCATATGGAGAAAGAGGTGGCTAAGTTGATCTAATGAAAGCATATGACTTAGTAGATTGGAGACTCATAGTTCGATGTTTGGCTGCATGTGGTATCCCTGTCAAGTTCTTGCATTAAGTGGGCTACGCATTAATTCAAGTATTCTGTTTCATTTAATGGTAATCCTGTAGGCCATTTTAGAAACCGCAAAGGCTTGAGGTGTGAGGTGATCCTTTGTCACCCTATCTCTTTGTTTTTTGAAATGGAGCTACGAAGGAGCATGGTTTTAAGTTCCGCCAAGCTAAAAATTACTCACCTGTGCTTTACTGATAATTTGGTGGTTTTTGCTAATACTGACTAAGCTTTTATAATGATTTGTTCAGGGTGTTCTGAAAGAATTCAAGGCTCTATTAGATTTACGAGCCAGTTGCAGTAAGAGTGGAATCTTCTTTGGAGGGGTTCTAGTAGAGATAAAAGCTCAAGTCTCACATGTATAGAGTTAGTTGAAGGACAAATTGTTAAATATTTAGACTTACCATTGATATCTGGGAAGCTTCCA
The DNA here is from genome assembly GCF_002906115.3 of Quercus suber. Lineage (NCBI taxonomy): Eukaryota > Viridiplantae > Streptophyta > Magnoliopsida > Fagales > Fagaceae > Quercus > Quercus suber. The sequence continues at coordinate 873,273 of NW_027069525.1, read as the reverse complement.
AGCAAGGACTACAAGCGACAGACAAGATCTCAAGTAGAATTAACTCTTGTTCTGCCCGAAAATCACCATTTGCTGGTAGTCTTCAATTAATTCAACCAGTCTAATTTCTCATGATATGCAGTGTAACTCTTTATTCGTTCCCTCCAATATTTAATAATTTTCGCCAAAACTCTTGTAGCTCATGATGGTTGGTATCTAATCCCCCATCCCCAACTATTGATGTATATATATAAAAAAAAAATTCAATAATTTTCTTTGAAAAAAATTTAATATTTAGTTTTTTATTTTATAAACAAAATAGAAAAACAATATGAGTAATGTAGTGATTTGATCATATGATAATATATGCATGCATGTGTTTTTACAAATTTAAAAATTGTATGATACAGTGGCTAATATAAATAGAAAAACAATAAGAGAAGTGTAGTGATACATTTGTATTCCTGAAAACATTTTCAGCCCGCTCAAAAAATATTTTATGACGAAACAAACGCAGCCTAGGTGAAATGATTAATTCTGACATTTTAGAAGTGTTTTACTGTAGATTTTGATATTTTCCGTTTAGTAATGACGTGATAAATACAAAAGATATCTATGATTGGATCACCTTAAAAAGTGACGAGAAGCCAAGCCCTTCAAAGTTAAAAGTTAAAACCCATAAGGATTGCAATGAAGAACTAAATATTATATATACATTACTCATCGAACACCTTCAAGCAATGGGGTACAAGGTGGGCTGTACCAGTGAAGGGGCAGATAATAGGAAAGTTTTGTCATTTTTTACAAAGCAACATTTCACAGATGATAGAACGCAGGATAAGGTAAATTTGCACTCTTTTCAAGTCCTCAATATTATAAATATAAGCACGTACATGCCTTATATGATGCTGAGGCCAAACCACCTTTGCTGGTATATTGTTCTCAGCTGCTATCAAATCACAAATGCATCATTCTTCAAAACAAATGGAATTTGCAAGAGGTTTTGCATGTGATGTGACTCCATGTTGGCAACAACAATAAGGGTATGAAACTCAAGGTGTTATAACACAGAACTCACCGGATAGGTCACACCAATGGCTGACCTGTGTAGTGTCTTCTTCACTCTACTGCTGGCTGGTGTCTCTCTCTAAAGATGAGTTGACGTTGCACTCGCTGACCTCACTTTTACAAAGGGGACATAATGCATTGATCTTCAACCATTTATCAACACAATCCACGTGAAAGACATGAAAGCAGGGCAGCTCCCTCAGTTCATCATCGTCTACATATTTTGCCAGGCAGATACAACAAACCTGCACCAGGTTGACACAGAAGGTGAGCATAGTAGATGCAGTAGGCAACAGGTAACAGAGACAATTTCCTTTTTAGGTGGGGGGCAAGGACCAAAAAAAAATGCATGTATGCTAACTAAACTATAACAAATTGATAGTAATTACTAATTACATAACCCATACCTCTCCAGTAGCCCCTTATTCTTATTCCCATGTCCCCTCTTTTTCTTTTTTTCTTTTTGTGTGGGTTCAAATACGAAGTACTCTAGATAATTTTGTGAGTTATGGGGCACAACTACAGAATCAATACCACTTTGTCCCATTTGAATAGGAACTTATGAATAAAGTTAATACACATGACAAGCATATTCAGCAACTAAGGCTAAAGAGAGGCAACTGATATGCAAATTCAACTGGTTGCACAAAAGGAGCTCAAATTTCTAGATGTTTTAAGGAAAATTTGGCAGAATTCTCCAAAGTTTCACCCAATCTGATTGTGGCAGCTTCTGTCAATCCAAATTCAGTTGGCCGGTAGCTCAGTTTGAAGACCATGAAATAAGATGACACAAGAACTTAGTATCAAACTCACCGCATCTTCTCCTGATATGGAACGTTCCTTTTCTGTTCCTGCAGCCAAAAGCCCACCTTCACCCACTCCATTGATTTCCTCATCCTCAACGTTTCCATTTTTCAACTTGAACTTGTAGGTTGGCAGAGCATTGATAGATTCTGTGGTTGCTCCTCTAGCCTGAGAAAGATCCTCACGAAGGCCCAAAACAGAAATTATGCAAGGCAAGCAGCAACAAATTGTTGCACATAGTATGAAAGGCATGGCATATCCAATACAGCTGAAGGTAAGAAACACTATACATAACCTGCAGGGAAGGCAACAAACAATTAGGTATCTTCACTAAAGGAAAACCATTGGCAAACAAATCACTAGTATGTTATTAACTGGTACCTATACAACTTGGGTGCATTAGAGGGTGAAGAGTGACCTCCAAATATCCACACATTGCCCACAACAAACCAGACCGCAAAGAAGCAATCTAAGGCCATCTTGAAATGGTCAACTAATCCATTGAGTCTGAAAATGAATAAACAAATCCATCAGTCATTCGCACCATCTATTGAGCATGAAAACAGTTGGGAACAGCTCCAACTTTTTTACAGTAAACTTTGGATTAGTGTCTACTTGGTTGTACACAACACAATAAACTCCATTAATTTACACAAGTTTCTGATTTTGCTCTTCAGGCTACTTTTACATTTTAAAGAGTGCTCCTGATATTAACTTTTTCCATGTGCAGCAACAATCACACTTAAGAAAGCCAGCTTTGCCAATATAATCCAAGAAGAACGAAGGGTTTACACAAAGGACACAATACTGACAAGATTAAATATTGACTAGTTCATTCAATAATCATAAAGGCACCACAATTGGCTTATTCTCCTCTACGAAAGGATTACAAGCCCAAAGCAGATTCTAAGCCAAATTTGACTTATTTAAGAAACTAGTATTATTAGGGAAAAATAAATTTTATTCAATTTTGAATGCCACAGAGTAGCCCATTTAGGAATAATTTATTTTCATAAGACATTCAAACTGTACCACAGAGTTCAACATTTCTTTTGAAACACACTTTGAGTGACTCCAATTGATTGTCAATACAAAATATACACAAATTCAGGTCATACATGAATACTCATTTTAGAAGCTTCCAAAGGGCAAAAATGGAAGATCTTACTCCCATTGGTCACTTGATACTTGATACTTGATAAAACTGTATCTATGTTTCTTTATGTATTACCAAAGCTCCAGAAATATTACTGTTAATTTTTTAATTTTTTTGTTTTATCAGTAAGAAAAGAACTTTATTGAAATAAATAAGAAAAAGGTCGAGGCCAAAGTACACAGGGAGAATACTAAGGATACTCAAAAGCAAAAAGAGAAGAGAAAAGGTACATCAAAACACAGATGGCATGAAGCATCAAGCCACAGAAAAATTGTCCCAAAAAGCCATAAAGTCTATGCCGGACCCAGAATCAGAGCAATACACCTGCTGCCACTCTGAAACTGTGCCCAAAATCAGAGATTTAATATGAATAATTGAACTTTCCATCCCATCATATAACATGAGAATTCCTTTCCCTCCAAATATTCCATAATAGACATGTGGGAATTGCACCCCAAATTGTAGAACAAGTCTTCTTACCATGCAGACCAGGAAGTAAGCAATTCTGGAACCCACTTAGGCATTACCCAACTGAGGCCCAGGAGAGAGAAATGAAATCCCAAAGCTCACCCGCAACCACACAATGCAAAAATAAATTATCAATGCCCTCCCCATCAGATTTGCACATTATATACCAATCCGAATGACAAAACCCCTTTCTGCAGATTATCAGTAGTTAAAATCTTCCCTTTCATCGTGGACCAAACAAAGAGACAAACACGAGGAGGGACTCTCACCTGCCACACCTCCCTCCAAGGAAAAGAGCCATCCCCCCCGTCGTCTCAAAATCTGATAGGAAGAGCGCACTGTAAAGCCTAGATCCTTAGATGGAATCCAAATAGTCTATTCTCCTGAAAAGGATTAACCTTGACTAAATATAGCTCCAACAAGAATAAAGCCATAGTCTCATATTCCCAATCATGAAGTGACCAAATGAATGTGGGATTCCATTGAGTAGCCCCATTTGACTCCCCAAATATTCAGCTACAAGAACATCTCTATGTCTGGCAATTTCAAAAAGATCCAGGAATCTTTCTGAAAAAGACACATCACCCCTCCAATTATCAAGCCAAAACCGGATGCTGACCTGTTCCCACTTCAGAAGAAATGTTCTCTGAAAACCAACCCTTGCTTATGTATCTCCACAAACTAACACCATAAGTCCCCCCCACCGTGATTGTGCACCAGCCCCTCCTTGACACACCATAATTTGTCCCAATTACTTGCCCCCAAAGAGAATCTGTTTCCACCCCAAACTGCTACAACCATCTACCTAATAAGGCTTGGTTGAACACCACAAGCCTTTTAATCCCCAAACCACCCTGGTTAATAGGATGACATATGGACTCCCAATGTTACTGTTATTATTTATCAAAAAAAAAAAAAATGTTACTGTTATTTCTTAAAGAATATAATAAAAATTCCAAAAGAAATTCAATTATTCTAGTGCATAAACAATTCCGTTGTATGATATGTAATTGGAATTTGATCTATTTCAAGCATACTGTAATGATTGCAATCACCACTGCTATCACTGTCTCAATTCTTGCAATAGAACCACTACCAACTGCCAATTCATGAACACTGAGATGATATCACATGACCATCACTCCAGTTACATCTCTAACACCAATGTCACATTGCCTTACTACACCATCTGCTGCCAACAACATCACTGTTTTATACATGTGCTTGGTGTTTGCTTATTTTCTAGTACTAATGGCTAAGGAAGAAGGATAGAAAGTTTACAACATATATCCAACTGCTGCTTAATGTAGTAGTCTAGAGTCTAGACAAATTTGGCAAACTCAGCATAATTGTAAATTTGGTTTAATACTACTCAATAATGCCAGCAGAATTAGTCAATATACAGATAAAACATTCTGCTGAAAAAAAAAAACAGCGTTGTATATTATCTTCTGATATTAAACAAGTTGCAATAATTTCAAAAAAGAAAAAGAAAAAGAACGTTTTAAAATTCAATAAAAGACAAATTTAACATGTTAAAACTCATTAACTTTCCAATATGTTCATTGAATCAATCTATTGCATCCATTCCCAACCAATAACTAACAAGGAAAATTATTTAACAGATGAAAAGAGATTGAGGTCTTGTGGATATAGGATTGAACTTTGTGGGGACCATACATCACCATGATAAACCTCAACTTCAGTAACTAAAATGTATTCATATTCTTTTGTTGCCAAGTATGTGACAGGGAAGCAGCATCAGTATGACTACAATGAATCCTTAGGGACAATACATCACAACACAAACTAAACAACAGCAAGTGATAGATAGAACATTAATATCTATTTTCAAAATTAAAGGCACAACCAGAGATTTGATTAGTGAATGAACATAGTCAAATGCAAAAATACCGTGTACTAAAGGTTCCAATTTGATTGTTCCTTGAGAGAGATTCTGAGGTCCGAAGATTTTCCTCTTCTGAAGATTGAGCGACAGAGATAGCAGTATAAGATGTAGGTTCAGGAGGATTGTTTAGAGAAGAGCCTTGACGTGATTGAGGAGAATCTTGCTCAGTTCCCTGGTTGCGGTTACGATAACGCCAATAAAGAATAGGAAGTGTTGCAACACAGCCAGATGCATAACCCACGACCCATGCAAACAATGGGGTTTGCGGAGTCTCATTTCTTGACAATGACAAAACAACAATAGATGCTATAATTTGACTCACAGTGACAATTAGCTCAACAGAGATCCATAGCCCAGAATTCAATGGGCTCCTACGGCGACGACCATAGCCATCACCTCTTCTCCTCAATGAGGAGTTCCTAGAGTTTAATCTATTTGATGAAGACAAAAAATTTTGATAAGAGCTGGGATGTGTGCTACTCGATGGTCGATCTTCATGCTGATTTGAATCCATTCTAACTGAATGATCATCACGAGAAGAACTTGATGAAGCATCATCATTTCTAGATATATCAAGTATGTGCTCATGATTGTTATCGCTTTCTATCCGCTCCATAAGCAAAGGGTATTGGTCAGTTCGAGCGTTGCAATTTGTTTCAAGAGAAAGATCATCCATCTAAGTCAGCCAATGGACTTCTAAGGCGAGAATGCATAGATCTGTGGTAATGAAATTTCCGACTTTTTGCACTTTTTCCCAAATTCTCCTTATGAACAAAAAACTTGTCTAATACGGTGAATTTGCAACAAGATCCCCGCAGCACTTGGCACTAAATATCCAAAAACATTCAATTTTCATTAAGATTCATATGCAAGCTGCCACAGAATCAGAACTAGAATAAATTTCTTTACTTTAATGTTACAGAACCCAGTTTCGGATATATTATCAAATCCGAAATGCAAAATCCCATAATTAGTAAAACGTGCAATAACAACTTGCCAAAAAGCTGACCAATGGTATAATAAGATAAAACTGGCACTTACAAGATTCATGTGACATTTAAACATTCATAGTATATACTTTCTAAATATCTTGTGAACAGCACTTCGAGAAAAATCAAGTATTAACTCTTATATGATCAAACGATAGCAATGTAGATGGTCAAATGATAGCAAGATTACATGAATAGGTAAAAGCAGACAGGTTAAAAACATTTCAATTGATAGAAATTTAAAAAATTACACCAAATTCTTAGCTTTGTTTTTCCTAAACAAAACCCAAAAAAAAAAAAAAACTTATATATAAACAATTAAGCACATAAACATCAAGATTAAATCCATGAAAAAACATGACTACTATCCTTCTAAAATGAAATTAATTTTGCAGAATTCAAAAAATGGAACTTATGCACTGTACAACAACATCACATTTTCACCAAAATCTTAATCCTTGCTCAACAAACAACATAACAAGCACAGAAAAGTCTCAAAGCACAGAGACCCACTAAATAAAAATCCAAACCAAACCCAAATTCACAGAATCAAGTACCAATATCAAGCTCAGAAACAAAACCCACAAACCAAATTTTCCATATACATATAAATCATCAAAAATCACAAACATTTGACCATCTTAAACCAATAAAAAAAAAAAAAAAAAAAAATTCTTTACCAGAATTGAATAACAGAGAATATCAGATAAACCTTTTCTTGTCTTTTCCAAGAGACTTCTCAATTTTCTCGAGAAAATAGAGCGTCAGCTAAATTTTTGCTCCATTGCTTACGCAAACACTTTCACAAACAGAGAGAGAAAGAGAGAGAGAGTAAACGTTGATATCAAATAAAAACGGTGGGGTCTCAAACAGTGTTTCACTGGATGGTCGGAAGGAGAATGTCTGGCGAAGACGTATTTGGACCGTCGGATTTTCAAATGATTAACTTTATGAATTATAATTTTTTCTCCCAAAAAAAAAACTTTTATGAATTATTATTATTTATTTTTTGGTACTATTTGTTTTTCATTATTATTATTTTTTATATTGGCAGATATTCAGGGTCACTTGTCAATTTCGTTCTTAAATGTCTCTGCATTTGTTTTGACTCAAAATATTTTCTGGTTTTTTATTAGAAATATATATATTTTTTTCTGGTTCAAAAAATTTTTTAGTCAAAATTTTTTGAGTAAATTTTAAATTACACTCTTAAAGTTTAGAGGCATTTAGATTTTACACCCTTAAATTTCAAAATTTAGAATTTACTTCTTAAAGTTTGGAGTGTTTGGATTTTACACCATAAGGTTTTAGAATTTGAATTTTACCCTCTAAAGTTTGGGAGTTTTTAGATTTTACACCCTAAAGTTTTAAAATTTGGGGATGTAAATTTTAAACACTCCTAAAATTTAGGAGGAAAAAAAATCCAAATTCTAAAACCTTATGGTGTAAAATCCAAATATCCCTAAATTTGAGGGGATAAAATCTAAATTCTGAAACTTTAGGGTGTAAAATCTAAAAAGCCCTAAACTTTATTTTCAACTATTTGTTTGCAACTTTTAGGAAAAAGTTTCTCTCTAAACTAGTTTGGAAAGAAACCATTTAAACTCCTTATATATTTTTTTTTATTGGATATAAATTTTGAAAATCTAACAATTAGAGTACATTTTCTTATTATATACTCCATACTTATAAAATTTCGAAAAGATTAAAGATCAATAACTATGTCATTCCATAAATAAATTAAAAAAAGTCATGTCATTAATCAAATGTTTAAATTTCAAGTTTTTGTAGTATAAATTATGTATATAAAATAGGTTTATCGATCAAATAGTAAATAATATTCAATTTTAATGAAATTTGACATGGGTGTTAAAAGTATAGAGAACATGTAGTCTAACGGTTATATTTTCAAATTCACATCTTATAAAAAATATAGAAAAATTTGAAAGGTTTCTCTCCAAACTAGTTTGAAGAGAAATATTGTCCCAGTTTTTATATGTTTGTCTCTACAAAAAATTATGCATGCCTAAGTATAGAATTCAATATTCAATAAGTACAAAACATAACAAAAATATATCATAGAAATTTGTAGATCTCAACAAACTTTAACAAACTAAAAAATGACAGAGAGAGATTTAGATCTCAACAGAAGATTTCAATAGATATTTTGGGGGTGGTGGTAGTCGCAAAACACAAATCAGTCGGGGATAGCAGTGGTCGCAAAACGGAGGTCAAGATTAGGGTGGTGGTGGCCATGAAACATAGATTAGTTAGGCGTGGTTGTGGAAGAGAAAAAGAGGCCGATTTTGGCGGTTGTGGTCATTGCAAAACATAGATTGGTTAGGGTGGTAGTGCTTGTGAAATGGAGGTCAAGATTGGGGGTGATGGTGGTGCAAAACACAATGAGAGAGAGAGAGAGAGAGAGAGAGAGAGAGAGAGAAGAGAGAGAGAGAGAGATTTCCTTTGCAATTGGGGATGACGGTGGAAAGTGGTAACACAGTGGCTCACGATCGAAATGGAGTGAGTCCTCACTTGATCTGCTACTTCGAGTAAATGAGAAATCAAATATTTTGACTAAAAATAAAGTGTAAATCATTTTGCGCCAAAATGTTCAAACTTTTATGGTTAACTTGAAAATATTTTCTGCTTGACCAACAGTTTCAGTCGTACCAAACACCTAAAATTGATGAAAAAATATTTTCATCAAATAGAACAAAAGCAGCCTTTCATTTTTGTCATTTTATCATGGTTATATTATTACCAACGTTGATCCTTTCGTCCATAAACCACGGTTAGCCATTAAGAAAAAAAATGTATTTTCAATACTAAAAAACTATTAAATTTTCTTTAATACCATTAACCTTGGTGATCGTTAATGAAATTCCTTCTTCTTAATCACCATATACATCACTAAAATTATCATACTTGAAAGCTCGATATTCTAAATGCTAGAGCTTGTTTAGACCCCCAATTTTAATTGCAACTTGATTAATTTTAATCTAAACACACTTAATGCAGAATATACGTGATTAACAAATTAATTAATCAAAGCATATGAACAAATTAATGCAAGGCAAATATGTAAAGGGCAGTAGGGAAAAGAGATTCAAACCCAAGATAACACGATGATGTGTTATCAAGAGGAAAACTAAGAACTTGGCGTGAAAACATCTTTGCGACCCTCTAAGCTGAAATGATCACTAGTAAATAAGTTGGAATAAAGGATAACCAAAAAACCCTCGAAGTTTAATCTACTTAAAGCACTTGAGCCCTACAAGCTCTAGTTACTAACGTACTTCTTGGAATCTTGTCTTCACTATCATTAGCTTCCCGGATTTTGCAATACCGCCTGATTGCACCTTAAGCCTTACTGGTTTATTTTGGCAAAGACCTGATGATTCTCAAGCTCCAAAACACCCTCTACACTCTGAATGGGTGTGAGTTGTGTTGGTACAATCTCCTTTCAATGTATGACAATGGGAGAGAGGAAGTAGAAGAGATTACAAAGAATTCTCACTTAAGGATGAGTAGCTCTTTCTAATATGGTGGATGTTGTAGAAACCTCTCTAGGGTTTTCTTCTGAATAATCTCCTTACAATTTTGTGTGTAATGAGGGTATATATATAGTGTGGGTGAAGAGTAGAAAAGTCACATTTAAAATCCAGCTAGTCAGAGTATCTCGCGGGTTGGCTAAGTCGTGAGATACACTGACATTTCAGCTTCCAGCATGTGCCCTTCAACTGTCTTGATAAATCTTCACTACTTAAGACTAAATCCATTTCCCACAAAATATAAGAAAATAAATTAATAAAATTACAACACTTTTTATCATAAAATATATCCAACTTAAATGTTATGTAAAAACCATAACTTTACAATACTAAGGTTCCTTGATAGTCATCAAGCTTTGATATCAAATCAAGGAAGAGGATACCGTATCATATCGTATCGGTATTGAAACTCTAACGTTTCGTACCGGTTTAAATACCAGTTGTATCGGCTATTTACCGACCTATTTTGGGCGTTTCGGCTGGTATCAGCGAACCGGCCGGTATAGAAAAAGCCTTTTTTATTTTTATTTTTATTTTTAAAATTTTAAAGTTTTGTAGTTTTCTAATTTTTGTAAGCGTAGAATGATAACTTATTTTTATTAACATATTTGTTTTCTTAGTATGCAATGAACAATTAAGCTTTATGTTTTTTATATTGTGTTTTTTTATCTTTTAGTTGATGCTAAAGTCTAAAACCATAAATAATTTGTTCTGAATTGAGGTAATGTTTTATGGTAAACTTTTATTTTTATTATATATATATATATAGCGGTAAATCCGAAACGGTACACCGATATTGACCGGTATCGAAATATATCATTTTACTGGCCAAATCGGTATAGCCTTCGGTATGAGATTGACTCCCTTGCTTCAAAGCCCTAGTTCCTTTAGGGAATTTCATATACGGTCACTCTATTGTCTTTAATAATTACAATCGCCTCAATTAATGGCACATAATTCCTCCTCATCAAAATAGGGAGAAGGCTAATGGATCCATGGGAGAACATGGAGACCTGACCCATGATAAAACTTTGAAGTGATCCATAGTCAAACTCATTATTTGGAGAAGTACATGTTTGTAGAACTTCTAAACTAAACTTTTCTTGCTTGTAATTTCAACGTGTGGATCAAATAATTATAACATAAATGCAATTTAATGAGTTCATGCGTGATTCTCAGAAATTTTTTTTTTTGAGGGAAAAAGTGATTCTTAAATTGAATTGACATAAATCATGAAATGCATGATTACATGAATTAAGATATGTTCACTTTCCATTCTCAAAAAAGAAAAAAAAAAAAAGAAAAAGAAAAAGAGAGAGATATGTTCACTTTTACATGTGTGATGTTATGCACAATCATCCAATTCCCATAAGACAATTTCTCGGATGTCAATGATGAATGGATTCAAGATAGTTTTAGGATATGTTGAAAATAATTATTCAAATCTTACCCGATGTTTGTGGATGAAAGCTTGTATGTTTTAATGATAATCATCCGTTATTAAGGTTTATGGTTGCATTCCCCCAGTGCTTGTACCTATCCAAAATTTATTCCATATGGACTAACATTTTTCTTATTGATTTTAGGTTTTAATTCATTATTCAATCTCATGTTTTATTTTTCTGAACTTGTTTATATTATGTATGGTGTGGTGTTAAGGAATAATTTTATTTGATATAATGATGAAATTATAATTAGCCATCAATTCCTAACTAAGAGACAAATCTTCGGATTGAGCGAAAAAGGTGCTTAACACCTTATCTTGTCATGAATTCTTCAAACTTAGATTGAAGGGTTTAATTTAGTTCTTTTCCTTTGCAATTTTATTTTTTTTTATTTTTTTAAAATTAGTTTGAAACTGAGAATCAAAGAATTATATATATATATATATATATATATTTATTTATATTTCTTTTAGATTGTAACGTTTATTTTATTTATTAAAATATAATTTCATATGGTTTTATTGATTTTTTACTAAAAAAAATGAAGTGACAAGTCCATTTCACATTTCTCTATCTAGGAAATAAACTTCATTAGTAGAACCTTCATTTACGAGACTCACAATATAGGAGTATAGTATACCTTAAAATCTCAGTTCTCTCCATCAGTACCACGGCAGTACTGCTGTTGCAATGTCAAACCATCATTTATTTATGGCACACATGGTAGGAGGATGGTAAACAACTACGAGTCTCAAATCATGACTAAATTATTTCTTTTAAGGTATAAAGTAGATGCGACTAGCATTTTTCATTAAGTCATTACAAATGAAATCAAAGCCTTACCTAATTACCCTTTGTGGGTTTGGAAACATTATCCCACAACATGGGTCTTGTGAGGATGTCTAGGATTTAAGTGAGGGCGATTGAATTGAATTTTTTAATTGTGTGTTATGTGGGTGTTTGTTGAATGCCACATTGGCATATACTGGATCCATTTGAGCTTTATAAACAACTATAAAAAACCTTAATTTATGATTAGGCTAATCTTTTTGGGGTATAGCGCAGATGTGGTTAGCATTTTTCTTTTGATAGTCATACTAGGTGTTATTTTAACTCTTTATATTGATATTTGTATTGCATTTTATTTCAACTCTACATCTTTTTTATATGTGATCGATCTAAATGAAAATGTATTCTTGTAAGAGTTCCTTCATTGAATTGCTTTTACTACGATTGTTTCAATCTCAGTTCACAACAAGTTTATCAGTTGGACCTACCTAGCACAAAAAAGCAAGAAGAAAAGTGAATATGCACAGCAGTTGGACCTACCTCAAGAATCCAGCTAATGTATTTTACATGGTTCACATGCTGATTGATATCCAAATCATTCCATAAAGGCTGCAAATGTCAGGAACATTAAGGTGAGTTGTTTAAAGTAGGTATGGAGTGATTGCTTCAACAAATGCAAAAACCAGTGGATGTTGTTGTAACCTTCACATATATTTCCAAGTTTTAAGAACTTGCTGCTAAACCTGTTCGGACATAATCTGCTGTATCAACATCAAATTGCAGGAGTTTTTTCTTGTCCACATTGATAATAGCGTCACAATTCATTCCGTGAGGCTCAATCTCTCTGCCCTACTTCCTTTACGAACGATGATTTTCTTGTCTTCTTATTAATCATCATATACAGGCTACATACAGCCAACAGAAAACAACCACCATATATTATGGAATCCACAAGTCCAATTACATGGAAAAATTTCAATTTTTTTATAACTTTTAAAGTGACATTATATAATTTATATAAATAAAATTGGTGTTTGTGGTGAGTTCATATAAATTAAATGATATTCACCACTTATAAATTTCCACTTCAGCAAATTGTAAAAAAAAAAGAAAAAAAGATTTTTATTTATTATTGTTTTACGTGTGTGTGTGTGTTTCTAGCATTGGTCCTATAATACCAATGAATAAGAAAGAATCAAACTTCAAAAAGTTAAAAGATTTCAAAACCAAGTCAATTGTATTTGATAGGGGTAAATCCCAGGATAGACAGATTGAATTAACGAGGTTAGACTTTAGAGACAAAATAACCAAAGGAGATGGTACAGTTGGTGTAACAAAGCTGGTAGACGGATTGGCGACGCGGATGGAAAGATAAGGAGACGAACAGGCACTTTTGAGTGAATGGATAAAAAGGAGACGGTCTATTGAAGCCACGTGTCATCCTTATGGCATTTACATGGCACCCATGTGGCATGGGTAGTCTCCAAGGATTCTAGTATGGAAATATCTTGTGCTCCACGCCCCACCATAATTATAGGCATCCCTATAAGGAAATAATCCCGTAAATTGCAAATATTGATAAAGATCTTCCCTACAAGGAAATACCCTCTCCACCAAGAAATTAAGGTCGGCTCTACACTATTATAAAAACCCCAAAACTCTCACAAATCAACGTACGTATAATTCTCCTAGCTTTGGCACTCTAGAATTGTAGAAATTTTCTTTAACTTAACCTTCGGAGGGTATTTTTGCCCAGTATCACATCGGTACTCTCTGCAAGGTCTACTTTCTTTCCGTTTCGCAGGTTTTGTCAAGAGCACGTGAGGACTGTGTGGCTCACTGACAATTTTTGGCATCATCAGTATTATTCTAGTCTAAATTTATAGAACTAGAAATTCTAATCCTATTTGTATAAGCAATCCTAAGTTTCTAACTATGCTACAAGTTTTACATAGGGTAATCTAGGATAGCATATGGTTAGTATACTATATATATATATATATATACTTTTCAATAAGTTTCTTGTAACACATGGGCCTCAAAAATTAAGAATTCGTTATAGGCTTTCTATTGGATATAAACTAATTTTAAGGCTGAATTACATTAATTTCTTGTGTTTATTCTAAAATGGTATTATAGAGTTATATATCTTGCATTTTCTATCATAATATCAAAGTAATCTCATTTGTACTAATTAATATCAAAGTCATCTTACTGTAAGTTTCTTTAAAAAACATTCTCCTCACTCTCCCTTGTGTGTGTTAAAAATACTTAGTATTCTAAAAAAAAAAAAAATGATATGTGAGCAAGGCTCCTGTGGCTTCTACTAATGATGAAGGCCTTAGTTCGCCTATTTTTATCATTTTCTCAACTACTCTTAAAGGTCTTAAATCTTGACTTATTCCTTGTTGTGGGCAGTGTCTTGACAAATTTATATGGATCTTCACGCGTCCTTCTCAAATATGATTTACAAAAAAAAAAAAAGCAAAATGATCTTCACATATGTATCTTTCTTCTCTTGTCATCTTTCCTTCTGATCATGTTATAACACATAGAGCTGGTTTTGTTTTTTGTTTTTTGTTTTTTTTCTGGCTTCCAACTTATTCCCTTCTCTACATCTTTCAATATATTGCGATGCCTTTATTGTAAGTTGGTAACACATAGAGCCTTTTTTTGGGAGAAGCTAACACATAGCTAGTGCTTTATAATAAAAATATATCCCTTGGGGGCATTTCATCATGGATGCAAACTTGAAAAGCCGAAGTGCCGAACTACGTTAATCATTCACTTTCTCCTCCTGCTCGCATTCTTTCAAATATTTTCTTATTCTAAGCTATGTCAATTATTATTATTATTTTTTTTATTGCATGCACATTTGACAGTCAAAATGGGCATTTGCTTCTTTCGCCAAAAGTTTCTAGCAAAATACTCCATGTTTGAAATTATTTTGAAATGCCCCTATTTTGAAATTCGATTTTCTAAAAATCAAGTTTCAATTTAAAACTCGATTTTTGGACAATCGAGTTATAGCGAATTGAAAATTATTTTATTTTATTTTATTTTTTGTGGAACTCGAATTCTTTGAATGGAACTCGAGTTCCAGAAATTTTTTTTTTCTAAGTTCAATTTCGCTATAACTCGATTATCCAAAAATCAAGTCTTACATTTGAAACTTGATTTTCTAAAAATTAAGTTTCAAAATAGGAGCATATTTCTAAATAGTTTCAAACATGAGATATTTTGCAGGAAAGTTTGTGAGAAAGGGATAAAACTTCATTTTGACCCACATTTGACACTCAAAAGTTTGATAAGTAAATTGCATGATAGGAAGAAAATTAACCAATTTATGGACAAAAAAAAGTCTCTACGGACCTCGTTGCACGAATAAGAGTTTTGCCAGAATTGTAACCACGGACAATAATCCAGTCACATTTCAGGGTCTTTCCTGACGAAGAACAATTCATCCAAGTGTCCACTTGAACAACATCAACCCTTCAAAGAAGAGAAAACAATGTCACTGCATGTCGTCGGAGGATATATAGATATATATATATATATATATGACTTTGAGATCGATTCCAAAGTGCACAATTATCGCAAAAGATATATATACTATATGTATATGCTTTACGAAGTCAAGAATCTTTATTTTAAACTGTTTTTTTCTTTCTTTTTTGCGGACTTCATTTTGAATATTTGCTACTAATAAAGAAGTATATATTCCCATTATATAGCTACGACCCCTAGCCTTCGACTTGGGACAAGCTAAAGGCTTCAGCACATACCTTTTTTGCTTATAAGAATATAATGTTAGCATAGTCTTCTGTCAATCCTATGATAAGAATATGTTATCAAGATAATTAAAGAGATTTTTTCTTCTTGAGAAAGAAGATAATTAAAGAGCTAAAAACATATATTATGTTTAAATCAAAGAATTTAATTCACGTAACTCCAAGTTAAAAAATAGGAATATGTAAACTAATAAATAAAAGATAATTAAGGTGATGGAATTTAGGAGAAGAAATATATAAACGAAGGTTTTTTTTTTTTTGGGAGAAACAAATATGAATAGCGAATATTTTCTTACCTTTCTCTTAGGAAAAAAAAAAAAAAAAAAACAACTAGTGAATATGACAACACATTGATTTCAACATATGACTTTAATGTAATTGATGAAATTAGTGAGAATTTTAATAATTTTTTGGAATTAATAAAATCTTTACTAAATTATAAATTAAACCTCTAAAGTTTGGGGCAATTTTGATTTGGCCCCTAACATTACTTATATATATATATATATATTAATAGGTAAAACTGAGAGAAAATTCAATTAGATTTCAAACTGGACTTCAATTAAAGTCTAATTTTGCGTAATGTGTCTCATTTAATTTAAGCTTTTAAATTTTTGTTCCAAGTGAGTTAATTTAGTATAAAAAACAAGGAGTCTAATATTAATAAACCTAGGTAATATATATATATATATATCTATATATACATATATATAAACAAAGCTTAGAGAAAATTTGATTAGAATTAAAATTAGATTTTGTCTTTGTTAGCTTTTCATACAAATTAAATTGTTTAGATTTTTTTTTTGAACTAATGAGTGTTTTTATTTTTTATTTTATTTTTTAAATACTGTTTCTATTTACATATTTTGTATGTGAAAATCTTGAATGTAATAAATTGTAATTAATCTAAACGATCCCATGTACTTATCCTCATTCAATTTAGGAGATATTATTGAGCCAATTTATTATTTTATTTTGTGTTGTATTTAGTAAAATTTCATGGAGAGTGATAGTGAATTGATATTGTATATGTAGTGTCCAATATTGATTTTTAAAATTATATACATAACAAAAATGTAATGAGAAATTTGGCATGGCGTAACCAATATCATTAAATTGCAAAAAAAAATTATTTTAATATCTCCAAATATTTTGACTGAACGAATATCTTATATATTAAATAACCTAAACTGACGTCTCATTGTAATTTATCATTTCTAACATGCTAGTTTTTTTAATTGAAAGTCCTTCCGTCCATACACGAACCTTTTTTTTTTTTTGAGGGGGGTCCATACCTGTACTTAAGTGGCTGTTAAATGCAAAAAGTAAGCTCAGAATGACTATTATTCAAAATTAAGTAAATTTTGAGTCCACTAAATCCTCATCCAATTAAATTGTGCCACATCGTTAAGTTAAAAATAATTCAACATTTACGGATTTCAAGAAAGAAAAAAGAGAGTTAAATACCAAAAGAGATGGCATTGATGGCAACCATACTTTTCCAGGTAACAAGTCCCAGTCCTAACCCTAACTGGACCAACAACGCAACCATGAGGTCCGAACTATGGTACAATTTGGTTCTATCATGTACAATTCTAAGAAGGATTTGGGCTTGGGTATATGCCTTAGACAATGTGGAAATTGCTGTGGTTCTCAAAGAGGAGTACAAGTTGGAGATTCAGGACAAAGAATCAGATTTAGTCTCTCTCTTCCTTTGCTAGGTAGGGTATTGAATCAGATCGGGTCTGATTTGAATTGATCTATTGGATTTATGTGCTGGGTGGATTTGAGTCTATTGGCTACTAGGTGGGGTAGTTTATGTAATTTTATATTTTTTATAGAATTTATTTCATTTTTTCAAGTTTTAAAACTTATTTAATTGACATGGAATAATGAAAGGGAGAAGACTACGCAACAAATCAGGAAGTATCTTTAGAAAGGGAGAAGACTACGCAAGACCTGGAGGTAGCAACACTGAAACAGAAAGTAAGGAACCATGCACTTGGGCCGAGTGTAGCATCCCAAGTCCAATCATCCAAGTTTAGGCCTCAGAGTTTTGCTCTTAAGCCCATGCAGGAACAAAAGGAGAATGTGAGCCTTTCTCAACCTGGGATTAATTTTCACTTGGGGCTGTCTTCTCCAAAACATAACAAGGCCCAAAGTACAAAGAAACCCAATGGTGGCACCCAGAGGAAAATTAGAGAAAACAGAGAGGTCCCTGGAACAGAGAAGACACAGAACAGGGAGGAAATCCGACCGCAGGAAGAAAATAACACCGTAGATGGTACCATGGAGATTGAGATGGCGGACTTGGGAACAAAAAGAAGAGCAAGGGTACCTCTTGCAGAACTAGAAAATAAAGAAAACAATGGGAAGAGGGTTAAAATGGATGGTGAGATAAAGGAACTCGGTATGCTCTTTGCACAACAGTTGGGATCGGCGGTGGATGCTGCGCAGCCCGCCGGACACAATGAGTGCCATCAGTTGGAACTGTAGGGGGCTTGGGAACCCCCTAACAGTTAAAGCACTCCAAAAAGTGGTGTTGGAGAAAGATCCCACCTTAGTCTTTTTAATGGAGACTAAGTTCGATGTTACGGAGATGGATGGAGTCAAACAGAAGATAGAAAGGCAGCAAGGACTGGTGGTTCCGAGTGTACGTAGGGCAGGAGGGTTAGCGCTCTTATGGAAAAACTCTTTACAGGTGGATATATTGTCATATTCTCCAGGGCCTATTGATGCAATTGTGTCTGAAGAACAGGGGTTGAAAAAAATGGAGGTTCACCGAGTTCTATGGCCACTCGGAAACAAGGAAAAGAGGTGAATCATGGACTCTGTTGGAGAATCTTAGTCGTCGAAATCAGTTGCCGTGGGTATGCATGGGGGATTTCAATGAAATATTGTTTGCCAAGGAGAAAGTTGGCGGTGGAGTTAGGCCAGAGGGGCAAATGAGATGCTTTAGAGAGACAATTAATAGATGCAGATTGAGAGACCTAGGATATGTGGGCTCAGATTACACTTGGAGTAGACGTTTAGAAAGCGAGGATGGGTGCGAGAAAGACTTGACTGAGCCTTGGTGTCCACGGATTGGGCAGGTGTTTTTCCTTTGGTGAAGCTCCATCACCTCTCCAATTGAGTTTCAGATCATAGCATTCTGCTGCTCAAGGAAACTAGTTTTCCAAGGCAACAAAAGTGGCAATCAAAGTTGTTCCGTTTTGAGTCTATGTGGCTTGCAGATGAGAGATGTAAAAATGTGGTATTGGAGGCATAGGAGAGGGGTTGTACTAGTCACTCACAATGGCCTTTGGAAGCTTGTCTAGAAGAGTGTCAAACATCCTTAAGGGATTGGAATAAAAATATTTTTGGGCACGTGGGAAAGCAAGTTGCGGACTTGCAAAAAAAGCTCCAAATGTTGGAAGCCATGAAATACGCTGCTACGAATATGGATGAAATCCATGCAACGAAAATGGAGCTTAATAGGTGGCTGGGAATTGAGGAGGAAATGTGGCGCCAAAGGAGTAGAAATAACTGGCTGAAGGCAGGGGATAGAAATACCACATTTTTCCACACAAAAGCCTCGAACTGGTATCAGCGGAATACTATTAGCAGAATTATGGATGTAGACACCGGGTAGATAGAAGATGGAGATCAAATTGGGCAGAAGTTTGTGAGCTATTTTAAGGAGCTATTCACTACTTCATGATCGAAGGTGGAACAAGAGATGCTTGATGCAATCCAGCCCAAGGTCACCGAAAGGATGAACTACACTCTTACACAAGACTTTCATGCTATGGAGGTAGGGAAGGCACTGAAACAAATGCACCCTTTAACGGCTCACGGACCTGACGGTATGCCTCCTTTATTTTACCATCATTTTTGGCCCACTGTTAAATCTATTGTTATTCTTACTGCACTTGATTTTCTAAACCATGGTGTCTCCCCCCCAAAATTCCATGACACTCATATTGTGCTGATTCCCAAAATTAAGAATCTAGAAAAAGTAATTGACTATAGACCGATTTCTTTATGTAATGTGGCTTACAAAATAGCTTCAAAAGTGGTGGCGAACAGGATGAAATTAGTGTTGCAGGAAATCATAGGAGAGAATCAAAGTGCTTTCGTGGCGGAACGGCTCATAACAGACAAAATCTTGGTGGCACATGAGTTGATGACCCATATAAGCAAGAAGAAGAAAGGGAAATGTGGCGAGATGGCTATAAAGCTGGACATGAGCAAAGCATATGATCGGGTTGAATGGGAATGTTTGAAGCAGATCATGAAGAAGCTTGGATTTCATGAGAAATGGATAGACACTGTGATGCGGTGTGTTTCCTCAGTGAAATACGCGGTAAGGATTAACGAGCAGCCATATGGATTAATCCAACCAACTCGAGGGCTGAGGCAAGGCGACCCTTTGTCGCCCTATCTCTTCCTCATCTGTTCCGAGGGCTTGTTTGCCTTGTTAAACCATGCAACACAAAGAAAAACAATCGAAGGAGTGGCTGCCTCAGCTAATGGCCCTAGAGTGTCTCATTTACTTTTTGCCGATGACAGCCTAGTGTTTGGAAGAGCAACAGTGTATGAAGCCACAGAAATTCAACGGATCCTCAAAGTCTATGAAACATCCTCTGGTCAACAGTTAAATTGCCATAAAACCTCCTTGTTTTTCAGTCCAAATACTGAAAATGAGGTAAAAGAAATGGTGAAAACTATGTTTGGCGCACAAGTTATAAGACCTCATGAAGCCTACCTGGGTTTACCTTCACTTGTGGGAAGATCAAAGAATAATACGTTTGCTCACCTAAAACAGAGGGTCACCAATAAAGTATCGGGTTGGAAGGAAAAGTTATTAACACCTGCGGGGAAGGAAATTTTGATTAAATCTATGGCCCAAGCAGTGCCCTCACATACCATAAGTTGTTTTCTATTGCCAAAGAATTTATGTGAAGAGCTTACTAGTGTGATTAGAAAATTTTGGTGGGGTCAGACCGGAAATGAGAAGAAAACTGCATGGTTGAGTTGGGATGTGATGTGCGTGCCAAAAGACAGAGGAGGACTTGGCTTTCGTGACTGAGGAGTTTCAATTTAGCCCTTTTAACCAAACAGGGATGACGGCTTTTGACTAATTCCAACTCTCTATTTAGCCAAGTGTATAAAGCAAAATATTTCCCACATTGTAACTTTGCTGAGGCGACAATGGGTCAAAGTCCATCCTATGCATGGCGAAGTTTAATGGCGGCACAAAGCATTGTACAAAGAGGTATGAGGTGGCAGGTAGGGAATGGGAATAAGATTAGGGTGTGGCATGATAAATGGATTCCTCGACTGTGCACATATAAGGTTATTTCAAAGGAAAAGCCTAACTCTGCCAATGCTCTGGTTTGTGAGCTCATAAACAGAGGAACAGGGGAGTGGAATATAGACAAGCTAAATAGTTGGTTCTTGCCTGATGACAGGGACGCTATTATGGGCATCCCATTGAGCTCTAGTAACACTAATGATCGACTAGTTTGGGCCGAGAATAGAAGTGGGAAATTCACTGTTAAAAGTGCTTATGCACTAGCCTTGGAAGAGAAGATGCAAAACACCATGGCTGGCTGCTCGAACGAATCAGCAAGGAGGAAAATATGGAAGACAATTTGGCAGATGAGAATACCACAGAAAATAAAACACTTTGCATGGAGGGCTGGTCGAGACATTCTAGCCACAAAAGCTAACTTGGCCAAGCGGCTAATCACGCCAAATGGGCTGTGCGATCTATGTGGCAACAACGAAAAAACGGTCTATCACCTGTTGTGGGGCTGCGATCATGCCAAAGAAGTTTGGAAGAATAGTAAATTTGCATTGCCGTTCGAAATCTCGACATAATGGAATTTTTTGGATGTGTGGCGAACCTTTAGGAGTGCGAACATTCTCGGCTTGGACAAATGAAGAAATTTATATCTATATGTTGGAGTATATGGAAGGATAGAAACGTTCTTCGAACAGGTGGGAACGGAAAAGCAGGTAGTACGATTCTGCGGAGCGCCACGCACCTGGTTGAGGAACTTTGGCTCGCTAACGAAGAAAAAACAGAGTACCAAGCAGACCCAGTGCTTTTGGCCTCTTGGCAACCACCACGTCAAGGGTGCTATAAAGTAAATATGGATGGCGCGGTCTTCAGGAGTAGCAAGCAAGCAGGAGCTGGTGTGATCGTCAGGGACGGTGCCGGCGAAGTGATTGCAGCACTGAGCAAGAAGTGGAAGTGTCCATTGGGTGCGATTGAAGCTGAAGCCAAAGCATTCGAAGCAGGGGTTAACTTTGCATGGGAGGTTGGAATTAGAGAAGTAGAGTTCGAAATGGATTCGTTGATGATTTGTAATGCTCTGCATGGACTGGAGTCACCGCCCTCTTCAATAGTGAACGTGCTTGCTGGAGTTCGACACCAGGTCTCATCCTTCAGGCAATGGAAGTTTACCCACATTAAAAGATAGGGAAATGTCCCTGCTCATTTATTGGCCCAACATGCTAGGAATGTTGAGGACTATGTTGCATGGCTAGAGGAATGTCCTAGCCTGATAGAGAATGCATGCATGCAAGACAGAAATGTAACTCCTTGATTTATTTCCAATAAAGTTCAGTATTTTCCATAAAAAAAAAAATGAAAATAATATGCCATAATTTGGTTGGACAGACTAAATAGATGTGTGTGATAGGCTTAGGCGTCACATAGTGGACACATCAACATAGGTATGGGCGGAAGGGCTCCCAATCAAAATGATAGATATATAACATTGAAGGATCAAATAAATTTTTTTAAACTTTAAGCAGTGTTAATGGTCATTTTCGCGACAAATTTTATGGCCCGACGGAATGGCTAAGCCCAATTGCTTAGCGGGTCAAACTAATGTATTTTTGTCAATATATTTAGCTCTGTTGCATGGTCCAAGCCTATGCGAATCGTTGGGGAATTGAGTAGGAATGGTTCTGGCGGGTGTGGGCTAGTTCTCATTGGACTTTTTACATAGGCCCAGCCTGTACGTGCTGTGAAGTGGGCTATGGACGTTGGGGGCATCTAAGGCCCATGAAGGAGGTCCAATGCCAGAAATTTCCACCACAGATTTGACTCCATGCTCTGTGTGACTGTGCCTCTAATTTTCAGTCCAACTCCATTTTCCCACACCAAGCAGCTGACTCTAAGAAAAAGCTGGGCAGTCTAGCCCACTCAGCCACCCAAATGTAGTCTTCCAAGGCCAACAGAGACCAGAGGCAGCAGCTATAAAGAGGAAGCAACTTTATTTCCATAATCATGCAAAAAGCAACCAAAACCTTTCCCTAAGCGTAAAACATAATGACCAAGTCATAGAAATAGCATCTGAAAGGTCCAAGGGCTTCCTCCCACCTAAAAACTGGTCACAAGCATCCCCTAGAGCTTGATATAAATATGCATCACCAGCCCACAAGAGGGGCAACGTTTTTCCCTACAAAAAACCCAAAACTTTGACACAAAAAGCCCAGTCAGCTACCTAGTGTATGGGACGATTTGAAGGCTTGGGGGTGAAAATATTGATATGGGGGAACTCTCCCTCCCTTGCTCAAGACCTCCATCAATTTCTTCCTCTGTGTGACTGTGGGCTGAAATTTCTGACTCATGAATATATGATTTCACACTTTCTTGTGTCTTCATTTTTGTATTGTTTTCTCTTTCCATAAAGCACCATTAGCCTTTGTGTACCCTACATTGCGAATTTTGGGCTTGGCTCTCCAAATAACTAGCAAATTTAACGAACCCAAGGGGAGTTTTGGGCTCATTGCTACAATCTTGGCTTTTGTGGCAAAACGTTCCCCGACAAGCAACAAAGTGAAAATTACTACAAACTTTATTAAGAGTATAATTTTAATTGAGTCTAAAATCTTGAATACAAAAAAGGAAACGTGGTGATGTATAATTGCCAAAATAGTAAGGACTTGTGCCAAGAAAAGAGCAATAAGGACTTCTAGGGCTAGATTTGATCTCCAATTTTACTTTTTACTGTTTACATAATAATTATAATACAAAGATAATTGAAAAACCAAGTAAAGGCAATAGTATTATATTATTATCAAATAAAAATATTCTTGTTTCATTAAAGAGTGTTTCAATGGATGTAATGAACAATATTTCAAAAATAATATATATATATATATATATTTTTTTTTTTTACAGAAAAGTTTTAGTGGTTGTAATTATATATTGCATCAATCACTACTATGTGGCTTTGTCACATTGCTAACACATATATTTAATTCAAGAATGATGTAATTTGGTGTAACCACCTAATACAAAAACAAAAGAACCGAATGAGGAATACATTTTATTGATACTCAAGAATTTTGCATACACTTATACACTAACACTCACCCACTTTGATCTCTTCGCAGAAAACTGGAACAAAAAAAGTCGCCTAAGCTTACCTTTAAGGAATAGCGATGGTTTTATATTGTTTGCAATTCATACGAAGATTTAGTAGTAGCTTTATTTTTAAATTTGGAGACTTTAAGATTTTAGGTGTAAATATAAAATAAAGCTAAGGTTTTACTTCGCTTTTAAATTAAGTTGTGAACAATCAAATTAAACCTTGTAATTTTAAAATTTTTATGATTTGAACCCTTAACGAATACTTGTTGACTAAAAGTGATCGAAATTCACATAAGTTGCACCTCAGACAAAGATTGGGCGAATGATATAATACATTACCAAGTGCGAAATTAGAACTCCAAAGGGTCACTTAACTTGTATCTATTATTTTTTTACTAAATATGGTAGAATCTGAGTAAGAATATTTTTCTTGAAAAATAAATAAAAAAGGTTAAAAGTTACTATCCTATGCATTTGATAATGTTTGGTAATCTAATCTGGGGCTTTTTATAACCCTGATTGGCCAAACAAAACATGGTTGGTCTCAACAAGACATGGTTGGAGAGAAACTCTTTAAACTTTCACTAAAATATTAACATGACTATATATTTCAAAAATTTAACTATTAGATTGCATGTTCTTTACGTTTTTAACATGAATGTCAAATGTCATTCAAATTGGATGCTAATTACTGTTCGATTTATAAACGTACTTTTATTGCATAATTTAAGAATACAAAAAATTGAAATTTAAACATTTACATGACTATATATTTTGAAAATCTAACTGTTAGATTGCATGTTCTTTACGTTCTTAACATGAATATCAAATTTCAGTCAAATTGGATATTAATTAATAATCAATCTATATATAAATGTACTTTTAATGCATAATTTAAGATTACAAAAAATAGAAAATTTAAACATTTAAATAATGATATAGCTATTGATCTTTGATCTTCTTGAAATTTTGAAAGATATGATAACAAAATGGAAGATATAATAACAAAACGCAGATTTATTAAAATTCACATCCAATAAAAAGATTGTTAACTTGAAAGCATTGGTTTGACTGTTATGTATTTATACTTTATATGCATTGGGATGCTCCCAAAAAAAACCCGAACTCCCCCCAAAAGGGCATTCTTTCCCCTAGGTTTCCATATTGGGTGCTTTGGAGATGTGTTTAAGTGTGCATGTGTTTCTAGATTGAGAGGTGTGTAAGTGCAAGTCTCTTTTTCTTATTTTTATTTAAGGAGTTGTCACCAACCATTGGCAAGTTTGGAATTTTGAAATCTTGGATTGTTTGTTTTGTTGGCTAGTCAAGATAAATAGGATTTTTTTTCATGTAGTTCCCTACTTTTGGTTTTAAAAACATGATTTTCACCCTTTTAGGGTTTAAATTAGTATTTTGGTACATTAATTAATGCTGGACAAAATATAGTATCGACATGCACTTCAAACTTAATTGACCTTTAACCCTTAATCAAGTGGCCCAAAAAAGAACATAGAGCAATAAATAGGATTTTTTCATGTAGTTCCCTACTTTTGGTTTTAAATACGTGATTTTCACCCTTTTAGGGTTTAAATCAATATTTTGGTACATTATTTAAGGCTGGACAAAATATAGTATCGACATGCACTTCAAACTTAATTGACCTTTAACCCTTAATCAAGTGGCCCAAAAAAGAACATAGAGCAAGTTTTTTTTTGGTTGGGATAATTCGATAGTGAGGAGATGAAGAATTTGAATCCTGAATGTTTTTGTTAAAAACACTTGGAAGTGCCTACCAAATGAGCTACAAAGCTCTTGGTAAACATAGAGTAAGCGAATGCTAATAAATTGGCAACTGTGAGATTGGAACAATGACCTGTCACCAAGCTTGTATAAATTCTAATTTTTATGGAATAATTTGGTAGAATTTGAGAAAGGCTTTACTTTTCTCAAAGAAGAAATTAAGGAGTTTGTCGACATATATATTTGACAACTTTTGATAAACCCAAGTGAAAGTAGATGTGGCAAATCGGGTGGGTCGGGTCAATCTGGTTTGGGTAAAAAATGGTCATTTTAAGCGGGTTAGAAAAAGGTTGGGTCAATTGGGTTACAGGTCGGGTTGGGTTGGGTAAGGCTGACCCTTATTTTTTTGCATAAATTAAAAAAAAAAAAATTATTTGCCACTTGGTTAGTTATGTAGCAAATTACTTTGTGTGAAATGCATTACTTTGAATTCATCACTCATTTCAAGAAAGAGCTTAGCATAACAAATTGATACTTGTTCAATAATTATAAAATTATATTAATCTCAACATTACTAGCCAAAATAAAATTGCACAAGCACAAAGGAGTCTAGTACATATACCCTTTGAAAATCTAATTAAAAAAAACACACAAGTTTCACTTCTACACAATATCAATATAGAAAAAATTTTACAAATGTCTTATTGCATATCTAATTTGACAGAGAATAAAAAACATATAGGAATCTTGAAAACTAATTTCATAATCTAATATCTTAAAAAATAATCTAATAGTTGTGTTTAATTTTAAATGCACTGTGGTTAACACTCTATTTCAATTTGGAAATATACCTCAAAGTTTGATTGTTTACTTATTTATACATAGTCTCTTTTATGAATATTAAGTCATTGTTAAGTAATACACATTCTAGGAAGCATCATCTTTTATTTTGAAAAGCAGTTTATTTTAGTTATGGACTGTCAAAAAATAGGCATAAGCATCCATAATTTATGCCAATTTCATTGATATACTTCAACTTTACTCTTTACACTTATAAATGTTTCTCATTCATGCCTATAATTTCAAATATATGTTTTTGATTTTACTACAATTAGATTATCTTGGCATGTACTTTATCATTTGATATCTAAAAATATTTACTTAATTATAACGGTATTCAAGGGTGAAGAATGCTTCAATCATTCATCTTTCAATTTGTTTGCATGCAACTAGCTAAATGTCTTAATTGTTTTCTTGAGACAATTATATTTGAATAGCGTTGTTCAAAAAAAAAAAATTGATTTTTTTTAAATAATAATAATCACATGGCACTAGCATTATTTATTTGTTGACTAAGTTTGACTTGTGAATGGTAAAACCCAAAAAAAAAAAAAAAAAAAAAAAAGTAAATCAACCATATCTTTGAAAAATAGATAGGTCAAAAGTTAGCTAGATCGAGTTGGGTTGACTTGCAAAATATTGGGCCAGAACACAAGTCAACCCATTTTTACTTCGGGTCAAAAAAATCAAATTCATGTCAAGTATTTTCCTTCGGGTATAGGTTAGATGTGGGATCCCTACCTATTTTGTCACGTCTAAGTGTAAGCAAACAGAGAATGGGAAAAAGCTCATAAATTAGTAAGTGTAGAATTGGTAATATTGTCACCTACTTATATCAAATAATTTGAAAAGACTGTTATGCATGCATTGGACAACTCTTGGTAAACAAAAGGGTCACCAAACAAAAAGGTGGCAAAAGCTAACTAAGCAAGTGTGAAATTAGAACAATGAAGTGCCAACAAGTTTATTTAAATTTTTTTTAATGAAATAATAATTTTTTTTGAGAGAATTTTAATGAAATAATTAGATCCTGAAAATGAATGAACTTTTAGTAGAATAAATTAAAGGGATCGCCCCATGTTCATTTAATAACTTTAGAAAAACCCAAGCGCCGCGAAACAAAGAATAGACAAATAAAATAAGTGTGAAATTAAAAGTAAGATGTGTCATCAAGGTTATATCAAAATTTTTCTTTGAAATTTATGGTGGGACTTACAATTCATGTGAAAAAGGGAAGTATGCATTTATGGTACTCCCTAAGTATTCAATAATTTTTCCTCTCCGACTGACTTGGTAGACTTTGAGAAAGAAAATCCTTTTATTAAAGAATTAAATAGGTGCATACTCAATCGAGTGATGAACTTACTCTCACATTTACTACTAATGTTGGATTGGACAAAATCATCCATATATATAAAAAAATCATAAAAATACACACAGATTTACGATCATAAAGGGTCGAGGTTCAAGATTCTCCAGAAGGGACCTTCACACACACACACACACATATATATATAAACATTGATTTACCAGCCCCGTATATATATAAAAAAAATCCACACATTTAGATCTTCAGCAAGTTACAATCTAACAACATTGATTTACTAGCGCCGTCTCCCAATTTCATACGGACCATACCCCTTCTATCTTCTTAATTGCAAGATTTTTTTTTATAGCCTTTGTGAGAGTGCCTTTTTTTTTTAGCACTATGGCCAAGGATCCTGGGCCGTGTGAGAGTTCTTGGTGGACTGGGATCAATTCTCCGCTAAAGCTA